>NC_046332.1:41240503-41547299 GCF_000738735.6 Corvus cornix cornix
AGTGTCAGTAATAATTACTGTCTTCCCATGAACACTGGCATCTTCAATTCTACAAAGACATTTTTCCACATTAGAACAGTCTTTCTCTAAGCCAGTAATCACCGTACCAACCCAACAAACCCCCAACAAACCAACCCCAAACCATAAAAAGTCAGTCACTGGGTCTGAAATCAGCTTACTGAAAATTCAGGAAGGGAACAGCATTTCACTGCCAGACCTTTAAACTGGCTCCTAGGACAAAACCACTCAAATGCAGAAAAAACACCATCAAGGGTAGATTTACATAGGACAGAAAGGTGCCAGCCACTTCCACAGCCCCAGAGAAGTACATATGATTTAGGAAAGCTGAGCAGAACAGAACCTCCTTTCTAATTCTCCTTTCAGCTTCAAAATCCTTCTGGTAGTTTCCACCACACAGAACACTAGATGGGAAACATCTATATATTTTTATATATAAAATGTGTGTGCATGCATAGAGGCTACAAGTCTGAAACAAGGAGAGAGCATACCCCTGGTTAAACTAACAACCATAGAAATACAGGGGAAAATGGTAGGATATGACTGTATTTTATTTTGAGATATATTTCCTATTCTTTCCTGAATGTGCCATCAAAACTTCCATTTTCCATCTTGGCAGAAGCACTGTGTCATGACCCATGCCCAGTCCCTGGAGCTCCAGCACTGGCCTTTGCTTTGTATTGCTACTCAGTCCCGATGCAAAACCACCCTAATACGCATGAGGGAATAAATCACTTTCTTTGTTTCGTAGATAGAACCAATATAACTACTACACAAAGCATCATTTCAATGCAATTGTCAGGTATGCAGAGAGCCTATTTTTTATATAACTGTTGTAATCTGAAAAAAATTAAAGCCATTACATTTCTTATGGATTAATAATGATTTATTTTAGATGTGTCTTGACTAACATTTTGTCTATGTTCAAATTGACATATGTTGAGCAGTTAGATGAGGATGAAATATATTACTGTTAATCATATTTCTTTGTAAGTTTTAATTATTGAGAGACATTACACAGATACTATTTCCTTTTTCATTAGAAAAACTAACTTATAGTTAATTGATTTTGAATCCTAAAATAATTTCACATTAAGCCTATGGTAGTTAGGAGGCTAGATGCCACATCTACCATTTCACTTTATGATAATTACTATAATAGGCACAATAAACCTTTCTGAAATATCCTAGTATTTAAAAGAATAAAAAAGACTCCCCTCAGTGCTATTATCTAAAAAATTAGCTAGCTAGCATTTCTGTGTTCTATCCCTTTAATTTACTACCATAAAATGAATAGTGAAAGTAAACAAAGTAATTCTGGAAACAGTAAGGAACAAATTAAGCTGCATATTAGCTAGAATTGCAATCAACCAAAAATACCTTTATTTTATAATCAGCACTAATTCACTACTAAGCTGACAAAAATACATACATGGACAAACCCCTGAAACAGAGTGATTTTGTTTTTAATGGTCATAATTAGGGAAGAAGTTTAATTTATGAAGCTAAAGAATTTTATGTGTTTAAAGCATCTTTATCAATATGCAGTTTCTAGAGAAACAGGACACAACCATTACATTTTCATAACTTACTACTTTATGAGTCATTCAGCAGAAATCCACTGGAACCAACTTGGATTAAAGAACTAGTATTTGGCTTGTTAAGACAAAGATCTGTCCACTCTAAGGCCTATAAAACAAATTCAGTAACTTACATCTTCTGTCACTGTTAATATGGTCACTATTCAGGGGAAAAAGCTAAGGAGATCCAAATATGCAGAGTGTGTCATACTCCGATTAACTAGAACAAAAACAGGAACAAGATTAAAGTTTAGAATCCAGATGATGCTGAGAATCTGGTGGTGACTCACCTGGCAGTGGCTTAAAACTAAAATGAAAATTAAGATAACACCGGCTACATAATCTTGCAGTGCATGTTCAGGCTTTAATGCACCTACCTATCAATTCAGTGCTCTTTCTCACAGAGACAGAAAGAAATACAGGAAGAATGACAATACAGAAGAGTAATAAAGTAACAAAACTCTGGCCACCTCTTGTAGATATGAGATGCCTGCTGTGCATATACCACTAAACTCCTACTGGCTCAGGAGGGCATCAGGAACTTCATTATCAAAAACAAGATAAAAGCAGAACCATGGAGACAACAAACAGGCACTGCCTTAGGTCTGAGAGACACGGAGGGAAGACTGTCCTGAGGTAGGTTTGGCATCAGACCTTAACTAGGAAGTCTCAAGAGTGGAACAAGAGGCATCTGCAAGGAAAACAGTATCATTAACTCAAACATATGACAGGACGCTGTCTTTGATCCTTTCTGTTATGGGCTCTGAAAGACCCTATGGAAGAGTACATTAGGAAATACCAAGTCCTTTCCTAAAAACAGACACGCTGGGGGAGAGTGAAGGGAGGCGGCTGGGGAAGACAGAAAAGCTCATTCTCTCTTCATTCACATGCATTGCAATGGGTTGTTGGAACAGTGTTCATTCAGTGAATAATTAATGATGGTTAATTTCCAAGATTATGATGTCCTATCAGCACCTAGTAACATGGGATATAATCAAGAATAGTGTTTGCTGTTACTCCCAGTTGAGATAAAGTTCTATTTCCTAAATCTACACACAGAAGCAAAGAAATTCTTCAATAAGGTTAACTTAACAATTAGACTGATCCATCTTGCCAGAATTCAGTTCTCAGCGATTTTAAGAACAATTACACATACACAGAAACACAAAAGGAAAAACTACGAGGCAGCATGACAAAAAAGTTTTCTGCCCTATTACATACCATTTTATTCGTCATACTTAAAGCTAAACCTGTACAAGTTTGTACACAGTGCATTGAAAGAACTGTTCACTAGCTCAAAAAATGAACAAAACATCAGAAGCATTACACTTACGGTCCCTTTCGGAATTTTTGTGCAGTCAGCATCAATGTATCAGCTCAAAGCTTTTGACAGATACAAAAAAAACCCCCAAAAACAACTGAACAAAGGCCACAGAGACCACAGGGCCCTCATTAGGGCTACTCAAGACAGTATCAGGCTGATGTCCGTGGTAATCTCATAAGCTGAATTCGAAGTCTGCTATATAGAAATGTGAAATTACATCCATTAGTAAAGAATCTAAGAGGAATTTAAGAAGCTAATTTAAACAGTAAAGATAAATTGGATCAAAACTACATATACAGTTACAGACACAGGCAAACTCACACAACCATTTAATTCAGGATCACATTTCTACACAGGAGAAATACAACATTCTATCAACCAGTATGGCTTTTTCCATGAATAGGTGGATGTTTTCAGATTTTAAACTGAAAACTGTTATTTGTCTAAGAAAACGAGAAGTAATTAACTATGTTAGGAAGAATTAATGCCAAGACATGAAAGTGAGATTAATGTGAAATTTATAGCATTCAGATAGACACCCCTATGATTTAATTTTGGAAGACATTTCACCTTCAATTGTCATTCTGGAAGCATATTTCACTTGTGAACTTTCATCTTAGAACACTGAAAGATAAGGTATAACTTTAAAAAAAAATTTAATAGACTGAAATGCACCTGAGCAAAACAAAAACTAAAGTTTAAAGACTAAAGCACGCATTTAGCGGAACTCAAGTTTTCACATGTGGACACGCACAAAATTAAAAAACTGAAACAAAACTAAGTTAACAGCTATTGGCACCTATCCACAATAAGCTGTAAGATGATGTAATAAAACATAGCTAATAAATATGATCAGTTCACAATGAAACTGCACAAGCCATTAATTCACATTGAAACAATACACCTGATTGCAGTTTTGAGCAAAAAACCCATAACTTAAAATTCTATTTTATTCAAATTTGAAAAACTATTTTAACCAGTTTAAATACATTCATCCCCAGTCGAAGTTTTACAGTAACTGATAATTTTCAATCACACACACAGCCACATTGTAAATCCCTGAAACATGGATTTATTATAGGAATACTGATAAAACCTTAACAGAGATACAAATGGTACATCACATAGTGTCTTACACCTTAATGGCAAGTACTTGACCACCTCATGATTGGTAGGTGCATCACTCCTACTCTTACACTCTAATACCATCCTCTAGGACCAAATGGTTTGAATTCACAACAGTTTGCAGTTACCTAAAACCAAGGATTTTTTAAAATCAAGCTATAAAAGATTCTCTTCTGACCAGTATTTCAAAACTTTTGGAAAGAGAACACCTCAGTGAGGACTAAATACAGTATGCAAGGAGAGTCATTGTAGTGAATTTTAAAGTCATTTCAGAATCAGCATCCCTGAAGAGTTACAGTATACAGCAGTACATCCCTTGACATCAGTTACGTGGTGCATGTTTATCTGTGCATCTTAGGACCTTACTGTACCAGTAGGTCTTAGGACTCTTGAAATTAATCTCATTCTGGCACAAACTTTCCTGTGGGGTAGGGCAATTTCCAAATGAAAGGCACTCTGTTATGAGTGAAATCAGAATTATCAGCAATGCAAATGGACAACTTGTAATGTATTGAAGAGAAATGCCACAGCTTACACAACGTCTAAAATTAGGTACTTCCTGTAAAACAGGTGAAAAAATATCCAGAGCAGCTGTAGTGCATCTGTTTACGTGCACACGGACACTAGTCATTGTACAAGCAGTGATCTTCCAAGTATCGCAATGATTGGTTTTTTTTCTCCAGTGCTTTTTTAACTTGGGTGAAATCAAGGTGACTTGTGGAACAGCCCGTGGCCCACCACTGCACTGCTTCCGGCAGCCCACAGCAAGCAGATCTGGAAGTAAGCTGCAAGTGTGGTCCTCGGTAGTAGGACAAGAGCACAGGCACACACCACTAGTTGGTACCACTTATTTATCCTCACACCTTTTCTTTTTTTTTCCTGCCCTTCTTAAAAAAAAAAAAAATTACCATCTTGGGAATACAGCTTTCCTTAATACAGACAGGAAAAATGCTTGTTAGCCTGGCTAAGGGATGTGCAAAACAGAAGTAATTTCCCTGAGGCAAAGATCTTCAAGTCATGCCTAGTTTATGTTGTCTATTCTTATTTCACCTGTTGAAATATTTGGCACACTGAGGCCTTGATCACTGACTGAGACTCCTGGCATTATCACAGCCTGTATTATACACTTTATATAATAAAGTAGAAGTTGCAAATGCTTCATTCTCTCATTCTGGTTTGGTTTTTCACATTTACTGATTAAAATCCCTTTCCTTCTCAAGGGTGGCATTGGGTCTCCTGGGCAGGAAAGTAGAGTGAGAAACTTCTACTGTATTTAAAGGTTGCCATGAATACTGAATGCCTAAAAGGGCAGTAGTTATTAGACTCAAAACACAGAGTAACAGGGTGACAATTAATATCCTGTTAGAAAAAGCCTGTTACTTGGTCAAAGGTAGGCGATTAAATAGCTGCTTCTTGACTTACATTATGAAAACCATCCAGGGAGAAAAAAAAGTCATGTCATGAGTGCCTCCAGTATAAAACACATAAGAAGCAAAGCTTGAAACAAGTCTTCCCAGCTTTCCCTTTTAAAATATAAATCGCACTTTTATACAAAGCAATCCAAAAAGTCTAAATAGCAGTAAAAATCTGAAGCTGCCTTGCTGTACCAAAGAGTATCTGTGTTCAGCATCTGAAGTACAGGCAACAAGCTTTCAGCCATCCTGCACATAGAGCCATTTGCTCTACACCCTCCTGCTTTGAAAGGGGCTGCCATTAAATGCCATGCCACTGGGTGGGGAATAAACAAAGAAATAAAAAACAATAGTAGGAGTTTAAGGCCTTTATCTCCACAAGGAGCTGAAATCTGTGGCACAACCCATGACCAATACTTACTACCCAAACGAGCACACTCCCACCCAGGGCTTCCAAAATCAGTCACACTAACATTTGCCACACAAGACAATCATACCAACAGCAAGCAACAGCGCTAATTAAGCATTTTTAAGGTCTTCAAAAATTCAAGCAAAGGGCACTTCTGAGAAAGATAATCTTACAGATTTGGTTTTAAAAATAGACACCACACTCACATTCAAGGGACATCCTTCACTTTTAGGCCTTTGTCACAAATCTGAATCTTTATTGTTCTGAAATAAATGCTATAAACATAAGACTCAAAACAAGAACTCCAACTTTCAGTCTCAGAAGAGGTGTGGTTCAATGCCCATATCACATGTAACAAGAAAGTCTCCTTAAAAAAGGAAAAAAAAATTACTGTAAAGTCTTTCTTATGAATGAAAATGCAATCCTTTCTTTTTCTCATTACTTTGTGTACAGGCGGGCACCAAAAAAAATTTTTGCATTTTCTTTTGAATTCTTGCTATGATGCTTGACGAACTTTCTGCCATTCAACAAACTCATCCAGAAGTACAGGCCCTGCAAATGGATAAAACTTGGATTTACATTTGTCAATGTCTTTCAAACATCTCTCGAAGTACGAGGTTAAAACTACTGGTCTAGGAAACATCCATGTCAATCCTATGGTAAAATACTCATAGATCAGTATGATCATTCCAATCCAAGGATGACAAAAAGTGCACAAAAAACACTACATGGAATTATGGAAAAAAGTGTTCCTGATATCTGACAGGTGGAGCAAACTGAATGGAAAGCATAAAAATAATCTTATATTGTAAATCAGCACAACTAATTCCTTGTTCCTAAAGTTTTCAAAATTGTGAATAATTAGAACATGGATGAAAACGGGACTTAGGTAATTCAGTCATAGCATGACTGGTGGAGAGTTCAGCCCCAAATACCAGCAGGGTAAAAATTGTTAAGCTACAGTCTGTTACATACTAGAACAAAATGAGAGTTTGCTGTTTATAATTCTACTTGCAAGTCTACAGTTTCATGCAGCAAGCACCTTCACTAGATCCTCACTGAATACAAGCTGGCTCAAGAACACCATCATACTACTGACATACTATACCCCTAACATACAATTAACAACAATTAGTATCTACAGTTTGAAGATGAATGGTTATCAGGGCTGTTTTCTATATATTTTTGGAGAAGAACGATTTTACACCTTACAGTATTGTTTCTGTTACAGAAACTTGTTTTATGCTTAAAATTCTCTGCTAATATTTGAATAAGCAAAACATTAAGAATACTTACATGCACCATCTTCATCATAGTTGCTAAGATCTGCATGGACAGTCCTGCTGAACTCTAGTACATTGTACCACTGATCCTTGTTCATAACTCTATACTTCGATTGCTAGGAAAAGTAATTTCAAAATATTAAAATGTCAAGTTGCATTTGGTACTGCTGCATCTCATTTTATCTTCAATTAGCTCCTAACAAACAATTTAATAGGTAACAATGGCTATTATTTACTTGATTTTCCATTTTTAAAAATACTACACACAAACAGATTTCATAGTTATGAAACTACATAAAATGATTTCTTCAAAGGTCAGAGCAGAATCAAAATACCTGGAAATCAGTAAGTCACCATGCTAAGCTCTGGGAACTGGCGTGTCTTTGCCCTGCCCTGAAGCGGGGCATATCTAACTCAGATATATTTCCAGAATGAACTATTAAAAAAAAAAAATCTTCTTTTCTCCAGGGTACAAAACATTATGAATCATAAGGACATCTACTTTGCAGTGTTAGTACTGTTTTGAAGCCAGGGAATAGTCTCAAGCCTAATGTGTTCCGCAACCTACACACATTCACTTTAATCAGTCACTTGTAGCTGAGCTGACCAAAGTCTTCCAGAGACAGCCAGAGATCAAGGTACCTACACACTGTATCTGCAAAAAGCGAACGTGAAATGCAGTACAGACACAGCTGAAGACACTGGTGGGGCTCTACTACTTACTTTTAAATTTATTTTTACAGTATAATTAAAATGGAAGTTTAGTTGCCTTTGATACAAGAAGGGGGTGGGGCACATGGAGGAAGGGGGTGTGATGCATGCAAGAACATCACTGTTTCATAAGCACATTGAGCAAGCGAAGAGGAGTAATACAGATACATTCTTGAGTAAAACAAACACAATATTCTCACAGAACAGTCCAACCACTATGTCATCATTCACAAAGTCAAGGAAACTTGTACCTCCAGGTATTGATAAAATACTGAAAACAGTGGCCAAGTTCTTCCAAGCAGAAGAGCTAACATGGACTTTGCAGTATCAATATCAAGACTTCGCTGGTCTTTTTCCTAAGGTTGAATAAAGAAAGCACAGAAACCAATCAACCACAAGCTTTTTGAATAAATAGAAGTGAGAACTTTCCTAACATTTCAGCAGTCTTACCCTTGCAAAATCAAAGGCGTATCTGTAGATATTCTTAAAGGATGAAATGTCATTCAACTGTGACCGTAAGAAGTCAAATTTACTCTGTAATTTTTCTGTACAGTCACACCTTAAAATAAAAAAAACCCCAAACATTAGAAGTTCAAAACACAACATTTAGGCAATGAAAAAAATGCCAGCAAACATAAAAAACTAAAATCACCAAAATGCAATCATCAGATACACAGGAGTAATACTACAAAACTGATTTAATATTGAACATGCTCAACACATTTGCAGTTTACTGAAATGATGAATGCTGGCTTCTGTAAGCAAGTTTGTTGTTTTAAATATATCAGCAACAATAATACAAAGTGTATGCTTCACATCTCAAATAATAGCCTTTTTATTCCATACTCTACAATCTGTATTCATACCCAGCAGTATCTTACCTTTCAATCACTATGAACATTTGAAGAAAACATTTTCTAAAGGGGTGCATTAAAGGGTGAAATCCAGCTGGAAATAACGGGAAAATGCAAACCCTAAACATGTAGCTTTTAAGTGAGAGTTTACAAATGGCAGGATTGAGCAGGCACTCTGCAAAACATACTAGTCTGCTCATGTTTTATGACTGATAAATGCAAGCTCTGAAAAAACCTTAATCACCTGAATTAGTCACTAGCTATTCAACTGAAAAATCAAAGGCTGTATGAGAATGTACAGGTCTGCTAGTCAACAGGATAAAGCTTCAGCAAAAATAATCCTTTGGCAGAAAGATCTCCTTGTACTTTACTCAGCAAGGAATTTTGTTTCCAAATAGAAAATGGGTTAGATTCACCAACAATGGCAAAGGAGAATGCAATTTAACCTTGCTAATCCTCCAGAAAATACTCACTCAATAGAACAATTGTAACATGACATTTTATTCTTATAAAAAAGCTGCCAAGATTAAAACCAAATAAATTAAATAATCTACCTTGCCTTCTATCCTTCATGAAGCATACTTTCAGAAATGCAGATGTACATAAATATTTCCTTTGGTAACGTGTCCCCCTTTTGGCAGCCTGCCTCTCAGAGAACACACGTGCACCTCTAACAGCTCCACATGGACTTGTCACACAGGCCCCAGCAAGGGCCCTTCGGGGGTACTGCAGCAGGTTGCGGAGATGCTGTGCTTTGATGCTGTACCTGCTACAGCTGATACTTCCTGTTCCTCAGATCTCCCAGCCTGTGTGCACAGCTGTCTGTAAGTCTGTCCCTCCCAGACTGCGACAAGAGAAATGTAGCAATCCCAACTGAATCAGCCTTTTATTACTTCTTGTCTCTGGCAGCATCTACCTAAAGCAGCACTGACTCCTAGCCAACATTGGTGCTAAATAAATAAAACTAGTAGCTAATTAGGCTACATATTCAGATGACAGAACTAATATATTCTGCAATAAATCATACAATAAATTGAAAAGAACTCTTGTCAAAAGAGCTTTGGTAAATTTAACTAAAGATAAAATTACCTTTTTTGTCTTCAGCCATCTAACTGGTCTGAATTCTACTATTTAACTGTTAAAACAGCATTATGCTATGCTTGAAAGGCATCTCTTTTTATATTCATATCTCTCCTATGTTCCAACCTTCATACTTCCAACAGAATGTTCTACACATTTGAGGACAAATCTACCTATTTAACATCTACCTAAATGCTCAAGTTTTTAGTGTACTAGTGACATATATAAGCTATTTATAGTGAGTTTACCACATATTTTGTTAAAAATAATTTGATAGAGATTATTCACCATACCATGGGTAAACACAAGTTTCAGTATGCTTAAATTTCTTACAAGCTACTTCATTAAAATCAGTCAAATAATCATAAATTTAAGTGCAAAGTAAAATGCCAGTTATTGTCTACTATACTACTGGCTATGTGTATTTTAATGCACAATTAAATATTTTGAAAAAGTTGATATGAACATGTGCAGTTATTAAGTGTCAAGACTCCCGAGCAACTTATTGTCAGTGCATTTATAACCAAACAGCGAAACGGATCATGCTCAGACAAACACCACCCTCTGGATCCTGATACAGGGACACGTCTCTGTTAAAGTCATTTAGGGCATTTCTCTACCTAGCCACTGACCTTCTTCCCAAAAGGAGGCATGGAGTTGTCAAACTCCTCTTTTACAGAGATACAGCTGCTTGTGTGGCTGCACCATAAAATAGATGACTGAGGTCACCCATACTTAGAATAATCTTCCTAACAACCAGAACAACCTTCTAATTAGCACAAGTGAATTAACACTAAACTCCTGTACAGACACTAGAAAAAGATGGGATTTCTCAAACTGTCTTTACCGAAAGATAGCATTAAATAATGTTACCTAAGATCAACAAAATTAGACATTAGCTTACTACACTCTCTTCTCATCCCTATGTCACGTTTTTAACAAAATTTAAATTAGCACCACAAAGCAGATGTATTTTAATTTCTACTGAGGTAGAGAGATTATTTGAGGCATAGCTAACGTGGACAGAGAGATGATTCATTAACTCCTACTCAGACATTTCAATGTTTTATATTCCATAGTTATTCACATATGCTTGTCTTTTACCCGAAAGAAAAATCAGTAAGATGTATACAAACATTAAACCAAAAGTATTTAATGTTAGTATATATATTTCATCCTAAGGAGGTATTTAAAGCAGCTGAAATAAACTGCCTAGCAGAGGTACTTGATTCTCTCTGCTATGAGGAGAGCTTGCATACATATGTATATGCACACACACATATATATGTGGCAGAATTCACCCTACCTACACAACATACTGGAAACCTCACAGCCCAAGTTGCTTAGGTCTCATAAGAGGCTAGTTAGGGCTCAATTCACCTTAATTTTGACAGCATCTACCTTACCATGCACTTATTTTTCTCACCTCTAAACAACAAACTTCGCCAGTGTATTACAGAACAACATGCAGAGAGAATGTCACTTCAAGATTCAGGCACCCAAATGCTGCCATCTAACTGTAGATTACATACAGATGTCCTAAGATTCAGGTGTTACCATTCATACAGGACTAGCCAAGCAACATCTAACAGCAATTCAGGTGACCAGTCATTAGGTCTTAGGGCAAACTGGATACCTTCCTAGGCTCCATTATGCTGACTAGATCGCCAAAGATTGCAGTTAAGAGTTCAAGAAATCCAGCTCTTGCATAAAAACCAAACATTTAGGTATCTTACCATGGAGCTGAATTCCACCCAACCCTGCTCATGCCATTACCTTGTGTGACATTTCGTGTATTTTGAAATATGGATTCTATAATGTAACTCTGACTAGAATACACTCTGGGCTTTTAATGCATTTCAATCTCATTTCTTCATGTGAAACTTAAAAGGGAAAAAAGAAAAAAGCTGTGCAAGCATGTAGTAATATTTTATCATTTGAAGTGTAAAATCCTTTTCTTTCAAACTTCTGTCAAACCTTTCAAGAGAAACTAGATTACCCCATTCCAGATGGAATCCCATAATATGATCCTCCGTTCCTAGTAAGCAACAACAGCACAAGTCTACAGGTTTATATTCTCTTTCATCATGGTTTAACAGCAGCTGGCAACTAAGCGCCACAGAGCTGTTCACTCACACCCAGCCAAAACCCACACGTATCTTTTAGCCAATGGATCTTGAGTTGTGTTATGTGAGTGTCTTTGCTTCATCCAGCTGCTTAGCCTATAGCCAGCTTATCAGAGAACAACAGGGGAAGCAAAACATACAGGTTTACTGCTTTAGGGTTAGGCAAGCGCTCTCATCACAAGTCTGTTTCTATAAAAACACACAGCAGCACTCCATTTTCAGTCTTAAACACAATTAGACTACAGCACGACCAGCTCTGTTCTGAAAAGAACCACAAGGCTTCCAGTCACAGCAAATTATTAGAAACAAAATCTAAAACATAGGCTCTGAACAGGTGCCTGATTTCATACATCTTTGGGCTTGCATTCTGTGAGATTGGCTAACTCTTGAAAGCTTCTATTTGGGCATAAAAACGAAGTACTTCAGATAAGCAACCAATACCCATTCACCGCATCTGAAAAATCATGCACCCAGAATTTAATCTCTGTCATCCTGAATTTCAGTCAATTTAATCATTCCAGCTCTTAACTTAATTTCCGGTGATAGTTACAAAATAATCAAGGCATCTATCAGAAGCCTCATCAATTAAGAGTTAAGAGAGTCAGTCCAGAGTCACTTACTCCATAGTTTAGAGTAACTGGAGGGTATCTGCCTGATACAATTTCCCAAACCAATCTACAACTGACAGGGCAAAATCAACCCCACTTTCCTACTGTGCTCTAGCTGCAATAGTAGCTCCCTATTTTTAATATTGAATGCAGTGTTATAACAAGACACCCTTAAAACACTAAGGTACCATACGTAAGTGGTTACACAAAGAGCAAACAAAAAGTAACAACTGAACTAAGCCTCACAAAAAGCTGATTACTTTAATGTAAGATTCGATCTCTTTAGGAAGGGTATTAACACACCAAAAATTCAAATACAAACAGAAAGAGCAAGAATGCATCTAATAAATAATACTAATAGCCAAAACTATTATCCATGCAGTTCTCATCTATAAAGCTCAGAAATCAGTAAAATCTTTCCAGAATATCAGTGCTGAAATATGCTTATGTGCATCTCCACATCTACTTATTTATGTCTGCTAACTACAATGATATTTTAACATATTTTCGCAAGAAAAGGAAGCCACCAAAACCTGACTTAACTAGGTTTAGACAATAACTTAATCCTTTGAGTGAACTCATTGGATTAATTTTGCAGTTGTGGACCAAGACCAGACCTAAAAGCAAGCTTTTTTGTGTCTTACTTCCAACATACAAGAAATAAAGCAGGAGTAGTTAAGCTATAAGTACAACCAAAAAATTAGAACATTCTATTAGATACGTAAAAACACTCTTACTGTAACGAGGTCATTCCTTTTAACCATTCTTCCTTGGTAAAAAATCCCATGCTTTCAGCCTCTAGTTTCCAGGCTAAAACTAACATAATAATCTAGGGGAAGCAAAAAAAAAAAAAAAAAAAAAAAAAAGCGAAAAACAAGGGGAGGAAAAGGAGTCAGTATGTAAGAAAAGGCTGATTTACTGATGTCCAAGAATAAAACTCTTAAGCATACAAACATTCTAGCAATTGTGGTACATGCTTGCACTTCATATTTGTTACCATTAAATAATTCAGCTACATGCAATTTTCCCCTTAATTTCAATTTCTGAAAATGAAGTATTACTATAATAAAACCCACCCAAAAAACCTCACACACCAGCCAAATATAATTGATGTATTCAGCTGAAGTATCTTAGAGCAGCTCCTACATGCAGGAAGATGACAAACTCTTTGCTTAGTGGAGTTAAGAGTGTTACACAGAACTTAACCTTATCTAATTTCCTCTTAGGTGTTATTAACACTAGGAAAGAAACTTACATTTTCAGGTTCAACACCGATGTCTTCACAGAATTTTTCCATTCCTTCAGGGCCTACAACTTCATCAGGACCTTCAACGCAAAAACCACACCAGATTGAAATCTAAGTAACATTCACTGCTCACAACGGTGATGCACAATAATTAGGCTATACTGCACACAAGGTATTTCTAAAAACACTGAATTACACAATTAAATAGCTTTTAAGCTAGAACTATTCTATCAAGTACAATTGTGTAGACACTTATGTGCTACACCAGAATGTTTGTGCTGTGCACTGCCTTCCTATGATAGCAGACAAGCCATTTTAGTTTTGTATCCGAATTTTCAAAAGACTCCGGTGAGCTTCCTATTGATGCAGCTCAACTCCAATAACTGTGGCAGTCAATTGTTTTAAGAAAATTTGGGTACCATTACTCTCTGCTGAAGTTACTTTATGAATAATGTTCTTCGAAAAACTATTTTATCAACAATAAAAAAAACAATCTAGTTCTGTCTGAGCTACTATTACAGATATTATTCTTTTGATGGTGCTAACGTTACGGGTTTACACTAACACAGAAGAGGGTGAATCTGCAAATAACGTAAGATTAGTTTTATGAGCTGAGTAATATAAACAAAGTGGTAACAATAAATTGAAGAAATGCTGAGCATGTTAGCCATATACAAACCAGAAAAAGCTTTAGGACTGCAATGAAAACAGCTTGATTAGGACCACAACAGCTAGTGTTAAGCTGTAATTTCTCCATTTTAACACAAAAAAAGTCTCTAAAATGCAGCAAAATAGTGCATTTAAAGAGTGCATACGGACACACGCTACGGCGTTTTGTTCCTCTAATCCCTCTCCGGTTTCAGTTATTTTGACTAAGTTCCAAAAATTACTCCTACTGGGCAGCCAAATATTATTAAAAAGGCTTGTCAACACAGTATTTTGACGTGTCTTGGATCATTACATTAACATTCAGTGAGGATGAACTCATGTAAAAGGCAAAGGTTTTGTCTTCCAAAACAACATGCCATTTTACAACTTTTTGGCAAATTTTGCTACTTATAATAGGCAGAGAGTCCTTGATGATACCTATCTCCACTGTATCTGCTGCTAGTGTAAGCAGAAGCCTCTTTAAGAGTTTGGATAATGTGCTTTGAGTAACTACTCACTGTGAGATAGGAACATTGTCAATAAAAACTACTGAGAATGGCTACTTTTACTGGAAAATAAAATGCAACTGACATTTAAGATCATGAACCCCTACCTCTTGAAAAATATTGCAAAGGACATTTTGGCTAGGTAAGCAAGGTCAAACAGTGTCAGATAGAAACTGTTAAAAAACCCCAACAAGTTATGAAGATAAAACACATGCAAGGGTTCACCGGCAATGACAGGTAAAAGCTTGAATCAGTGTTTCTGGTCCAGAAATCATACACACACACACATATATATATGTGTGTGTGTGTATAGTTTTATCTTCCAATGGAAATATTCTATCTCCTGTTGTGTATAATTTAACTGGAATTCTATCTCATGCTGGAAATGTGGCATTTTTTGATTACTGGTTAACCAACGAAGTATAACCTCCTACATTCAATTCTTGACTCAACAACAAAGACAAAATTTACAGACATTAAGTCTGAAGTACGCGCAAACATATTTATCACAAGAAAATTAACTTTGAATTATTATTTCCCTAGAAAAGACTCTACTCCAAAAGAGTATGCCTCAAACCTGAAGTAAAAAGCAGATTACTATAAACAAGAGGAGTTTATTGCTGTGAAAAGACTGCAAGGAAAATATCAGTCCTGATAAATATACTCAAACCAATGGCTGGCAGATAAATCAGCAGCTCACTCCACACTAAGAACTGGCCACTAATGAGTTTTAATCACCAACCAGTTATGATAGACTATTAAGTAGTGAGTAGACAAGAAATCAATAACAATTTAGAAATCCTGAGTTTGGAAGCCATATACTTGGTTAATACATAGCAGTAATAGTGTAATAAATTCTGCAAAATACACTGCATATTCACTGAAAGCAGCTATTCAATGGCAATCCTGAGTTATTTGAAAGAGGCTACTTCAAATATTTTTGGAATGAGACATTTGTTATTTAGAATATCAAAAATGTTAGTACAAATTCTCAAATGGAAAAACAGTATAAACCTCTATTATTTTGTTTTGTAAAATAGAAACCCAAGAAGCTTAAATCACGGCCTGTGTCATTAGCCTTCCATAATGATTACAAAAAAAGACGCAGTTAGATACATACACATCAATCTGAATTCACTCTCAATGTCCTGATTTCTACTTGACAATTTCAAAGCAAGAAGTAGAATCACTCAGTATATCCTGGTTCAACTGTACTGCTCAACATCTGTTCTTTCACTTTAAAGTTATAAAGCATAGAGTAAGCAAAAATAAGTCAAAAAGAATAAATACCAAGAAAATAATAGTAAAAGCTATACTAATACAAGTGCATGCTATAAGGAAGGAAATATGGACATATTTTTATGTCTACATCAACATCAAAAAAAGAAAAATGCAAGTAGTATTTGATGTATTGCTTTATTTAAAGCAAAACCATATAGTTTTAAACATTAATCCATTGCATATTACCTGCATATTCATAAAACCAAGCCAGGCACTTTTTGCTTGAAAAATGTTCCTCTCCACTTATTACTTTACCAGATGGTTGTGATCTGCAATAGCAAATAGAAACACGGGGACGAACAGTGTTATTTTAATGGCACATGTGAAAACCGGGAAAAATTAAAACATATTTATTAATCATCTATTTAAATTGTTTCACTAGGTCAATATACATCTACAGTTATGCTGCATTTCATAAAGGGCAACTGTCTGTCATCCCCAACTCTTGTTGGAACATAAAACTACCTTTAGATTACAACTATCTCATAGCTCAATTTATTGCAACTATTACTTTTTCTGAAATGCAGAAGTACTGTTATCTTATAGATATTAATCAAAAAAAAAACCCAACCCCACACAGATGGCCAAATTATCACTCCTCAGTAATTCAAATGCCTTATTATCTACTTATATTTATACATTCAGGCATTTAAAGTTAGGTCTCTAATAAGCAGCATGATCTTCAAGAGTGCTGAGTATGCACAGATCCCATTAAGGTCAACAGGAGCTGCAGAGTTTGACATATTTAAAAGTCAGGCTATCTATAGTTCATTTGGGAAAAAAACTTGGTCAATTTGTTTACATTATATGTATAACTAAGAATCTGCAACTTCTATAGATATTTGGTATATATACCAGAACAGTAATGTGCAATCTGTGGCAAGACTGAAGCTGCTCAGCACATACAGCTTCCCCAGATCATTGTCTTCATTATGTAACACACAACCCAGTTTGCCTAGGAAGTGAATTTCCTAATTCATCATTCATTAAAAGAATGCATAGAATTTCTTCCAGTAAAAACACCAACCACACAAAGGCATCTTTAGTCAGTAAGGCATTGCAGCACCTTTCCAATGCATCCTCCTTTCAAACACAAATTACAGACTTTTAGAACAAGCCAAGATTATTTCTAACAATGAGGTGAGAGCTAATCATATAATAGGATTTAAAATTATGCAGCTCCCACATGGCAATTTTAAAATTAAAATGTCAAGCAGGAGAAGAAGAGTTCTGAGAGGGGTGAACAACTTTATCTCCCATGCATCGTTTTTAGCTTCACTGGAAAAGAATGCAACACTCCAAGATGAAGCCTTCTGTACTGAAAGCTAGAATTAAAGGTGTCCTACAAACATTCATCCATCCATCCAACCGGCATTAGGAACACAAGTCACCAGAAAGAGGCAGTCATACGGTATGCTACTGCTTATTGGTTTCACCCTAGATTGACATAGATCTACTTGTAATCACTGATTTTACTAAAGAATATTACCAATAAATTGCTGTATAAGAACATAATGCCAAAAATGCTTGTGTATCTAACATTTTCTGATCACCTACCACAAACTCTCACATCATAGTTTTCGCCCAGCAACTAGCTCCCTGTAGAATCTAGGTTTTTTTCTTTTTTTTTTTTTTTCCTTGAGCTACTTTTTTTAAAACACTTTTTTTGAGTAAAAGAAATTAAGATCATAAAATTTCGGTTAACAATGTCCCAGAAAGACAAACTGAAACTGAACACATGCAAACAAGAGCTAAGATGAGCAAGGAAACTGAAAGTTGGTATTACAAACCAGAACAATTTAGCTTTTTTAAGTATACAAAATAAAGTGTGAGAAAACAGAAGTGTTCCCTCCAAATATTCTTTGAGGGAGAACCACGAAGGAGTAGAGTTGTATAGAGGATAATGCTGGCACAAGAACAGTTATTTGTAGGCAATGAATAAACTGACTGAAACTAAAAGGTCATCAATGACCACAGAAAGTGAGCTCTGGAATAGTTACCCAGAATGAACAGTCATAACAAAATAAGAGCCCGGGTACTTCTAAACTCAAGCTTGGCCAGCCTATGAGAAAGGCCATACACCACAATTTCTTGCAATAGCCATTCCCGTAGTGTTGATTTTGCAAGTCCTTTGTGCCCTCATGTCCTCAGGACGTTAGTAGTAACTACTGCTTTACTGGCATACTTAACAGGGTCTAATAGATGAAGCAGGCAGTTACTTCAGGGAAGCCACACTGTAAGCTCCTGCTGCACCGCACTAACGGCTCATCATTCTAATAGCAACTTTTGGGTATCACGGCATAAAGTGGTCTTTTTACAGTAGTTAATGAACAACATGCTTCAGACTCCTGTATTTATTAGAGAAACCTTTCCTGCTCTTGTTTTCCAGTGTGCTGACCAATCCTTCCAATTCACTGCAAAAAAAAAAAAAGGAAAAAAAAAAAAAAAAAGAGGAAAGGACGATTTAGCATCGACACTCTGAGTACTCGCAACCTTAAAGTGACGAGAGCCGCCTACCCCAGGGAAATAGAACGAATATGGGGACAAATGCCAGAATTGGCCCTAGAAGTACAGCCAGAGGCAAAGCCAGTCGGGAATGGGAGCCGTTCCGTGGCGTTTCTCCCCGAGGCGTGAGCACGCCGCCGCTGCGGCCGGCGCGGCGAGCCCCGCGCCTGCACCGGGACGTGCCCCCCGGCACGGCCGAGGCCCCGCCGGGGCCCGCCGGGCCGCGCACGGCCTCACCCCGCCCGCCGCCCCGGGAAGCCCCACGGCGGCCGCAGCCCGGGGCCCGCGGAGGAGCGGCCCGGCCCCGCGGCCGCTCGCCCGGGACGTGACCGCCGGCACCGGCCGCCGCCCCGCGAGACGGTACCTGCCGAGTTTACATTTCTTGAGGCCGGTGTCGTCCGCCGCCGCCGCCCCCGAGGACTTCCTCTTCTTCTTCACCGGCATCGTCCTGCCTCGGGGCGGGGCCGCCCCGATGTCGGGGCCCGCAGCCGAGGCCCCCCACGGGCTGGCTTCCCCTGGCCGCCGCCGCCTCCCGAGACCGGCGTTGAGGAGACGAGAGGAGACCCCGTTCCGCCCTGCTCCTGCTGCTCCTCCCCAGCCCCACCGGGCGCTGCCGCTCCCCGCTCGCCGCGGGCAGACGCCGCCGCCGCCACCCCGTTCCCAGAAGCGGGCGTCGCGTCGGGGGCGGGAGCGAGCGCGGGCGGTATCGGCTGCGGAGGGAACGGCGAGAACGACCCGGACACAGACGGAGCCGGGCAGGAAGTGGTAGCGCCGCCGGGGCGGGGCCGCACCGGGCCCGCCCCCGGGAGGGCGGGGCTGCCGCGCGCGTTTCCCGGCCGGAGGGGGAGCCGCGCGGGGCCGCGTGCTCTGGCGGGGTCGGGGTGCTGGTTAGAGCTCGGCGTTCGCAGCGAAATAAACGGGGAAACGCCAGCCCTTCCAGTCCCTTCGAACCCGCGAGGTCGCAGCCCGCACCGGGGGGGGGGAGCTGCCGGTCGTCTCCTGTCAGCGCTGGAAGCGGGCGTGGGGCTGGGGCAGCCGCCTGCCGAGAGGCGCGAGCGGTGGCCGAGTTCAGCGGCAACTGCTGGGCGGGACGGGATGCGCTGTGTCCCTTTACAAACGCTCTGGAGAAGCGGCCGGGAGCGCTGAGCAGGGCGCGCATCGCTACGCCCGCACTGGCCCGCGAAACCACGGGCAGCCACGAGCCCGTGCTCCCGGTGGGCGGTCTGAGCACTCGCCCAGCGCTCCCCCGGGCCGGGCCCGCAGTCCTTCTGCGCCTTGCTGTACTGGGCACCACGGCCTCCTTAGCAGAAACGATCCCTAGCGGGGCAGGGGTAAGGGAAACACCCCAAGTAGTGCGGCGGCCGTGACACCGTGACGCAGCTGGTGGCAGGAGAGATGCTTCGGTGAACCCAGGGGAAGCCTGGCAACGGTTCGGACCAGCTAAGCCACGTGTGACTGCCGGGCGCTGCTACCGCGCCGGGACGAGCGCAGCGCCTTCTCCGCCCGGCCCCGCCCATCGGGCCCACCCCGTTCCGCCCCGTCCCGCTGATAGCCTAGCGCGTCAATCGCCGCCTCCTTCCCCGTCTTGCCCGGCGCCGCCCGGACTTAGCCCGCCTGCGCGCCAGGGCCGCCATCTCCGGTCACCATAGTGACGGGTCCCGGCGACGCTGCGACGGCTCCGGGCCTCTCCCCCTGTGCCTCGGAGCAAGCCGCCGTCCTTCCCGCCGTGAGCCCCTTGGGTCTTCTCCTGCCAGCGCCTGCATGTGCTCCCGTGGGGTTCTGGATCCGCCCCCGCCTTGATCCTGCCTGGCGGGGTGCGTGCCGCCACCATGGCCGGGGAGGGAGACAGGAGGAAGCGCTTTATTTCAGCCACGGCTGCCAACTACTTCGGGCTGGACCCGGCGGGCGGTGCCGCTGCCCTGGCCGCGGAGCTGCATTCCCGTCTGGAGCTGAGCCGCTTCCTCGACGACGGCAATGAGTTCCTGCTCGTGGTGCAGCGCTCGGGGGCGCAGCTCAGCGCCTCCAACAAGGTACCGTAGTGTCCGGCGCCTGCGGGTGCCGCGCGTCTGCCGCGTCCCGGCGTGCGAGCGGGGATGCAGAGCCCGGAGTCAGCCCGGGCTTAGTGGTCGTAAAGACTGGTGTCAGATTTGGGAGACATCTCCCTCCTGCGAGTACTTGTGCCGGTCTCAGTGTCTGCTGCAAGGTATTGGCAGCTGCCGTGGTTTAACCCCAACCGGCAGATAAGTACACTCACTGTCCCCTGCCGTGGGGAGAAGAATTAGAAAGAAAAGAACGCCGCTGGTTGAGATAAGAACAGCTTAATAACTGAAACGAAATAAAATATAATAATAGCTAGCTATTAATATACTAATAATAGTGTTAATAATTGCAATGAAAAGGGGCGAGAGAGATGAACAAAACCCAGGAGGAGCAAGTGATGCACAATGCAGTTGTTCACCCCCCACTGACTGATGCCCAGCCTGCCCCCAGCAGCGATCGGTGCCTCCCGGCCAACTCCCTCCAGTTTATACACTGAGCATGATGCTCTGTGGTGTGGAATATCCCTCTGGCCAGTTCAGGTCAGCTGTCCTGGCCATGCTCCTTCCCAGCTTCTTGTGCCCCTCCTCACTGGCAGATCACGAAGCATGGCAAAGTCCTTGACTTTGGGTAATTACTGCTCAGCGACAACCAACACATCAGTGTGATATTAACATTATTCTCATACTAAACTGCAAATATGGCACTGTACCTGCTATTAAGAAGAAAATTAGCTCTATCCTTGCTGTTACAAGAACACTGTCCCCAGAGTCTGTGAAGGCCGTATCATCAGCTGCTGATACATTTGTTGGTGGATTGTGCCCATGTTGGTGCAGTTTTAGCTGTATATTGTCTCTATGTGAACATAAGGCGGCCTGGGGCATGGAGTTGGATGTATGATTTTTTCCTGGGCATGGCTGCATGCAAGTGATGGGAAGGATTGCATGGGCAATGTCCGTGCAGGGAATGGGACCCAATGTGTGGCACATTGGCTGATATTTGACAAATCGTAGGTGGGCGTTTGTCCAAAGCATGCATTTTCCAAACTGATGTGTCCAGCTGCGAGCAAATCTAAGGATATTTGTGTGAAATGTCCTGCCTTGAGTCTTGTGTTCAGCAATTGACTCATGGGATTGATACCATGGGGTGTGAAGTGTCACCATGTAAGGAGGGCATGGTGTGGTGCCAGCCACACAGCCTGTACAGGCAAGGTGTGGGTCTTAACATGGGACATGTCATTCTGCAGTGAGATCAGGGACATGGTGTCTGTTATGTCAGTGGCTTTGCACACAAAGATGTATCTAAGGAGTCCTCGATGTGAAATTTGGACCAGTAACTTGCATAACTCCTTGGTTAATCTTCTGTGAACTCTAGCGCATGCTATGTTCAGGCAAGAGTGAACATTTATGTACCAGTTTTTGGGGGTGCTGTTGAGCCACTGTCTAAATTACAAAGCAGCTTTCAGCAGCTGTGGAAGATCAGATGCATATTGGTGCTGTACTGTGTACTTGTTGTTTCAGTGAAGCTATGTCTGTAGGTGTTGGGCTACAGAGTTGATAAGAAAGTAAAACTGATACTGTCCAATACAACTGAAAGCTCTTCTTACTACCCTTTGTTTCTTTTAACAGAAAAATAGTACACAGATGTTTACAATTGCACAGAATCTGGGATTTCACTTAGCATATCTTTTTGCTATTAATTTATCAAATGTTTAATATATTTCCCTGTTCTGTGAATTCTCCTCAGCCACAAATAGTTTCAGTAATTACTTTATGGCAATTTTTGGAACTTTACCCATAAGTTGGGTTGTGGATGGAACATTAGTCATATTACAATTTATGGTTTTACTGATGAAGGAGCATGCCTTTCTCTGTCCTTGAGAAATTTATGAATAGAGTTATGTATTTAGAAACTCAGGAGAACAATACAGAATATTTAGACTATAGAAAAATTTTCCCAAAGGTATGTAGTATAAAAAGACAAAAAAAATAGGTTTCATGCTTAGTTTTCTCTAGGTACAAGAGAGAGCTTCTGTTTTGTCCAGAGAAAGCAATAAGTAGAGTTTTCAAAATATAGTAAGAAATTACGGTATTTACAGACATTATATGCTGTAGAAGGCTTTATGTATTTGGTGTTGGAAGTCAGGTTCCTATGGACTCAGAAATGAGTATAATAAAACTTTTAATTTTCTCTGCAAATCAGATACTGCCACAATTTTATCAGAACCCAGAGGGAGTAATATGGTATTTTATATTTTTTTCTTGATGCCAATTGTTTGTGTAAATGGTGTATTTAATTTAGTAAAATATGCAGTCAGTAACAGCTTTCTAAACAAATCCTGTCTTCTTGATTATTACAGATTGAAGCTACCGATTCAAAGAATAACGTGTTGGTGTTCTTTAAGCTGAGACCTGATGTAATTACTGAAGATAATCTTCACAGTAATATTCTTGTGTCATCTATGCTAGATTCACCAATCAACACCCTTTATCAAGCTGTACGACAGGTTTTTGCACCAGTATTACTGAAGGTGAGCAATATGCCAGTTTAAATGTTCTGTAGCTTTATATTGAGACACTGGAATTCAATTGGATGTTACGTAATTCTGAGCTAAATATTTTATGTTATGAAACCAAAGTATTTGGGGAGATTAAACAATGGGTGATAGTTATGATTTCTAAGTTAAAGAAAGTACTTAAGCTCCTATGAGTAAGGATTAGAGGAAGATTCTGGTCATACATATGCCTGACTGTAAATGTGGAATACACTGGCCAGCGATGGTTAATTTGGAAAACAGCTCACACATTTTCAGAGTGCCTTTATAAACCCAACAACTGACTTGTGATTTTGTGATAAAAATGTTTTTTGTAGTAGTATTTTGAATTGTTAAATGAGAAGGCTCTTCTTTGACTTTATAGACAAAAAATGCTACATTGTCCCACCACGTGGTTTCTACTTAATCTGAATTTTATGTATTTTTTAAGAAAATAGTAATTGCTCTGTCATGTGAGAGTCACAATTTTTGAAATTTTCATTACAGGATGAGAAGTGGAGTAAAGCATTTGATCCCAAACTCCAGAAACTTCTAAGTGAGCTTGAAGCTGGCTTGAGTACTGCTCTCAGAAGACCAGATCCCAGTTACACAGGAGCAAAATTCAATGAAGATGATGTGCGAGGTTTGTTTTGCAGTTATGTCTTTTATAGTTAATTTTGAATTTAGAGTAAATAGTTTATTTACAAGTTGAATGTTTAGGCTTCTCAGTGATTGCACAGTGTGAAATATAACTGGTTGTTGTTAGTAGATTGGAATTACTGACGGTCATGCCAGGAGACCAGAGTTGACTTTTATACTGCATCTAGTCAGGATCAGAAGTTAAAGGATATTTACATAATCATGTAGTAAAAATTTGCTTTAGAAAGTATGTTCTGACTGAACATATTTTATAAACATTCATTTATTTTATATATAAATATTTTCTATTTTATTTGCAGCTATACTTACACCAACAGATGAATTTCAGTTCTGGAGAGAATGTTCTCGTCATGGAAGTAAAGGGTGTAGTAAAGAGAGAGCTTCATATTTTAGAGACCTATTTGAGGACATTGCAAAAGTATGTTTTATTTTGTGTGATCAGTGATACATTTCTGGATTTAGTAAAAAACACTCTTCTATGAAATATATGTCAATATGTCAGTATATGTATACTCTTTCCAGATATATGAATATATAAAGATTTAGTTATTTTTTTCTTAGGCAGAATTTTACTTTAAGTTACATTCATGTGATTTGTAGTGACAGAGGTGCATGGGAATGCCGACATTTAATTGGGAGCGGGTTTGATCATTGAATACTAGGAGCTGCTGTAGAAATACAACTATATTCTACAGTTTGTGAACTGGGGATTGATTCACGAGATGAAAAGGACACTATTAATGCTCTCATGCAAAATTTTCGGCACCCACAAAGCACTTTCTTGAGTAGTACTTCAGATATCAATGAATACTTCACGTGAATAAACTTACAGAAATGCTTGTTTTTTTGAGAGTATTATGACATATTCTGTTGTGCAGTAAACCTCAGGAAACTATACCACTTGTCAGCTTCAGAAAAGTAAATGTTTCTACAATACTATCTGCAAAGTAAACGTATTAAGGATTTTTTTTTCTAGGATTATTACAACTTGGATACTCTCTCGTTATTTGAAGCTGTAGATTTGGTGGAGACTACCAAGGATACCGTTGATGGTGTGTGGAGACAAACAGAACATGATCCTTATCCACAGTCTCGCATGCATAATCTCTTGGATGTGATAGGTAAACTGTTATGCAGTCTTTATTAAATGAATATTTGAGAAAAGTAAAATGATTCCTTGAGCAGAGACCTTCTTCCTTGTAAAGGCACCAATAACAGCCCACAGCATGAAGGTGCTTGCTTCTTGTAATTATGATCCATGAATATTATTTGCCTTCCAGTATGCAATAATTCAGCCAGTTCTGGTAGATGCCTTCACACATGATTGGAAAGGTGATAGATAGTTAGAAGATGGAGTTGGATACCTTTCAGCCTGTGGGCTGGATTTGTCATACTTGCTTTGACTCCCTGTCTTTCTTTCAGAGGAGAAAATTTATTTGCATGAACCCCTATTAAAGGTCGGTTCAGTCTGTATGGAGGTGAGAGCAGGATGTGCAGAGAGGTTCTTCTCTCATTCTCGACAGCAGCCCCACATTTGGGGACGGGCATAGGACAGTGAGTTTGTGTGCTGCTGCCAGCTGTGTGTATGCATGAGAGGAAGAGTTGTGGGGAGCAGCCAGATACTGCCATTGCTGCTGAGAAAGACAGGTGCTTGTGTGTGGAATCCAGAATCCAAATCCATCAGCTTCACATGTTGGACCAACCTCTGTTTACCTTGGAGATATTCAAGAGATTTATTGAATCTGAAACAAAATAATCAGTTACTGCTGCATTTGTGTGGTTTGAAATCAAGACTCTACACTGTTTTTTAAAAAAATGTGATTGGAAAGCGGTGTAGCCTTTAAAGGAATTACTTTAAACAAACATAACATCTTGGTTTTTTGTCTTCCAGGTGGCTCACTAGGTAGATTTGTTCAGAGAAAATTAGCAGCTTTGAATTTGTGGGAGGATACTTTTCACAGTGTTAAAGAAAATATACAAGCTGGCATCTTGATTTGTGAGCAGTGGGTGTCAGCTTGTGAATACCTAACTGGACAACTGTGGCAACCTTATACTGTACATCCATGGAAAAATGAGAAATATTTCCCTGAATCGATAGCCAAACTTGGCAAACGTCTTGATGAGGTAGAGATTTGAATTATACACATTAGTTTCATTAGACGCAGAATTAAACAGCATTGCTTTAATTTACAAAAGGGAATTGAAATACTTTCATAGTCTTTTCAGAGTCAGATAGTGTTCCATAATCTGTTTGTCTGAGCCTTTCAAAAGTTTCTTGTAAAAAGGAGAGAGATGGGTACTTGCAAATGTAAGTTTTGTGTAAAAATGCATTTGATACAGCAAATACTTTTTTTCCCTTATAGGTGCTAGCTGTTAGAACACTGCATGAAAAACTTACGTTCTTTTTGCCAGCTGGAGAACAAAATTCTTTACATCTTTCGCATGTGTTTGAACCCTTTGCTGGCCTAAATCCTGTCCACTATAATCCTTACACAGAGGTATAATGCTTATTTTTGATTTATTCACATTCTTTCTGTGTCTTTTTGCAATGTATATAGTCCTAAACTAACACACGAACTCATTATCTCTAGCCATTATGGAAAGCAGCAGTCTCTCAGTATGAAAGAATTATTGCACCAGCGCAACAAAAAATAGCAAGCAGATTGAAGAAATTTATTTCAGAAATTCAGGACAGTCCACAGCAGGTATGAGTAATTCTGTAGTCTGAAAACTTTCCTGAAGATCAAGTTATTTAATGCCTAAGTAGTCAGTTTAGGGGACAAGAGTAAGTACTTAGGGCCGAAGACAGCACTACTGGGTGGTGTCAGCCTATGTTTAATTTTTTTAATGAGAAAGTGATAACATTTTTAAATCTTAATATTCCAGCTTCTTCAAATATTTCAGAAGCATAAGGAACTGATAAAGCACCCAAATATAAGCAAAGAATTGCTTTTTGAAAGGGAAACATTACTAGCAGCACTTCAAGATTATGTCAAAGGTATTTAATTGCATTCATTTTTTGTGAATGCTAGGATCTTTTTTTACTTCTAGAAGTATGTCAGTTTTCCTGGTATATTTTTATAACTACAGTAATGATCTAAGGTTGTTCTATTAAATATCTGGTCTAATGCATCTTTTGCATGTGTTAGACTATGAGTCAGACTTTGAAACTCGATGCCATGGTGTTCCTGGTGATGTTACTGGACCATTGTCAGGCAAGAACCTTTCTGAAGTTGTCAACAATATTGTATGGGTACAGCAGCTGGAACTGAAGGTATGAGATTCTGTTACTGCTTACACACAATTTATCACACAAGAATATAAAACATGGTATTTGACATTTCTGTGGGAGATTCCGCACAGAAAAATTGTGGGCTTCCCAGTAGTTATGTAATCAAGGTTCCTTATCAGTGGTGCTGCTTGCTAAGTTTATTATTTTAGCAGACCCAGAATGCAGTCTTTTTGTAGTAAACTGAACTTTTTTCATTAAAAAAAAAAAAGACCAAAGTTTGGACAGGAGGTGTTTTTGTTAAATTTTGCCCTCCAATTTGCATTTTAAAATTGTATTTAAGATTCACAGACAGCCAGATTCTGAATTCTCACCTGTTATTACTAACCTTTGTAGTGTCCTCTTGTAGTCAAAGGGATTTCTTGGTAGTACACTTCAAGCTTGTGCCTGACACGGAATTTACAGTAGTAAAAGCAAATGTACAACAATTCTGTTTTAATTTATCTTGTTTTTGTAAGTTTGTGTTCACACTTTAGTAGGAAAATTTGGACATTTTTTGGAAAACATTGACCAGTGAAAACCAAAATGTTTTTTGTGAACATAAGTACCCTCTGCAATAACTATAGATTTGAATGAGAATAGAAGTTACTTATCCCAGAATAATGATTAGCCCCGTTCTGCTGATGGGTGTCAGTTGTATGTCTGCTTTAGGCTGTACTAAATTTTTTAACTGCTCTCAAATCTCCACTGATTGTATTGACTAGGGTTTTAATTTGTCCACATGTAGATGTGAAATTCCATTTCAAATACATTTGAGTGTTGTTATGGACCTTACAGATACAACAGAAGACTCATGGGAGATCTGTACCTTTACAGAGAGTTAATTAAAGACCAAGTGGGATATCCTGGGGTATATTAGTAGTGGTGGATGCCATTGGTGGACAGCTTATTCAGACACAATTTACTGTACAGAGAATTCAAACGTCTGGGACACAGTTCAGAATTCACTTTTTTTTTTCCTAATCAGCTTTTGAATCCCACTTGGATGTTTTGTAATATTGATCCTTATTGCTGTGATTTTTCTTTTCTGATCGAATACTGAGAAGTTAATCTTCTTTTCTTTGTTATTGTGTTTAAGGTGGATGATTCTATCAAGCTGGCAAAGGCTCTTCTGTCTGACTTACCTGGATTTCAAACTTTTCATCAAAACGCAGATTGTTTCCTGGAACAGTTAAAAGTATATGAGCAAGAACAATTTGATGATTGGTCTAGGAATATCCAGTCAGAATTATCAAATCCCAAGTCAGGACTTTGGTAAATACACTCTTTTTAAAATAATGTTTATTAAATAATGAAATCTGTAGTGGGATGTAATTCATTAAAACTTGACAAAGGAAATAAAAAAAAAAATTACAGGATTAAGAATGAGTGGAGAGACAAATTAGAACAATTTATTATACTTTCATCATCCTGCCAGTCTTGCTTGGTAAGTTGAAGTATACAGAACTGTATTATTAATAACTAATTAATAGCTAATATTGCAGATTAATAACTAATCTTGCAGTTCCTGTTAGCACCTGGAATGAAGGACGTTTGATTTTCTTGTTGTTTTTACTTGTTACCCATTGTAATCCTTAGAGTGATAATGTATAGAAACCAGATGATATGGGAGTATAGCTGTGATATATAGATGACACATGCAGAGTAAAAAATTGTTATTCACAAGAAATTCTGCAGTCTACATAAGGCAGTTGAAAGAAGGGTAAGCATATCAATTTAAATTTTATTAATTTTGTTTCCCAAAATAATAAAATTTCTTTGTGGGATATTAAAATATATTTTAACTATTTTTTGGTTTAGTTGATTGGCTACATAGCTTCTGTCTTCAACTCTGAGTGTTGCAGAATTCCTCTGAAAAGAATTTGTCTGCAGTTACAGAGGCTACAGGAGTTGATACTTAAGTGAAAACCTTTAATGAAAATACTCAAATATATAACAGCCATCTAATTTATTAGCACCATATTGTTATTGTGAGATCTTAAAAGATGTGATGTGGTTAATTAAAGTACAGAAGTAGCTCCATACAAAGGGGAATGCAATGGATATGGGAAGTAGAAAAGAGATGAGAAAAAAAAAAGAAAAAAATGAGTAAGGCTGAATTGTTTTTGAAAGGATGGTGGTAGAAGCATTGCTAAAGTAGAAAAAAAAATTGGAGTAAAGTCTGAAGATAGGCTGGTGTTCTTATTAGCATCTGGTTGAATATACCAAAATGCTCCATTGATGCAAGTTCTGGTTCTTAGATTGGTTCCCTCATTATTTTCTTCCCCTTTGCAGCGCTGAAGACTGGGGCTGGGAAAGTGCCTGCTTGAGAGAATATGATGGATACAGTGTAATTTAGAAATACTGTCTAGCTGTGAGTTACATGCTAGCTATTGTCACAAAACAGAAAAAACTTTGTAAGCAAAAATGATAGGCGTTGTTAATTCTGTCTTATCTTCATTGGCTTTGAATAAAAGCAAAGGTTACTAGAATAATTTATGAGTAAATTAAAATGTTAGCAACCATAGAAAAAATAGAATGACATCAAGCTGTTTAGAATAGTTTGTTGTATTATGGTAAAATGCACCTAAGGATAAATATCAAATTATAGTCAGTAATATGATTGATTTTGGTTCAGTATCCAAGCTAATAGCCCTGTGATGGAGTTGGATCCCATTTCTGGAACATTAAACATACTTTACTCAGATCGTTTGGTGACTCTGCTAAGAGAAGTACGTCAGCTGTCAGCACTTGGGTTTGCTATACCAGCAAAAATACAGCATGTTGCAAACACTGCACAAAAGTTCTGCAAGCAGGCAGTCATCCTCAAGCAGGTATATGCCATAATAACTTCCTGTTCTGACTTCCCATCTTTAGTTTGTAGAACTTTTCTACAGTGCTGTCTTTTCTGTCTGTGTGGTTAAGCTTTTCACTGTGCTTGTCTGCATGAAAGTGACTTCTTTCTTGAACAAGTTAGCTAAGTCCATAAAAGAAAAAAAAGTAAAGATATGCTTTATGGTTTCAGAATGTGTCTTCTTTTAAAATACAGTATTAAAGCCATATGAAGTTACTGTAAAAAATAAGTAATTGATCACCAAGTTTTAGTCCCAGTTTTTTATAATTATGACTAAAGGGAGTTGTCATGAAATGGAGCAACTTGTCCTCGCCATTGCTAATTTTCAACTGAAAATATATTAGTAAGAATTTTACTGGGGTTTTTGGGGGTGGGTGGTAAATTTTTTTGGTTACACTCAATGCCACTCAATTCAATTTCACATGAGGTGTCAATGATATTTGAGATACCCCTACAGCTAAGGCAAAGATGACGTAAGACTTTTATTTGTTCTAGTCAATTTAAGCTCTCCTTTTTTACAGGTGGCACACTTCTATAATTCTATTGATCAACAAATGATTGGGAGTCAGAAGCCAATGATGTTACAATCTGCTCTAGCATTTGAACAGATAATTAAGGTGAAGGAATTCCTCTCTCTTTGTCTTTTTAATTTCAGTGGTGTCTGTGCATATTCTGGGTCACTTTTTCTACGTTTATTGCATTGTAATTGAAAAAATTATTTCTTGATAAACAGGTGAAGTTGATTAGCAGTTATTAATGTCACATTTTTGGTGTTGATCTGTGCAGAACAAAGGTGTCCTCTAATCTTCAGCTGTCTGCTTATGTTTGTGGAGCAGAAGTCTCAACATCAGTTGATCTATTTCAAACTCTGTTAGGAGTCTGTCATTATTCCTTCTCCACTGCACTGATGTAGCTATAATGCTATGCCCCTCTATGTCTGTGATTTACCAGATTATTTTGTCTCTAGTGCAGCTAGGGAAAGGGAGGAATAAAACCATCTTTCTCATATTATCACTTCCTCTATGCTAGCTGGTAGACTGTTTTTGTCATTAAATCTTACAAAGTTTGTGTGTTTTTAAAGCATTCAAAATCTGGTCCTGGAGGAAAAGCTCAAATAACATGGGATAATCCCAGAGAACTAGAGGCTTATATCCAAAAACTCCAAGCTGCTGCTGAACGGCTTTCCACTGAAAATAGAAAACTAAGGAAGTGGCACACAAACTTCATTCAAAAGGTATATTTTCCAGATGAAATTGAAATCATGTTTATTATGGCATACCTTAACCTTTTTTTGATTTACATGATAATGAGTATGTTTATTATCCCTTAAAATTCTTTTAACAGGTCATATCGCTTATGAATATTGATCTACTTCGGCAGCAGCAGCGTTGGAAAGAGGGACTTCAGGAGCTCAGAACTGGTTTTGCCAGCCTTGAGTCACAGGCAGGGTTTGATTTTTGTGCTGCAAACTGTGAACATTTGACTTTTCAACAGTAATCAAGAATTAAGACTCAAACATAGCATGATTTAATTAATTTTGATTAAGGAGTTATTGGCTGTCTTAGGAAAACATCTGTGTCCTAGTTAATGCCAGATGTGAGGTAAAATCTCAGATGAGGAGGATGGAGGTAATTTTTTTGTCATACTAGTAATGGGGGAAGAACTTTTGGTCAATAACAGGTGTTAGATGAGGAAATGGGAAAACCTTGGATGATGTAGATCAGTTGTGTCTGAGCCATTAATGCAAGGTAAAATGAAGAAATTGGTAAAGATAGTGAGTGATCCCCACACAGAATAGAACAAATGTATAAAATTTAGAATTAAAATGCATTTCTGCCTGAAATAATGAGAAAAACATTTTTTTTTTTTTTTCACTTATCAGCTGACAACTTTTAGGGTAGAATCATAGAATAATTAAGGTTGGAAAAGACCCTTAATATCATTGAGTAAAATGTCAAAGATTTTGATTAAGACTATCGTATTATCAAAGCGAGCTATTTTGAGTTATCATTCAAGTCAGTGTAATTTTTCTTATCACCTTCAGTAAACAAAGGACTCTATTCTTAGATGGACATGTTGTTCTTATCCTTTGTAATGCAAATGCAGATTACTTCTGTTGGTATTTGCCAGTCAAATAAATACAGTAACTTTACAGTATTTTACTTCTAATTTTGTTTCCAGTCTCTCAAGATAATACGAAAAATAAGTATATTGATTCTGGCTTTTAATTTCTTTTGAAGTTTAATTTGCAGATTTTTATCTTAAAGTCAGTATAGTTTATGAAAATAATCTAGATTTGCTTTAGGATCTGCTTGAAAATTATTTTGGTATTGCACAATATTTTTAGATGGAAAATTACCTGAACTGTATTAAGTCACTCTTTAAAAATCTTTGAGTAGAAGTGATAAAACTTAACCAAATGTATATTTTTTTCACATTCCAAAAATTATAAGATGGTGTAGTCTTACTGCTGTCATCATCAAGATTTTATGTATTTCTTTAAAAACTCCATTTATAATTGTCTTAAGGCTTAATTAAGACAATTTCAGGTTTTCTTAATCTCTAGAATCTTTCTCTTGGAAGAGCTCCTGTGGGCAGCTTTGAATTGTAGGGCAGACCTTAAGTGTGTAGCTTCTTGCAGCGACCCTGGACTGTCTCCAAAGCCCTGTCTGAAAATCTCCAATTAAACAAGAGAACCTTTTAGGCTGGAAGAAATTTGTGATTTATTTTCTAGCTTCTGTTGTACTTTTGCAAATTTCTGCATGACTTGCAAACGACCGTTTAGCTCAGTTAGAGCATGGTGTAATAATGCCAGGGTAATGGGTTTGATCCCTGTAGGGACAATTCACTTAAGAGTTGGACTTGCTGATCCTTGTGAGTCCCTTCCAACCCCAAATCTGTGATTTACAGAGCTTGAGTGTATGATAAGGCTTTACATGTTTTTATAGTGCAGTGTAGCAGATTCCAATGAAAATTGGAATTCATTGAGGTAAAATCTTACGTTAATTTATTAGTTAGCATTTATCTGTGGAAACACACAAGAATTTTTATAAATACTATTTAAAAGGCAGCTTACATATTACAAGAAAATAGAAGGTGTGATACAGGTTTAAATCTCTCATTTGCCCAGCTCTTTATGTTATTTCCAGCAGAGTCCTACTCATTTTAGAGTAACCTTGAAGAACGTTCTGGTAAACCAATGGGTGATGAACCTCAGTGAAGTGCTGATGCTGATCTGCCATAGAGACTGTTTGATTTGGATATTTTTTTTATTCCTATATTAATTTGAAATAAATGCAATAAATCCAATAAATACAATAACTGGTCACATAATCAAAAGCTCATATCTTGTGTTAGAAGGGACCCACAAGCGCCATCAAATCCAAGTCACTGCTCATCACAGGACTACCTAAAACTAAACAATGTGACTTAGGTATGTTGTCGAGATGGACCTTAACCTCTGACTGGCTTGGTGCTGTGACAAAGTCTATTCCAGCTTTGTGATCACTGAATTTTACTAAGATCCTGGTCTTCAGATTTTATACCGTGTGCAGTTTTGTCTTAAAATTATGGTTTGGGGAATAAAATAAAAGAAAAATAAACATTGTTAAATTTTAGGGTTTCAAATCGAGTGATATGAAAGCTTGGAGACAACACTGGAATCATCAACTTTACAAAGCTCTGGAGCATCAGTATCAAATGGGCTTAGAAGCACTCAATGAGAATTTACCAGAGATAATTATTGATCTAACATTCAAGTAAGATTTTTTTTTTTTTTTTTGGCCTTAAAAGAAAATATTCAGGTGCAGATTACATTAAAGTATTAGTTTTTCTGTTATTTGTTTCACTTTTTAGGCAAGGCCGGTTGCAATTCAGGCCTCCTTTTGAAGAAGTACGAGCTAGATATTACAGAGAAATGAAGAGATTCATCTCCATTCCAAATCAGTTTAGGGGAGTAAGTGAAGCAGAAGATGAGTCTATATTCACTGTTATGACCGAAAGAAATGCAAATGGGTTTCTGACTGCTTTCAGTAAAGCAGAGGATTTGTTCAGAAGGCTGACAGATGTTTCTAATCAATTCAAGGTATTTTCAATATTGGACTGACTCATGCCTTTTTTCCCTTAGATTTGTATCATTTTATGCTTTGGACATTCTAGAAGTAGCTGAGCAGTGACATTTGTGTATTGTTGTCTGTTTCTTCAAGGCAGATAAGCAAAAGCTTAGCAAGTCCATCCATGTTAAGCCAACCGCTTAAGCACATGCCTGACTTGAACTATCTATAGTTCTTTTTGAAAGCTCTGTATAATAGCTGACTTTTCAGTCTTCATGTTTTGATTCTCCTTAAATGTGTGAATCTGTCAAACCATTTTTACCTCCTGATTTTTCCACTAAGAAAATCTACAGATAATTGAAGGAGAACAAAGGTTAAAGAGAATGTAACTTGAAAATATTATGAAAATATTTTAATGTTATTGAGAAACGGTTTTTTAATCTGGAAACTATTTCTTTCCCATGAAATAAAAAATAATGTTGGAAAGGAATGGATCGTAATTGGCCAAGTAGATATGGAACCTTTGGTGAAGACACATCTTTCTAGCAAACAGGATTGGGAAAGAAACTTCAAGGCATTAAAAGTGAGAGGGAAAGAAGCAGAACGTCTTCCAAGGTATAGTGTAATTCTGTTCTCTTGTTTGAATAATCTATTCTATCAGGTATTTTAAAGGTAATAGTAAAATAGAGATTTTCTTTTTATATGAAGATATAGATGGAATTTCAAGTGTTTTTAAAATGTTGACTTACTTCTTAAATGTTTAGATATTAATTTTTCATTTTTATTTTTAGATACTTGCTCTCTTTTATCTGTGCCACCTTCTCTGAAAACTTTTAATTACTTCCTGTGATCTAATGGGAAACTTCTTCAAAATTCAGGGCTGATTTTGAAATACTACAAAACATAATATTTTAACAAATCTTTTAGCTAAGTCCTGTACATGTGAAATATATATGGCAGTTAAGAACAGACATTGTAAATATTTGTCATGAAATAATTCTTGTATTGAAACATTTGATTACCTCTTACAGTTTAAAATATGCTAATGTAGGCTTTTATTCTTACATATATTCACATGAATTTATTGTACTATATGGTTAGAGCTCTCAAGTAAAACTGGTAGGAATCACGTTCAGAACAAGGTAAAAGACGTGGGATTTCATGCTGGAGAATGGACTGGTAGAACTTGCCGGCTAGTGATACTCTGAGTAGTAAAGATTTCCATGAGTTCATGGACAGACTGAAATGAATAGAAGAGAAACTGGCTGATGTGCCTTACAGCCAGAAACAACATGTTGCTAAAAAATCCATGAGTTGAAAATATTGGTGTTGAGGGAGAATACTCAGGAAGATCTCAAATAAGGTAGACCGTTTTCTTAGTGTTCTTTAGGCAACTACTTATGGTCACTGATATGTTAGGTATGGGGCCTTGAAATGACTCTCTTTGGCTTTTCTTCTGTTCTTATTACTATTGAAGGTTCAGTTAGTAAACTCCTATGGAAATTAGAGAATTAAAGGCATGAGTATACAAACAATGAAAGTATTTTTCTTTTGAGTATGGTAATAGCCTTTCAGAATTTTATGGCACTGGTTATATAAAATCTAGCCATTTTCCAGCTATTTGGAGAAGCAGAGCATTGGACCTCAGTCCTCATAAAACTGAAAGCATATATGCATAATTGTTATAAATATTTCAATACTATGCGTAATTTTCCCAATAAGCTATGACTTTTATTTGTAGAATTATAAAGGAAATTTTTCATTAAGCTACAAAGGGTAAACTACAGATGTTCATAGATCTCAGAGATACTGACATATAAGTATGCTACTGAATGACTGAATGTTTGCTGTCTTTTAATCTCTTTTTTTTGAAGCACGATCAGAATAGATTGTTTAACTGTTAATTGCAACCCTGTGAAAACTGTAATTGATGATTTCATCCAGAAGTTGTACGACATTCTAGTTGTTTCTTTGAGAAAATCTATTCAAGGTAAATAACTTCAATGAATAGTATTTTGTTTGTTTCTGTTGTACTTGGGCACATTTGTGTTAATGTAAATACTCTTTTAAAGAAATATTGTGCTTTCGGCCACAGTGAACTGCAGAAATCACAATGCAGAGAAAGTAATCTGTTACAGCTGTGTATTCCACAATATTACTTTTTCACTACAGATGTAACCTAGGACCCTTTGATGTCCATTGTGTATCTTTCCTGTTCTCTTGTTTTTGCCACTTCTGTTCCAGGTGTAAAAGAATACATATGAACATTATTTTGCATGTTTCCTTTATCTGGAAGAAAATTCTGTTGCTTCCAGGAGGAAAATTTATTTGATGTTTGAGGGAGGAAAACTTCCTAGGTGTTTGAGAAGGCATCATAAAATGTTGTAATAAAAAATTCTATTAGATTTTCGTTTTACAAATTGAAATACTTCATGCAGAGTCTAAAATAATCTAGACTTACTCCATAGAATTGCTTGTCGCTTAGATTGTCAAAACTGTTAAAACTGTGTTGAAGAATGCAAAACATTTCCGTATTTTGGGTGGTCGATCTATATCTGGAACAGTAGGACAAAGCGGAATAAAGTGTACATGATGAGAAATAACAGTGCTTTGTGCTTTAAATCTAATGATTTAGAAACAGGAGACATAGAACAGGGATTGTGCAGAAAGTGAATTATTTCCATAGCCTGAAAGGTGAATCTTTCCTGGAAGATTTCCTGGAGCTATACAGCTCCTTTCCCGGTGTCAGAAAAGATTTACCTTGGTAGGTAAAAACAACATTATAGCTTATTCAGGCATTTGTTTGTGAGACTTTTCAATATGTAAAGCAAGGTGGCTTTAGTTGTTAGCTTCTTTAAAAGAGCCAAACCAAAACAAACAGAAAAAAACCCAAAGAACCCAAAACCTATTTTAACATCTGTTTTTCTGTTTACCTAAAAAAAAGAACTATATAGCTTTTGAAAGTATATAAATAAACACCTATATGTATGTAATACATAAATAAATGTATTTATGTTTAATGTTCAGAAGGGTCTCTGATACTTATGGTTTAAATCATACACTGAATGCAGTGGATCACATTTGAAAAGCTGTGTGTAAACACAAATCTGCAATTTTTGTTCACGTAGTAGACAAGATTGGCGTCTGCAATTTGTTAAGCAAGTACTTTGCATACTTATGAATAATGTTGTATCATTGTGCATTTGTCTGATTTGGATGTTTAAAACTACAAATATTTTCTCCATGGTGACTTTGTTTTCCATCTTTATGTAGCTCATCTGTGTGATGTTTCTACATTTCTCACCGATGCCATGGAAACACTAGTGATTAGGCCCCAGACTGTAGAGGAAATGGCAGAAGACAATTTAAAATATTTAAGCCTAAATGAACGAAAAGAAGGGGTAAGATACTATTTTATTCTGTCCAGAAAAACAGCTATAAAACTAATTACTTTCTAGTATGGAAACTTACATTTAATAATAACTAATAAAGATCATCCAGAGGTCATATAGGGTCAGGGCAGTAGTCCATGTAGCACAGTAACTTGTGTCCAGCAGTGGAGTGATTTACCTAGGTGAAAATACAAAACCAGGGTACCGTATTTGATACTTTTTACTTCTAATCTTCAACCAGAACCTTGTTGAGTTTTATGTGGTTCTTGAGTATATAGGAACACTTCGTGGATTTCTTTTCCACAGCCTTCCCTCGTCTTCTCTTGAGAGCAAATACATGTTTGATATCCAAAATACACTCTAGTAAAGTGTAGATCAATTAACCATTACATGAAGGACCCCTCTTTTCATTTTTTTTCCAACTGCCTCCTGTTACCATTTATGTCTTAAACTGGGAGAGATATGGACCAAACAGTTCCTGTTCTCCTTTTCATGGCACATGACTGTAGTCTTCTTTGTTGTGTCTAGTATCAGCCATCTCTGTTCTAGACTGAAGAGTGTTAGTTAATATAATCTTTTCTTATGCATAAACTCACTCAACTTTGATCATCCTTGTTGCCTTTTGATAAGTCTTTTCTTTCTATTTCTTTTTTCTGTGTGACCAACAGATTTTTCTCAATTTTTAAGATCTGAATAAACCATGGATTTACATGATGGAATAGTAATATTACTTCTTATTATCTTTTTGGTCTCTGTGACTCAGAACATTTGATTTGCTTCCTGCTTCTTAGATTAAGCTCACATTTTGGTAAAATTAGCTGTCATAAGCCCAAGATACCAAGTCTGAGGTGCAGTTTTTATCTTATGACTCAGCTTGTACATGTGAAATTTATTTTTTCACATTTATGTCACTTCATGGTTATCTACTTGAATTTTACTTGTCACCAGTATCATTAGTCATTATTTCTTCTGCATTCATTCTGTAGTTTTTTACAGGTGAAGTGTTTTAATGCCTGAAATAACATAGTATCATCAGTAAACTTTATCATCTCACAGGCTGATCTCCTTTTCCAATTCTTTTATAAGCACTTTGAGCAGTCCAGAACAGATATCTACAGAACTCCATGGGTGATATTTTTTGATTGCAGGAACTAGCCATTTCCTCCTAATACTGTTTCCTGTCTTTTACCCAATTAATTATCTGTGCAAAGACCTTTGTTCTTATGTCAAGGTTACCAGTTTTCCTTAAATGCCTTGGATGAGAGTTTGTGTTAAAAGCCTTTTGGAAACTCAACTGGAATATATGGTTTAACTTTCCTTCATCTGTACCCCTACCAATGCCTTTAAAGAGCACTGGTTCTGCAAGATTGTGGAGTTCTACAAACCCCATATTAGCTCTTCCCCACTGGACAAGATTTATCCTTTGAAGGATTCAGTTCTAAATGAGTGCATCTGAGTTTAGGTGTTTATGTGCAGGTGTCTGCAGTGCATGTGCTGTTAATAGACTCGGCAGAAGTCTGGTCCAGTTGCCTGAAAGTGCAGTTCTAGAGTTAATCGAGATGCATTTCCAACGTCCTCACAAGGCTGGCAGATGTAACAGATAAGTTCTGGAGGCCTTTACCTTCCTGTAGTTGCAGCTGCAGGGCATGCAAGTGCCACAGGACATCTTGGATGGCCCGATACATGTATTTGGGAGGAACTGAATCAAGTCCCAGTGGTATAATCAGCTGCAGCCTGGAGCAATCCTTGTTACCCTGGTGTAGGCACCTTGTGGCTCATCCTCCTGAGTTGATTTCTTAGCTCCGCTGAGAGCTCAGTGCAGTTATTGATGCATAGGTGTCTACTGTTTGAGGGATGTCCTGCATATCAGAGAGCTCTATACAAGGCTCAAGGTAGGTAAGACACAGGATGTATAGGAAGCCCCATAACTTTCGGGGCTGTAGATGTAAGGCAGATGGGATAGAGTAGAGGATCTCAAGTAGTGCTGGAAACCTCTGTGATTAAATAATTGAGACCTTGGTTTCAGTGGAGTTTTAGATGTCTGCTTAACAAGTCCACATACAGACAGCTAATTTTAGCTTTGTCTTGCATACAGGTTATCTGCTTGGCCCTTTACTCAGTACATTTTGTAGGAACTCTGGGAGAATTATTGGATATTGAAGAGAATTACTTTGTAGTACTGTTGCCTGTTATCTCTTTTTAATTTTTAAAGGAAAGCACACATAACAGGAAATTTTGGTAAATGTATAAAACTGTATGTGTTTATCTCAGATGATTCTTCTGACTTACATAGTTTAAAAGGGTTGGTTTGGTTTTTCTTTTGAATTCTTAGTCTGTCTCTTAGTATGTGGGAAAAAAAGATGGGTTTTTTTGCCCTGCATAAACAGGTGACAAAAACTGGTGCTCTTTCAGATAATTTCTAATTATTTGGATTGTCTCTGTTCCTTCTTTTTTTTTTAATATACCATATTTTTTGTGGATTACCCTGATATGCAGCTAAGCACTACACACCTGCTGGGTCACTTTCTCATTCACTCAGAGCCTCCCCCACCCCTAATGAGACAGGAGAAAAGGAAAGGAAGAGTAGAAATGAGACACCTCATGGATAGAAATCAAAATAGTTCAACAAATGAAGAAAGAGAGAAAGAAGTAAAAGAAAGACATAAATAAGGCAAGGAAAGGAAAGGAAATGAACAGAAAGGAGGCAGTATTACATGGCATGGAATATCTCTGCCTGGCTGTATCTCATGGGTTGAGATAAAGACAGTTTAAGAAGTAAAGCAAAAGCCGCACAAAATCAAAGCAAACAAGGAATTATTTCACTGCTTGCCATGGGCAGGCAGGTGTTCAGCCATTCATCTCCAGGAGAGCAGGGCTCCATCATGCATAATGGTGACCTGGGGAGACAAACATCACTCTGAACGCTCCCTTCCTCCTTCTTCCCCAGCTTTCTCTGTTGAGCATGATGCCATATGGTGTGAAATGTCCCTGTGATCAGCGGGGGTCAGCTGTCCTGGCTGTGTCCCCTCCCAATCCCTTGTGCACCCTCAGTCTCCTCATTGGTGGGGTGGGGTATGGAGCAGCAAAGGCCTTAGCTCTGTGTAAGCTCTGCTCAGCAGTGACTAAAACATCCCTGTGCTATCTATGTCATTTTCATGACAAGTCCAAAGCACAACCCCGTACCAGCTACTAAGAAAAAAATTAACTGCATCCCAGTCAAAGCCAGGAAACATACACACAGATTTATTGAGTTGTGTTGCTCTGCTGCTGTTCTCCAATTTGATTGAGTTGATCTCGGCAATATGTAAGGTGTCACTTACCTCTTTCATAGTTAACATTCACTTCTGTATATCTTATGTTAGGATCAAGATATAGAATTTCTCTAAATACCTCAGATACTATTTTTTCAAAAGTTTAGATGTTATTCTATAAGCAGTATTAAAAAAGCAGCTGTATATCAGCTTATTATCGGTGCATACACAATTGGTGATTCATATGTATTTGCTTTAGATAAACACGATTTAGTGAGTTTTTGCATGCACGCTTACTTTTGATCTTTCTGATTTTAGATGTTTCTCCTGTTTCAAGAAGCTGAAGATAAAAACAAACTTCTGCGAACTGTGGCTGGTGCAGGTTTGGACAGTATCGGTAACCTAAGAGCTACGTGGGATAAATTTGAATTAATGATGGAAAGCCACCAGCTTATGATTGCTGAACAGGTAGCGATAAAAGCTTAAAATTTTGCCTGAGAATGTTGAAATTATTTTGAATATGTCTGGAACAATACTTTTTTCTTAGATTACATCTATAAATGTTGTCAGTTCAGTGTTAACACAGGCATTATTGAGTTGAGGATGAGCCATCTGAGGAAAAATACTTAGACTCTTAAGCAGTAACTGTTAACTCTGAAGCAGTAACTAGGGGAAACTTTGTTGAACTGATGCTGAAATGAATGTTGTATTGTTGTACTTCTGTCTCAAAACAACTTTCTGGTGACAAATGGCTTAATAAATGGTTAACAGAGGAAAAGAGGATAACAGTTCAAAGACTGCATTTTTATTACTTTATCATGTTTTTAGTATTGAAGCTTTTTATTTCTTTTCACTTAGCTTTGCTAACCTATGCACAGTCCTGTAATTCCAGTCCATAGGCAAATTACTGAACTTGTTTGAAGTTCTACTGAAGATAGCAGTTTGCCATACAAATTCAGCAATCTTTCTATGTGCTATAAGAGGCAATCTAAGTAGGTAGCATAGGCTGAATAAATAGGTCTCAAGTACTACTCAAGTGCTAGCATAATAAAAAAAAAGTAGTGCCCCCTTTAAAAGAAAAACAAAACAAGGAGAGTAAAGTTGAACTATTTTGAACTATTTCTTTGGGCGTTACGCAAGAAGTTTTTTGAGTTTGATTTTTGATCAAATTGTAGTAATCAAGTTTTGAAGATGATGTTTTGATTTTGATCACAGTTGTAGGTACAAAATATTGAAAGAATGTAATTTTGCCTATTGCTTTGCAGATGGAAATGATGAGAGGAAATGTGCTTTCACGTATCAACATATATCTTCAAGACCTGGAAAAATTTAAAGCTCGCTGGGATCAGCTAAAGCCAAGTGATGATGTCATTGAAACAGGTGATCAGGATGTACTCGAGAAAAGTGCTCAGATGATAAAGGAAAAAAAAAAAGAATTCGATGAACTTAAAACAGTGAAAGAAAAACTCATGTATGTATGTTTATTTCCCTGTATATCTTATTCATTAATATATTGATCTTTTGTAGCAATAGTATCTCAGAAAATGTTCACCAATTTTTATCACAACAGATAATACAAGTAATATCATTTGTGTTACATGTTTTTCATTAGCTTTTCTGGGTCCTTTTTGTTGATTTTTACCTAACATGAATTTCTTAAGCTAAGGTTTTCTAGATGTTTTTTTGGATAAATAATTTGAGAAGTCTCTTAAGGTCTTGCAAAAGGAAGTTTGTACACTAAAGGCTTGATTCTGACTTTTGAAATTCTCACTAAGAGGAGGTTTGGGATATTGGTCCAAAAAGAACCTCAATCCTCTTGTAACTTAAGTGGGCAGGAGCTCACCTCTCCCACCAGTAAGTGTCCTTGCTCATTATTGCAGATTTTGAGAGGATGAAGTTTTCTATTTAACTTCTTACCTTGGCATGTAAATGATGGTAAATAAAATCAGCATATTCTTTTAACCTAGCAGGAAGAAACAATCAATTCAAAATTATTCTCTTTTCGGTTTTGATTTTGAGGGTACCAATTAATTCACTTTTCTCATAAATAGGAAATAAATGAAAGTTTATGGGAAATAAATGTGAATGTGGGAGAAGATTCTTGTGTAGAAGAGTTATGTCTCATATTTCTTTATTATTTCTATTCAAAAAGGAGATTATAAGGAAATTGCAGTTGGCAGCAATATTCTTTAATAAAGACAATGACTTTTTTAAAAAAAATATGATGATTTCTTTATGGTACCATTTCTTAAACTGTAAAAATACAGTGGAATAATGTAATGCATAATGCAGTGATCTTTTTATGCAGTGAAGAATGCCATCATTTTAAATTGGAAGAGCCTGACTTATCACTGTCAGAAGCTGTAAGCCAAGATATTCAGAGTTGTGCAGAAGTATGGGCATTGTATGAAGAGTTTTATCAAGGTGTTCAGGAAAAAGCCAAGGAAGACTGGATTACTTTTAGGTAACATTTTGTTACTTTATTTTTAGTGGACATACAGTTGTGGTAGTAGTACTGTGTTGTTATGACCTTCTCGTTTGATTTTCATGCAGAAGTAAAATATACCTATTTGAAGAATTTTTGTTTAACTGGCATGACAAACTGAGGAAGATGGAAGAACATACTGTAATGACAGTAAAGCTGCAAAAAGAAGTGGACAAATACAAAGTAAGATGCCAATTACCATAGAAGTGTTCAAGGCCAGGTTGGGTGGGGTTTTGAGCAACCTGGTCTAGGGGAAGGTGTCCCTGCCCACAGCAGGGAGATTAGAACCAGGTGATCTTTAAGGTCATTTTCTACCCAAATAACTGTGATTCTATGAATTTCAGCAAGGCCTGTGAAACAAAAAATGTTCTATACCTCATTGTTCATTTCTTACAATAAAATCAATTAAAATTCAACAAAACGTTTTCTGGTACTGTTTTGAACATTTCACTTACTTTTGAGAACTTTTAGTTCTCTACAGTAAACAGAATGGTCATTACAGCTTACATAGACACAGATTTATACATGAGTTGTCTTCAGAATCCTACTCCTAAACTTTAAATTCAGGAACTGGAAAAACTGTACCTCAGTTTAAGAACTTAAATTTTATTTTTGTTTGAGTAGCATGTCACTCCAAAATCAAAGAGATGCAATTTTCATAATGACTAGATGGATTTATATGTGCCTTTTTTCTGCAGATGATAATTCCACTCCTAAAATACGTAAGAGGAGACCAGCTTTCTCCAGATCATTGGTTGGATCTCTTCCGTCTTCTGGGTCTTCCCCGAGGCACTACTCTTGAGGGTTTGCTATTTGGAGATCTATTGAAAGTGACAGATGCCATTATAGAAAAAGCAGTGGAACTTAAGGTATGAATAATTTTAAACGCAGGATCTATAGTTTTTTTTATGGTTTATTTTATGTGGTATATGTAGTTCCATATGCATATTTTTTTAATACTATAGAAGTAGAATTTGCATTATATTTTTGAATGGAGAGTTTATTGCAAGCTCTGTAGTTTCATATGAGATCTATTCTTGCCTTTAAATAGGATTTGAATTGTCGAGCTCAAGGTGAAATCACAATCAGAGAAGCATTGCGTGAGCTTGAACTCTGGGGAGTTGGAGCTGTCTTTGTGTTAACAGATTATGAAGACAGCCAAGGCAAGACTCTCAGGCTTATTAAAGACTGGAAGGACACAGTCAACCAAGTTGGAGATCATCGCTGTCTTCTACAGTCTCTTAAGGACTCTCCATATTACAAAGGTTTTGAAGATAAAGTGTCCGTCTGGGAAAAAAAGCTAGCTAACTTGGATGAATACCTGCAGAATTTAAACCAAATTCAAAGGAAATGGGTCTATTTGGAACCAATATTTGGTCGTGGAGCTCTACCCAAAGAACAAGCTCGTTTTAACAGAGTTGATGAAAACTTCAGGTTAGTGTTACGGAATGCGACTTACCTTTTGTAGTGTCTTTGGCATGTAGGTAGTCTAGAACATTCTTCGTGGTGAAAATATATGGAACAATTGGAATATGTATGGAGAAGAAGGTCAGCGACAGGAATTCAGAAGATACACATGTATGATGGTGACATGTATCTGAATAAAGGTGGTAGTGTTTTCCTTTAATGGGGTACATGTGAAGAAGGGAATCATGTGAAACATCAAAGATTGTGAGCAAGGCAGGCAAACACAAGGTTAGTCTTAGCAGAAGTAGAGGTGATGTAATTATTTTTTCAAGAATCATGCTGGAGACCATCAGAAAGTACACACAGACTTTTGGGAGAAACAGATGGTTTATTTTTTCCAAACAAGTCATAAGATAAAAAGGGAGTAGGTTTTAGAAATATGGAAAGATACGTACCATTATCTGTCTTGGCATGAGTTGAAATGACTTAAAAGGAAATAGAAGTCAAGAACTGAATTTTCTTGGTTCTGGGTAGAGAAATTTTAGCAAGAAACCATTGCTCTTAAATTATATTGGAGAGACATTGAGGTAAATTCTGAAATGTTTCATCATTAGTACTGAAACCTGAAAGTAATATATCAGCTGTTTATATTACTTGCCTGTGTGTTAATTTCTATTTACTTAATTTTATAGATACTATATTTAAATTAAAATTATAATGGATTTATGAATTCTTTTATTTTCTGTCAAGATCCATTATGTCAGATATTAAGAGTGACAATAGGATAACATCACTGAATGCCCGGGCCGGAATAAAAAATACCTTAACTACCATACTTGACCAGCTTCAGAGATGTCAGAAATCTTTGAATGAGTTTTTGGAGGTACAGTAAACATCAATACAATTTTTTATAAAGAAAGTCAGTAAGCTTGAGTTTAAATCAACAAAATTGATTTATTCTGTTTTTATATAGGAAAAACGCTCAGCATTTCCACGATTTTATTTTATTGGAGATGATGACTTATTAGAGATTTTAGGACAGTCCATGAATCCTCTGGTTATCCAGTCTCATCTTAAGAAACTTTTTGCTGGTAATGCATTAATCTTTATTTGTGAAATATACTTATTTAGAAATAAGCTTCTTCAAAGCTAAATATGTTTCAGTTCCTCTTTTTCCATGACTAGAAACTTAATAATTAATGTTTAACTTTGAGAATATATAACTTTATCTATGCTTTCTGATTAATAGGCATTAATAGTGTGAGCTTTGATGAAGAATTTAAGTACATAGTTGCCATGAAGTCTGTAGAAGGAGAAACCGTGCCACTTAGAAATAAAGTTCTTCTGTCAAATGATGTGGAGGTAAGAAAATCACATCCTAGTCTAGATCAAACATCTTAGAGAAGTTAATTTGTAAGGTAATTTTTGAGTTTTTTCATCTCTTTGTCAGGTGTGGCTAAACAGTTTGGCTTCAGAGATGAAGGAAACCCTGAAAAAAATGTTAATTGATTGTGTTGATGCTGGAAAAAAATCACAAGGTTCAATTGATCCATCGCTCTTTCCTTCCCAGGTAGTAGTTGATCCAGTAATGCCTCTGTGTAGTCTTAGAGTTACCAAATGAGTTATTTTTTTTTAGTTCTGTAAAGAACTAAAGAACTATTATGAAGAAAATAGGCCCAGTCAAATCCATTTTACTCATTTATCATATAGAGAAATATGTGCTATTATAAATTTCTTTGTAAACATTTGAAATATTCAAGTCTTTTACATGGCAATCTGACATATCATTTAATGAAAAAGACTTGTTGTATTAGATTACATTACAAGTTTTGGCAAAATTTTGTCAGATTTTAAGATGGCTTTATTTGTTATTTATTTTTTAAGAGCATAGCAAATATTTTTTGTTTAAAAATTTTACAATAAATAAAAATATACAAATCATAGAAATTATAATTATAGAATGCATAAATTATACAAATAATAAAAACGATACAATAAAATTATACAATAAAATACTTACAATATCAGACATAATAAGCAATTACAAATTAATTGGTAAACTGCTTAGTTTTTATATGTGTTCTGTATTTATGAAGTATAATTTGAACTTTCTCTTCCAAAGATCCTTTCCTTGGCAGAACAAATTCTGTTCACTGAAGATGTTGAAAGTGCTATCAAAAACCATAATCTGCAACAATTAGAATTAGAACTCATGGCTAAACTGGACCATTATACTAACATTGGTAGTGGCATAGAAGATACTGGGAGTACAGGTATAAAAATTACAATTAATATACAATTCTTTATTATGACTGCAGTTATGTAGTATTTTACATTGTTTATTTAAATAGGAAATTATATAAATCTGTCTCAATTTGATTTCATAAAGCTGAGTTACATAAAAACACTCACCTACTACAGCCAAGATTAAAATCTTTAATATTTCAGAGTAAGCAAAAGGATTTTTATTTAGATTAGAAATTATCTTGGAGAATTTACGTATTTGGAGGCCTCTCTTCTTAATTTTCTCATAAGTTTCCATCTTTTAGCTTATGTATCTGCTGTTTCACAGGAAGTGGCCAAACAGCAGTTGAGGTACATTATGTCAAGCCAGTATATTCCATACAACTGTGCAGGTGATTCTCTTTTTCTGTGTTCGAGGTTCACATCTGCCTTTGAACTAATAATTCCTGAGTACCTTTGAGGCAAAATAAGCTTGTTATTCTCAAGGCATGATTGTTCTGAATCTTACATAGTCCGAATGGGTTAGAATAATTATGCCTCTGAGTGCTTTTTCCTCTCTTTTGACCAGAGGCTTTGAGTGACTACTTCAGATGTAAAATTCTACACTGTAGGTTAGGTGAGATGGCTTTTACCTTAGGTGTAAAAAGACTCAATTTGACATATGGTTTATAGTCTTCCACCACATTTGTATAGCTGCTTACTACATTAGATTCTAGTTTACAATTTGTGAACTGTAAACATCTGATATGTTAATTAGAAATAGCATTCATGTCACCTACCTCAAGAAGTCTGTAAGTGTGGTTCTTTATCTGAGCTCCCTTTCTGTGCTCTTTCTATAGCTGTTTGAAAAATTTCATCAGCTACAGAGGAGTCTTCCTTTCATCTATTGTATAATACATTTTGTTAACTTTTTAGTTTGGATAGTAAGTGTGATTTTGAAGTGAGTTGCCTGATTATTCCCACTTACTGTGCTTTAATTACCATCATGGAATGGCATAGAAGCACACAAACTGGATTTCTTTCAAATGAAACTAAATTGAACAGTATGCTCTAAGAGTACACTTAAAGCACCCAATCTGTTAATGAGCATTCATTCCACATCAACATAATTATTCTGAGTAAAATCTCCAGAGTGCATGTAGTGTGGTTTTCAGATGCTCAACAGATCCCTCAGCAGGTTGGGCCACACTGATTGCTGAAGTGGACATGGCTTTTAACACTCTCAGCGTAAATTGCTTTGCAGAAAAGCCTCTCCCTCTCCTTTTTCCTCTCCCTCTCTTGCCCCCTCTCTCCCCCCCCCCCCCCCCCCCCATGTAGAGGCAGACAAAATCACTTCAAAATGACTGAAGTTACATGATTTACACTGTCTGTCAGGATCTTATTTTATGCTGCTTGCTTTAGAAAATAAGAGTCTTCATATAATTCAGACAAGGTCTAAATAATAGAAAGCAGCACAATGAACTTGTGAATGGGTAATGTGTGTCTTCCTTACTACACTGGTGTGATTTTTTTCTTTTGGTGTGATTTTTTGCAGAATCTGGAATCCTCGAGCTCAAGCTTAAAGCTCTGATTCTTGATATCATTCATAACATTGATGTGGTGAAGCAGCTGAATCAAGCTGAGGTTCACAGTGTTGAAGACTGGGCTTGGAAGAAGCAGCTGAGATTTTATATGAACAACCAAAAATGTTATGTTCAGATGGTAGATGCTGAACTCCAATATACTTACGAATATCAGGTGTGGTATTTTTACCTAGTGGCTTTTATATATGAGTGAAAAACTTTCTCATTTCATACATGCTGCTGATTGTCTCCCAACTGTTGCCATTATTCTAAACTTTGCTATGTCCTTAACATGCTATTTCATAGACAATATTAAAAGATAGGGTAATAGTTTTCATTCCTGATGCTGATGGGGTAAATGTAAGTTGTATCAAAGTAGCTGTATTATCATATAACTATTTTCTAATATGCGTGCTTTTATATATCCAAGTGCAGTTTCATCTGTAGTTGTGAAAAAATTTGAACAATACATTGGCATTTGATATAAAACAAGGAAAGCTTTGTAAACAAATTCATATACTTAATGAGACAGAAATTTTGGCTGTTGCTTTATATTGTTAAATTAATTACTTACGAATAAAATCAATGAAATTACATTGCCAGTATTTTCTGTCTACCAATCAATATAATTTGTTTTGTTTCTGCAGGGGATTTCCCCAAAACTTGTTTATACACCTTTGACAGATAAGTGTTACCTAACTCTTACTCAGGCCATGAAGATGGGCCTTGGAGGAAATCCCTATGGTCCAGCTGGAACTGGGAAGACAGAATCAGTAAAGGCCTTGGGTGGACTTCTTGGAAGACAAGTATTAGTCTTTAATTGTGATGAGGTGAATATGGTTTTGTTTAATTTAGGAAACGGTTATCTATGCCCATACTTCATAAAGCAGTATTATATTCCAGAAGTAATATTAAAATTATAATATTAACTATTATTATATTATATAAATTGTTATTATGAGTAGTATTAGTATTATTAATATTATTTAAATTATTATGGAAATTATTCTGATAATTTGTCAGTTGCCATTTGAAATTTGTGGATATTTCCAAGGACCTGTTTTTTAGTGGATGGGAAGACATTCTTTTATATTTTCTTGTTACTTGAATTTTGACAACATTCTTTTTAATTTCAAGGGTATTGATGTGAAGTCAATGGGACGCATATTTGTGGGCTTAGTGAAGTGTGGTGCCTGGGGCTGTTTTGATGAATTCAATAGACTTGAGGAAGCTGTATTGTCTGCAGTATCCATGCAGGTTCAGACAATTCAACATGCACTGAAGAAACACAGTCCTGTGTGTGAGATGCTTGGCAAAAAGGTACAGCAAAACTTAATTATTCTGTTCACATAGGCCAAACTTAAAAAACTGTCTACTGTAACTAAACATAATCCACCCATCATTTCTCAATACTGTTTCATCTGACAATATATCCTTACAATGCACTTCTAATGCTAGGTTGAAATGGATCCTAATTCTGGAATTTTTATCACTCTGAATCCTGCCGGAAAAGGTTATGGAGGAAGACAGAAACTGCCTGATAATCTCAAACAACTTTTCAGACCAGTTGCTATGACTCATCCAGACAATGAACTCATTGCAGAAGTTATTTTGTATTCAGAAGGCTTTAAGGATGCTAAAATACTGGGTAGAAAATTAGTGGCTATTTTTAATCTAGCAAGGTAAGCTTTCCCCACCCCACCTCCCTGCTCCTTAGTAAACTTCCCTTTCTAATTCTCTTCCCTTGTAGCTCTTAAATCTAAATGGTATACCATACAAATCTCTGTACAGATACCTTTAACTTTTAAAAATACTGTAATGTGTTGGGAGGTTGAGGTATGAAAACATCTTGAATTCAGTTATAATGTCAAGGGATCAAGGTGCTGCTCCCCTAGTATCTCACTAAATATAAATATGAGCATATGAATGTTTGCAAGCATTGTGTTGTGTCTAGACTCTTGAAATTGTTGGAATGCAAGTGACTGTTTGGTTAAAAGTATGTGCACTAGAGAGTACAAAGATCAGAGGTTATAGTGAATGCTGTCAGAGTCAATAATAAATACATGTTGAATATAACCCCTCTGAAAATTCCAGAGCGTCATTGCTGTATTTCTGAGATGCATTTCAGATGACACTACAAATATGTGCCAGTTTCTCTTTTCACCAAACCTGTATTATAAGAGCGTTCATTCACCAACCCAAAATTTCAGATGCTGTCACCTAGAGCTTATTACCATGTTGCTGTTTATAAATTCAGGGAGCTTCTGACACCACAGCAGCACTATGACTGGGGTTTACGAGCACTGAAGACTGTTTTGAGAGGCTGTGGCAGTCTTCTTCATCAGCTGAAGAAAAGCGATGCAAAGCAAGAAGGTAAGATTGACCACACCAAACTTTGGATTCTTTAAGATCGTGTACAAATATAATTCACTCCAGCTTTCTTGTTCACTGGAGTTTTAAAAAGCCACGGCTTGTATCTGTAGGCAATTTAGAAAAGAGGAAAATATCCATGAGCCCACCTTTACTAGGAGACTACAAAAGATTCTTCGTATTCTAGATTTAGCTTTTATATGATGATAACACACGGATTACAGAACTTCATTTGGGAATCATTTAAAATGTTTCTCAAAGACTTGTTTTCACTTGGCTTAGGACAGGAAAGTTGATCCTCTGATGCTGTCATTCATTAAGTTATCAGACCATTTTGATTTTGTTTGAGTTTTGCAAAAATTGTCACATGGTACTAGATTCAGATTGGTAGACAAATATAAGGATAGGTAGGAAGGATAGAAAAGTATTGGACTAGACTGAGTCAATGTATTTTTTAAAGATTTTTTTAATTATTGTTGTTTAGGTGTTTAATGAGAGGGAATTAAAGAGTGTGGAATGGATGAGCATTTCACATCTTTAGGAGACAACTACTGCTTCCTGTTTGCTTAAACAGCATATATCTGAAAGTTTACAAATTTTGACATAATAAATGGTTTGCATCTGACCAGCACCATAACCACCTCATATCTGTGTAGAGTGCATTTGTGGGCATATATCATACTTACAGTAAGTATGCCTAACTGTGCCTAGCTTCCAAGTAGAATTCTTGAACTGGAATTCTGGAATCTATGCTCTGATTCTACTTTCAGCATCTAAGCAGTGTTGGCTCAGGTTCTGATATATTCAAAGGAAAAAAACCCCAACAAACAGCTTAAACTGATCTGTTTTCTTTGTTTTTCTTTCCAGTTAATGAAAGTCACATAGTGGTTCAAGCTTTGCAGCTGAACACCACATCAAAGCTCACATTTGCAGACTGCACACGTTTTGATGAGCTGGTTAAAGATGTATTTCCTGGCACTGATTCTAAAGATGTGGAATATGCTGAGTTAACTGCAGCTTTAGAACAAGTCTTTGAAGAAGCAAACTTGGAAGTTATAAGCACACAGGTAAACATTAACTACAGCAACAAAGCAGTATTATTCTGAATTAGAACTGATTAATATTACATTCATTTGACTCATTTCTGTTTTCTTTTGAAAAATCTTTTATAAAAAAGTGAGAATAACTGGTAGTGAGATTCTAATTACATATATACAAGAAATTAGATGTGTGTTCAAAGCATGGTAGATCAGTTATGTAATTGAAAGAAAAATAGTGCAAGGAAAATTAAGATATGAACATGACACACAGTTTCATTCAAGCCAGGTAGAAATGCCAGTGAATATTTTGGACAGTGAAAGAATGAAATAAGTGAATATTTGGTTTTCACAAGCAGTTCTCTGTCTTGTTTTTATTTATTTATTGTAGAACTGGACGAAGTTTTGTGACTGAAGATTTGTTAAATTCTCATTAAAAATATGCCCAAAGATGGCTGTTATTTTTGTATTAGTAATTTAGTGAAATGCTTCCAACATGTAAAATAAATTTCTTCATAAATTTTAGTGTCATAATTTTAATTATTCCTGCAAATATCCATTGTTTAAAAAATCAAAATTATAGAAAGTGTCTGCATGCAAAGTAAATTGCAGAAATACTATAAAAGAACATGTTTGATTTAGCTTTACAATTGCACATAGCCATTATCCCTTTCATTGTCTAGATCAAGAAGGCTTTGGAGTTGTATGAACAACTGCGTCAAAGAATGGGTGTGGTTATCGTAGGTCCAAGTGGTGGAGGTAAATCCACGCTCTGGCGGATGTTAAAGACAGCCCTTGGTAAAACTGGCCAAGTAGTGAAGCAGTACACAATGAATCCCAAAGCCATGCCCCGGCATCAGCTGCTGGGCCGCATTGACATGGATACCAGGGAATGGTCTGACGGAGTGCTTACCAACAGCGCTCGGCACGTGGTGCGAGAGCCCCGAGGTACGTCTGAGAGGGACTCGCAGATTGTTACACTGAAATTACTGAAATGGTTCGTTTTCGGGTACATCTTTATGTTGTGTTGCTATTTGTGGATAGCATAAGGCAAGAAAAACTGGTAACAATTGTAGCCAAAAGCCTCGGTACGTTCTTTACAAATTTTGTGATGAGAAAGCAAAAATAGGCAGCAGAAGATAAAGCATATGAGGAGTGCCTTCATAAAACTTCAAGTCGTAATGAAGAAAGGATAATAAATAGTGTTAAGATAGCAAGATGCGATATTTTTAAACTGTTTTTCTTGGGTTTGATATTTTATTTTTGTGTCTGGAAATAGATATTACTTCATGGATAATTTGTGATGGTGATATTGATCCTGAATGGATTGAATCTTTGAATTCTGTTTTGGATGACAACAAATTGTTAACTATGCCCAGTGGAGAAAGAATTCAGTTTGGTTCAAATGTCAACTTTATATTTGAAACTCATGACCTTAGCTGTGCTTCTCCTGCTACAATATCTCGAATGGGAATGATCTTTCTGAGGTAAGTCACGGGAGTATTACATACTTTTAAAGTAAGCAAATATATACTTACTTTTCTTGAAAGGTATTCTGAGGTGAAGGGAGCAGTTGGTTAGTTGCTTACACTTAGGAAGCCAATCACTGGGAAAGTTTCTTTAGGTTGCATATCCCTTCTGTGCTGTTTATTATAATCTTTTGACTTAAATACCTCAGATTTTTTCCAAAAGACATGGTGAATTCTTTATTGGAGAGCCCAAATACTGGTTAGAAATTGTTAAAGTATTTTACCAGACTTTTTCTGGAATTTTGTTGGTTTTTTAAAGCAGTCTATTTAAAGATATGGGTGCCTTATATTTATCTGAATCTTGTTTTGTTTTGACTTAGTGATGAAGATACAGATCTTAATGCTCTAATAAAGTCTTGGTTAAGAAGTCAGCCTGAAGAATCCAGATACAACCTTGAAAACTGGATTGGGGACTATTTTGAAAAGGCTTTAAACTGGGTTGTAAAGAAGGTTAGTAAATGAATACTTAATCAAATTTCAGCTTCTGTTAAGTGTGATCCATTTTTCTAGTTTAGCACTGAATAGATCATTCAGATTAATGTTTGAATTGTAAGTAAAAAACCCAACTCAGTGCTTTTTTGATAGAATTATAGAATTGTAAAATATCCTGAGTTGAAAGGGACCCACAGGGATCACTGAAGTCCAGTTCCTGGTCCTGCACAGGACCACCCCAAGAATCAGACCATGCAGCTGAGAGAGTTGTCCAAACTTCTTGTACTCTGGCACGCTTGGTGCTGTGACCACATTAATGATGCTGTTTCCTTAGTATGATTAATTCTGGAGCTATTATTATAAGGTCCCAACAACTGATCACTGTGCTTAAAAGTTTTGGAACATTTAATACCATTTTAACTAGTAAAGACAGATACTAAGTTTCACAGATTTAACATGCATTTCATTGTTCCATACCAGACATTTTTCTTTATGTTTTCAGAGATCTGAAAGACTTGAATATGTAAAAGAAAAGAAAAAGTGAAGAAATTATTTTCTAGATTGATGTTATTGTCTATCACAAAAAAAGATGGCTAAAATTTGTCAAGTTGCACAGTGTACACTGAAGATTGTAATAGGTTGAGGAAAAATGTAATGTCATATCTGGGGAAATATTTTGACTGTTCAAAATGTTAAATTCAAACAGCTTCCACTAATCTGTCCTGAATTTAAGTATGTAACTTTAGCTCTCTAGGATTCTACTCAAAACCTTGACTGAAAAATGTTTTAATAGGTGAAAAGTGGTACGTAATTACAATATTTAAAAAAAGGTTAGTCCAAAACTTTGTGAATTATCTGGATTCTGGGACTCTGGGATGTACATCATAGTAATTGTTCTGCATATGCTAGATTTGCTGAGGGATTCTAGATGCTTCCCAGACTCGCCTTCTGGAGGAGTTGGATTCACCTTGATCTCAAGTAGCTTATGTGCACAAAACATTTTTTAGGAGACTTCCCCACTGCTGTGGCCAGTGTGCCAGTGTTTGAGACCTGCATTGTCTCCTCCTGGGGTACATATATGGTCCTGTTGTGTTGTTCTAATTATTTTTCCTCCAAGTTCTTTCATTCATGGCATTGTTCCTGAGGCTGCAAATTCTCTTTGGTGCTAAAGAGCAGAATCTCTAAAGATTCTGTTCAAAAGAAAGGTTTCCAGTATACAGTTAAGTTTATTCCTTATATATTCTCAAGATCTGTGAGGAAAGTTTTGATTGCTTATCCTAAATTACATGAACTCAGAGTCTGGAGTTAAAACCTCCAAATCAATGCTTAGACATAATTTAATGCCAAGTGAATTTTCTAGAACAATAGCAATGTTGAGATCTTCCATCATTTGTGAAAATGTCAAGAAGAAATGAGTAATAATTGCGTGCTAGCACCACATCACATTTATATTGAGGAATATATTTAAATCTACTACAACTTTCAATTTACAGAATGACTTTGTGGTAGAAACAAGTTTAGTTGGGACTGTGATGAATGGACTGTCTCATCTTCATGGGAGTACTGATCGTGGACAGTTTATTATTAACTTGTTACGTGGTCTTGGTGGCAATCTCAACATGAAGTCACGACATGAATTTGCAAAAGAGGTAATCTCTGTGCTCTAATTTGATTTTAATTTGTGTTATCTGTAGAGAAGTTGCTGAGAAGTAAAGGAATGTTTTATGTGTCACTGATGCATTGCATCTGTCCCAGATAGCAATCCTTTGGTTCTGCACCAAGAGATTGTGAAATACCTTTGTCCATGCTGCTTAGTGCAAGGACTCACTGTAGCAGGCTGTGTTTGTATATATGCATTGTATATGTAATTCAGATTTATTTTTGTGGGGTTTTTTTCTGTTCAGAATACTTGAAATAATAATAGGACTTTGCACCTCATTAGGAAGGTATTGTTAGGGCATTACACTGAGGTTATATATTGTATGCACTGGAGTGAGGTTCTGTCTCTGTGAAGATATTTGAGAGCACAAGGGCCAGGCTAAAGTTTTGGAAAACTGTGTGGGTGTACTGGTTCATAGTGGCTTGAGAATGTTGACCTTGGAGATAGTTATTTCCACAATCACACTTGGGTTTTGTGTTGGAGAGAGGGAAGTAGTTCCTTCCAAAAGACAGCGATTATAATATATATACTGGGCAATTGGTAAAGGTTTAGACTCAGCTCTAGGAATTAGTTATTCATGCATGTGAATGAGTTATATCATGATTCTTCTTATTAGGTTGCCTAATAAAAAAAATGTAAAGCTTCCCTAAATACAATTTAATTTAATTTCTTTATATTATGAAAACTGGAAGAGTAATATACTATTTAGTTAAGGACTTGATCATAAAGCATATGCATGATATGATTGAATTTTCAAAGGCAGCCTCAAACTATCAAGTCGAAGAATTATATGTTTGATTTTACATAAGTATTCTTTAAACTTTCTTTAGATTAGCTTGAAATGGTAGATCTTGTTGTTAGGAGTATGGATTTAACTGAAGTTTTATTTTTATTTTCTTTAAAGGTCTTCAGTTGGGCACAAGAGTCTCCTCCTGATCCAAGGAAGCCCCTGGACACGTACTATGACACTGACACTGGAGAGCTAATGCTGTATCAGCTGAAAAAACCTGAAAATCTGACAGCTGATGACTTCAATAATCTCCAAACACTTCCTGTCATCCAAACCCCTGACATGCAGAGAGGTTTAGATTACTTTAGACCATGGCTAGATATTAATAATAAGCAGCCATTTCTTCTTGTGGGTCCTGAAGGATGCGGAAAGGGGTAAAAAATGGTTCCTATTTTAAGTAAAATATACTTCTAGTTGTTTGACAGAATTTTTAATATTTTTTTATAATGCTTTTAAGATATGAATTTCTGATAGAATATGACGGGTTTAGGTCATTAATTAAACAAACCTTTTGTAGTGGCAAATAAGTAAATTTTTATGAAGTTGTACAGGGACAGTTCAGACTGTCATTATGCATCTACGACATCTAAATGTGGCTTTTAGATATGTAACAAGACTTTTGGAAAACCAACTGTCATGGAGCAACAGCTTAGAGGCATGTGAGATCCAGTCTCATTTCAAGAGGCTCTAGATGCCTTGTGTGGGCAACTGAATTTAGCACATCCTGTTGCCTTTATTAGATTCCTTATTTAGATGGCTTGGGTCACTACAATCAAGGTATTAAATTAACTGTTTTGTGCAGCTGTATACACTACATTTTCATTGAATTTTATGAATGGAAAATGTTACAGTTTTAAAGGCAAGGATGTTGAATTCAGCAAACCTCAGCTCCACCTATTCCATTAATACAGGATGTAGTATGTGCATTTTAATTCAAAATCTATAAAATATCTTTGGATACACAGCATTTTAATTTGTTTATGCCTATATGTATGTACTGTTTGCTTTTCTAGGATGCTGCTTCACTATGCATTTTCTCAGCTCCGTTCCACTCAGATTGCTACCATTCACTGCAGTGCGCAGACTACTTCTCAACATCTTCTGCAAAAATTAAGTCAAACTTGCATTGTAATCAGTACAAACACTGGGCGAGTGTACAGACCAAAGGACTGTGAAAGGCTTGTTTTATACATAAAGGACATCAATCTACCCAAACCTGATAAATGGGGAACAAGCACTCTTGTGGCTTTTCTGCAGCAGGTGAACACTTACGTCTATTATTTATAAAGGGACTCAAGTATACTGGATATAATTTAGTGTATGTAGTAAGTACTTACATCAAATAATTTCAGAGTTAAAATCCTGCATCTGAGTTTTGTTTGTGCTTTACTAGACTATGTAGGTGTCAGCCAGAAATAAGATACCACTTTCATTTGGCTTATATTTATAAATAAATAAAGACAATGATCATCTTAATGAGTTACAATGCAGTAGACATATGAATGACAAGAAAATTGCCAGGAGTAGTCAGCATGGATTCACCAGGGGCAAGTCATGCTTGATGAGGGGAGGAGAGTGAATATAGTCTACCTGGGCTTCACTAAGACCACTGATGCTGTCTCCCAAAAGATCCTCACAAGAAAAGCTGTTGATCCAAGCTGTGTAAGCAGATAGTGAGGTGGGTTGAAAGCTGGCTGAAGAGCCAGGCCCAGAGGGTGATCATCAATGGTACAAAGTCTACTTGAGGCCAATATCTGTTTAACATCTTCATTCATGACCTGGACAGTGGAGTCCTGCAGGTCTGCAGCTGACAGAACTGTGAGGAGTAAGACACCTCAGGCAATTAAGAAAGCAGAAATAATGGTATACTTCTCGCTATTTTATTTTATTTTGTATGATACTCTGTTGACTTTCTTTTAATGAAGTTATTTATTTAATTATTAAAGGTTCTTACATATCAAGGATTTTATGATGAAAATCTGGAGTGGGTTGGTTTAGAAAACATCCAAATTGTGGCTTCCATGTCAGCTGGAGGAACATTAGGAAGACATAAACTTACCTCCAGATTCACTTCTATTGTTCGTCTGTGTGCAATTGAGTAAGTATATGTAAATTAGTCTAACTCTGAGAACTCAGAGTCAGCCTCTCTTTATAAGGATGTCTTGTCAATTTAGTCTTTATGCAGATGTAGCTGTTCTAGTCTTTCATCTTTTCTCACAGTTTGTGATTGTCAGATTTGGTGCTATTTGGTGCCTCTTGGCACCAGAGTCCAGCTAAGAGGAATCTACAGCTGCCTGTTGATAATGAAGTGTTTGAAATGTTTCCTGTTGGATAATTTTGCTTCCAGTGAACTGCTTTCTGCAGCTTTATATTAAGGTGCTGTTTGTTTAAAAAGTTAGAGAAATTGAAGTTTATTTGTTTTTAAGTTTGACCATATCAACATATGTATTTAGAAAATTTCTGAGAGAGGCCTATTGCAATAAAATGGTAATTTTACTTAGCTTCTGGATGGAAATGCTAGTCAATGAAATTTCTCAGTAATTGTGTATGTAAGTTTAACTCAGTTTTAATTAAATAGAAAAAGTCCATAATGATTAATTTTCTTCCCTTTTTTAGCTATCCAGAAAGAGAACAACTGCAAACTATTTATAGTGCCTACCTGGAACCCGTACTACAGAAAAACCTGAAGAATCACCCTGTTTGGGGTTCTTTACCAAAAATACATCAACTAGCAGGATCTATGGTTCAAATCTATGAACAGGTATGGAAACTGTTTTTCTTTCTTCAAGGAGATGGAGAATTCAGATATTTTATTACAAATAATTAGCTTTTGATATTAACAAGCAAGTAAAAAGGTTTATCAGTATTAAAATCTAAGTTTATATATTTTTAATAAAGTTGATACCAATTTTGGAGCTTCTTACTTTCAGAGAATCCTAGGTGTTAGAAGCAAGCCAAGTAAGCAGTAAGTGCTCCTGCTTTCCCACAGATTTATTTTAGGATTTTGGCCCGCATCTTAACACTTCTATACTTTCAGTTCCTGATTTACAAAATGTGGACAGTAGTGTTTTCCTGCTTAATGGATGAGGAAACAGTGCAACAGATTGTTGTGTGCCCAGTTGTTTATGGATGATGTTATGAACAGAGAAGGAGATACGAGAGTGGAGTCCTTTACAAACATCAAGGACTACCTACTAAAATTGTATACTGTTAAAAGCGGGTGTTTAGAACTGGACACAAGTTCATTTTAGCCTCCCACTTGGAATTTTATGGACTTCTATCTAGCAAAACGCTTAACTCCTTGCTTTTCTTAATGAGTACATAGCCTTACTGGGGAAGGTACTGTGTGGTGCTTGCTGTAGAATATATGTAGGAGCTTGCTGTAGAATGTGTGAATATCCCCATCCAGGCAGAAGCATGATACAAACCCAATCTTTATGACTGGAATGTGAGTTTAGTTGCTGGCCAGCATGCACCTGTTAGCAGGAGTTTCATATGACATTATCCATGTATTCTGAGAAATATGAGTTTAAATCTCATTCCACTGCAATCAAATAACTGATGAAAGCAGCTATTCTTTAAATTAAAGATGTAGTTGTAAATTCAAATATCCACTCTGGGAGAAGAGTAAGTATGAAGTATTTTGTTGTGAGAAAGCGTTACTAATTTAGGTAGGTTTTAGTGAGAAAATGTTAATAATTTAGGTAGGTTTTTATTAAATTTCAGTATTGCCTTTGCGTATCATATTTGGTATTGTTTTAAAAAGATATGTATTTTGTCTAATAATACTGCACTAAAAGTCCTAGGTGAGATGTGCAGTAGTTTCCATCAAAGATGAAAACAGAAAAAACCAGAAAAAATGTTCTGAGGAAATCTTTTGTGGTCAGAATACAAGACTTAAACAAGGAGTGCATTCATAAAATATCTAAATATACACCAACTAGAAAACTAATTTATCTGGTACCTTAGAAAAAGTGCTTTACATTTTACAATATCACTTTTTTTCCTTCCCTTAACTCCCGTTTTTAGGTACGAGCAAAATTCACAGTGGATGATCACAGTCATTACCTTTTTACACCATGTATTCTTACTCAGTGGGTTCTTGGTTTATTCAGATACGATTTAGAAGGTGGTAAGTCACTTGCTTGGCTTTCATTAATAAAGCAGTTCTAAAATGGCCTAGATTATTACTGATGTCAGTCTTACTGTTGGCTCCACATGTAACTCATTGATCTTTTTAAACTGTGGACTGTCTGTAACTCAGTAGAGGGAATAAATGCTTGACAGTTCATTCCATAACATAAAAGTAAACAAGTTTTAAAAAATCTAATGATGTTTTAAAATATGTGTGGGAGCTGCTACTTACGGTTTTAAGGGAAGTTAGTATGTTGGGACTGCATTCTTACTATGGGAACTTGAACTATGCCCCCTACTCCCCACTGTTTTGTTCTGTGTTTTTTTGATTTGTGTTGGGGTTTTCTTGAGCATATATGTTGTTTTCTGGATTCCCAGAGCCTTGCCCCTCATGCTTGTCCTGCTATACCTGGCTGTATAAACCTGGTTTATACACATCATTCATAGGCTGCTTTCTAATCTTGTTTTTGTCTCTGAAATTGGTATTATTACTAGATCATGAGCAATACTCGTATTTTAGCTCTTACATTGATTAAAAGGCTGCATAGAGGGTTGCTTAAAGAGGATGAAAGTCGTAAGAATGTTGTGCTTCATTTCCACTTACTTTCTGGGACTGACAATCAGTGAATGGGTGATCTCAGCCCATTTAAGGACTTCTTAGTTGTATCTAGTGTTGTCATATGCATGTGTGTAGGAACCCAGAGTGCCGAGAATATTTCTCTTCCTGTTTTTAAGGGTTCTTACCCCCTGAACAACACTGTTTTAACCTCCAACCTTGGAAAAAATTACCAACGATCAGACAAGAACTAGAAAATACAGTGGTGTGAATTAGGTGATAGGCTACTCTGTAAGATTGTCACAGGGTGAAAAATATAGAGGTTTTTGGCTTTTCTTTGTAGTAAATAGATAAGAGTAAAAAATATCAAAATGGAGGATTGTTGTTGTTCGCTAAACCTTCTCCTTCTTCTACTACTCCATATTCTGCAGTAAAAGTAGTTTGGAATGATTGGATAGAGAATTCTGCAGTTCCTGCCCGTGTTACTGAATAATTGGTAGGAAAGTGAAAATAATACATGTTTTTAGTAACTATTGGTTAAATTATCTTTAAAAGGCCATGTAAATCTTGATAATTAGATTTAACTCCTGCTTTCTGTGCTCTATGCTGTACCTGGGTCATGCTAGTGGCTCTGTTCCTCTGATTAGACTTAATAAACAACTGTCTGGCAGCATTGAAACTCCAGGAAAAGTCTCAGTTTATCTTTGAAACTCCTTGCAAGGACTTTTAGAAAATTCTTTCCCATCAGGAGGGATTTGATTCATGGCACGGTTCAGTGTCACATGTGCTTTTCCAGTGATGAACAACACAGCTTGTTAGTTACTTACCTTCCTTTTTACTTTTGTGAAGAATATTTAAGATTTGGAGTCTCTAGTGGCATTTTCTAATACATACTTTGCTATGCATGTTTTGGGTATCTATTCTTATTTTAGTATTTGTTATCAGTCTTTCTCTTTCCATTTAAAAATGTCTTCTGGATTTTCTTGGTTTTATTGCCTGGAAAATCGACTTTTAATTTTAACTTTGCGTGCAGCACCTTGTTCAATTTTGTTAGAAGCTGACACTTGTAATAGAGAGAACTTGTTTTAATAGAATATATTTCATTTCATCTTGTCATGATCCATAAAGATATTATTAAAAAGCACTTCATAATGTTTGCTTTTTCTCTTATTTCTTCCTTACCGATGCTCTCCTGCTGGTATGTAATTTCTCTTGCTCATTTTCAATTTCGTATTTTGAAATAGAAATTTGAAAATTTATTATAAATATATAAAATTAATTCTCTCCTTAAATTTTGTAGGTTCATCGATACAAACTGCAGACTTTGTATTGGAAGTTCTTGCTTATGAAGCACGTCGCTTGTTCCGTGACAGAATTGTTGGCATGAAAGAACTTCACGTATTTGATAACATTTTGATCAAAGTGTTTCAAGGTGATTGGGGCTCAGATGTTCTGGACAATATGGCAGGTGAGCCCTTTGAAGCGTACCGCACAAACTTGAAATAATTGTTTAGGAACTATGTAATCAAGCAAGATAGCATATGAGTTGAACATAGAAAGTTTTGAATGTTTCCTTTTATTTTCACAGATACCTTTTATGTAACTTGGGGAGCTTGTCGAGAGGCATACATCACACCAGGACAGGCACTGCCACCACATGGGAGGCCACTTGGCAGACTAAACTCAACAGACCTGAAGGATATTATTCAAAAAGTGAGACATGATTAAAGAATATACACTGCAGGGGTTCACAGCAATGGTTTTGGTGAAGAGTAGTAGCATGCGAGCAGCAGGTTTATGGTGGGGGCTGCTTCTTGTTCAAAGAATCATCATTTGCATTTGGTGAAGCGAGGGAAGACTTGTGCAGGCAGTAGGAAGTATCATGTAGCAAGGTTGTTTTAATGAAAGGGCATCAGTTGCATTTGCTGCTGATATTCAACAGTTTGTTGAAGCAACATTTTGACAAACATTTATGTCCATATATATTTGTATATTGTTTGAGTATCTAAGTGTTTTATTAAATGATTACTTTTCAAATTTGTAATTTGGTAACATAGTTTTTATTTCAAGAGATGCAAATGGACTTTTTGGAGATCTGGCTCGCTTTTAAGCAGTAAAGTACAAAAAATGAGCTTGATGAGGAAACGCAAACATTTTAACTCTTCTAGGCTATGTGATTTTTAGGATGAGAGCTTTGAGATCATCACCCTTAGTCATAGTGTTTGATGGACTGCTCTTGCAGATGGGACTCTACTCCCTCTGCCTAAGTGCCAACTTGTTACCAGTACACTGTATGGGAAATGGTGAAATTCAATAGTCCCAGTAAGGGGGGAGTTTGTTGGTTTTGGTTTTTTTTTGACTACACAGTTATGTTAGGCTTCAAAGATGAGGTTTTAATAAGTATAACAAGGTCAGAATTTAATTGTAGGATCTGTTATTGTGTGTTTCACTAGGAACTTCCATAATCTGCAATTATGCAGCAATTAGGTGCCTAAAACACTCTCCTGAGTTATTAATGAATTAATCTGTAGTCAGAGACACAGTTCAGACTTTGTTCTGGTCCATTATTCAATTTTAATTAGTTCAGTGGTAGATTCCTATTTCAATATATCAAAGACTTTCAGGGTGTTATGGTGCTGGGTGTAGAATATGTTCATTACTGATACATTCATTACTCAAAAAGGGTATGTGAGGTGTATCTAAATTCTGTCACAAAAATAATTTGTTTGGAATGAAGACCAATGTGGTCTCTAAAGCTTTTAAGCCCTTCTTTTCTAAATGTTTAAATGTTGGATGTTTTCATATCTCACTGCTTTTATTTATTACTAGTGATCCGATTTTTTTTTTCTCTTTTTTTAAAATAGGGCATCATTCATTATGGACGGGACAAAAAAGAGATGGATATTTTACTGTTCCACGAAGTCCTCAGTTATATGTCCAAAGTGGACAGAGTGCTAAGTTTCCCTGGAGGTTCACTTCTTTTGGCAGGACGGAGTGGTGTAGGTCGTCGGACAGTTACCTCTTTAGTTAGTCATATGCATGGAGCTGTGCTGATTACTCCCAAAATTTCCAGAGGTTATGAGCTGAAGCACTTCAAAAGTGATCTTAAATACGTAAGTCACTCAGTTTCTTCTATTTTGTAATGCTGTAGGTGGATGTTAAAGAAATTTTGAATGACGCAAAGGGTTGTGTGAAGAGAGATTTTAAGAGAAGAAAAATGACAGTCTAAATGAAAGAAGTAAGTTTTTAGAAGTTCTCACTCCAGATGTGTATACTGTTCTTTATAGTAACGAACTGAAACTCCACTTTTTGGAACATCTTGAGCTCTTTTTGAGTGTTATAGAACTTAAGAGGTTTATGTGAATATTGGAAAGTCTTTTTCATGTATATATTTCCATATTGATATATACTTTTATTTTCTGTCTCTACTATGATCCACCAGTTAATAGTAGTTGAATCAAATAAAATCTTAGTGATTGATGAAAGTGTACATATTATTTAAAACCAGATGCAAACCTTGAATCAAGTGTTTCTCATTGCCTTCAGCAATGCTAAAGAGTATTCTAGATCTATGACTACACAAAAGAGTGATACCATTGAGTCATATACATAAATATACTCTATGAAAGAGTCTGTTTTAATTATTTTTTCATTACTAAGATGCGTATCTAGGCAAAGTGTTCTTTATAATTGATACATAACTGCATCACCTAGAAATCTTTTGTAAATATATAATAGTGTAGATGCTGTGGAGAAAATATGTATGTAATACGTAGTCAGAGAAAGGTTATGATCCTTGTCAGTCCCTTCCAACTCAGGATATTGTATGATTATCATTCTCTTATGATCAATACGTATATTCTATACACTGAGATTTAAATGTCTTCCCTGCTTCTAGGTGATGGAGCTTGCAGGCATTGAAGCACAGCAGGTGGTACTGCTGCTCGAAGACTATCAGTTCGTTCATTCCACATTCCTGGAGATGGTCAACAGTTTACTGTCCTCAGGTGAGTCAAGTCCAAAGAGATTATGGTACTACTTATACCACACAGAATTAGCTCAATGAGGCAGAATTAGATGATGTTTTCTAACTTTATGTCTCTATCAGAAGGTTTAGGTAGCTTTCTATGCTGTTTTAGCTAGAGTCCTTCCACATGAGAACCTGACTCAAAGTTCACTTAGCTGTCTTTTAACCTACCCTATAGTACAGGTGCTTTCAGTTCCTCTAACGTGTTTCAAAGGACTTCTTTATAACAGGGTAACCACAAAATGAGGATGCATTCTACTCTACAGCTTCCCTTCTATAATAAAATTAAAAATTGAGAGGTTTCCAATGCTTTACTAGGTTGTATAGACTGAGGCCTTTACTTAAATGAACACCAGCAGAGCTCACTTTCCTGAAAGCAGTGAGATGATAAATAACAATAACAAAAGTGACTTTATTTTACTGTCCAGTTCTGTTCCTGAATCAGAGAGAGGATCACTGAAGGACTGAGTCTAACTTACTACATGGTTTTTTTGGAACTGCAGTAGTTTAAGAGCTGATTGATAAGAGCCCCAGATTTTCCTGTCTCTCAGGTGCAACCTCAAATCTACTTACAGTATCAGATTTCCATTATCCAGTATCAAATCTTTGTCTGAGGATCTAGGTGACTACTCATTTTCATGTTCCTGTGTCCTGGTGTATTCACGGTTTGGTTTGATTTGTTTTGTATACAGTATTGGGTCACTGCCTTTGGGTAGATTTGAAAGAGCTTTTTTCAAACACATTTCAGCAATATGAACAAAGTAGACTGTTAAATAGAATCACTGTAATTTGTTTTTTTGTTTTCATGATCTCATGAAAAAAATGATTAAGTACATGGGATAATACTCATGAAAGTATACAGGTGAATACTACCATATTTGAATTCTCTATACAGAGAATTCAAGGGAACCCTTCAGAGGAATTTAAAGAATTATAGTGTATTTTATCTGACTTAAATTCATTCTTGAAATAGGAGAAGTTCCTGGGCTGTATAAAATAGAAGAATTAGAACCATTGCTATCTCCTCTGAAGGATCAAGCTTCGCAAGATGGATTTACAGGACCAATTTTCAACTATTTCACATACCGTATGTCAACAGAGTTATAATTTATAATTTATTATGAAGTTACAAAAGTGGTATAATAATGGACAAATAATTTCTAACATGGTCCTTCTATTGTGTGCAGTTTTTGCTTTTAGTTAGTTACTAAATACCAGGCAGGAATAATGGTATCTGTGATATTTGAGGGCATAGAATCTCAAATTAAAATTTATTTTTCTGTCTGAAATTTTGTATTGATGAATGTTCAACAAATGTTATTAAATCTACTGTTGAAAGTAATTAGAAGGAAGAAAGCTTTTGTTCCCTTTATGTTCTGGTTTGTATAGCTTTTATATCTATCTAGTAGCAGAGATTTTTTCTATTTGTCAATTATACCAAGAAATCACTTTGGCTTCTGACTAATCATAAGCAAGTTTACAGAGAGGTTTCTTAATTATTTGTGTTTCTTCCTTGGCTCAACAAGAAGATTAAATAGTTTACAAATAAATCAAGGAATATGGCTGAAAGAATACAGTCTTAGTAGCAGGCCATGGAACTACTTCTAATTGGTTTTATTGTTCTACCTCAATTGGAATGAAAATTAGTGGTACCTATTTAAATACTGTCAGCTCTCCAGAATTAAAAAATACACTGTAGTATATGTAACGAGAATTCATGATACTAAATAAGGTTCTGCTTATAAACATTCCTGTCCTACTGTGATTTGATGTTTTAGGCTCTTTTTTTTTTCTGAAATCACCTTGTGATAAGTATTTGAAAGAAAGTAAATTATGTTGTATTTGTTATAAATCTACCATCATGTAGTCAGATTGTTATGTACTAAAAATTTAAAATGTTACATTTTCTTAGGGATCCAACAAAATCTGCATGTTGTCTTGATCATGGATTCTACCAATTTAAATTTCACATTAAACTGCGAAAGTAATCCAGCACTATATAAGAAATGTCAGGTTTTGTGGATGGAAGCCTGGTCAGATGACAGTATGAAAAAGGTAAATTTTATTAATTGTGACTTATTTAAATTAGTATCTCTAAATATAACTGAGCTCTGGTGAGTAAGGTCAAGATATTTAAAGTTGTGAAGGAATAATTAACACTGTACTTAGTTAATCCATTTTTACGCTCTTACAAAGACAGAAGATTCCGCAGAACAGTTGAGTATTATTAGCATTGTTATTTTAGCAGTAACATTATGTTTTGTTCTGTCTGTGGGCTGACCTGAACAACATGCTGACTGCTATGACTCTGATCAAACACAGCATTTAACAACAAAATACAGACAAGCAAAATGTTAAAGGCAATTGTATTGGGTTTGTGCAGCGAGGTTTTGGTGTGGGGGTTGGCCTTCAGGGGTGACTTCTGTGAGAGGCTACCAGAAGCTTCCCCCATGTCAGCTGGCTCCAGGAAGATGTGCTGCCAGCCAAGACTAAGCCCAGTGCTGGCAGTGCCTCTAGGATAACATTTAACAAGTGGAAAGAATTTACTGTACAGGAGCAAATGCAGCTAGAGAAAGGAGTGAGAAAACATGAGAGAAACAGCCCTGCAGACCCCAGGGTCAGTGCAGAAGGAGGGGCAGGAGGTGCTTCAGGTGCTGGAGCTGAGATTCTCCTGCAGCTCGTGGTGTAGACCATGGAAGGTCTGCCCCTGCAGCCCATGGAAGTCCACAGTGTAGCACAGATTCACCTGCAGCCCATGGAGAGCCCCGTGCTGAGGCAGGTAGAAGCACCTGAAGGAATCTATGACCGCGTGGGAAGCCCGTGCACATATATGCATGTGCTTGTCACACAGAGCTTGTTGCACAGAACAACACAAACAGAACCCCTAAGCACTAACATAAACAGTACCAATGCAGCATTGCCATCATCCTGTTCCTCTTTGTGAGTGATCTCAGTGAAGGCCAATTAGTGGGTAATATGTACATGGGCAGGATGTGGATTAAGACTGTCTTATTTCCTCTGTAATTGTATATACTTTTAAAACTTCCAACATTTGTGCTGTTGTTAGAATCTTCTGAGAATTAGTTGCTCCTTCTTACAGCCAGGAAAATCTCTTCTACTTGAGAGAATAGGAAGTTATCAGTGACATGGAAGGGCAGAATTTATCTTTCTAATGCTAAAAATATTCATAGATTCCTTTTTCTGACTAAATGCATCATTTTCAGTCTTTTCAAAAGAGAAGGTAGATTGAAAGTTTGTGGGTTTTTAAAAAATTGTAACTCGAATTGTAGTTGTTCGTAATTTTCATGCAAAAAATCATGTGGTTTTTTTAGATACCTGAAATGCTTCTGTGTGATTCAGATGAACAAGAAAAGACTGGAAAAACACATAAAGAAGTAAAGAAGAAACATTCAGGTAATATTTAAGTAGACCTACTAGTTATTATTCTTGTTATTAAACACTTGATCCCGTGTTGGGCATAGATAATAACATAGATACTTTGTCTTTAGTAGCATTTTCATAGACTTTGGTGTCGTTTCCACGGCAGGCATTTTGCACAAGGAAGTATTAGTCTGGAACATACATCCTGGCTGATCAAATGTGGTCTCTTCTGTCACATGCAGTCACTGTGTCTATTCAATTTTATAAACTGATTTAGCTGTATCTTGTTTCGGTCTGTGTCTTCCTTCAATGTGGATGTTATTTTGCAACCCGAAAATTTGATGTTTTGGGATTTTTTTGGTTTATATATTTCATTATTCTTTTTGTAGATTTGCTGGGTTTATTTTAATAATTTCAAAAACTAGTTTCCTGTAAGTAATGCCCCTTTTTCAGAATAATTTGTTTTTATAATTAGACTCCAAGTTTGATCATGTTAAAAATAGGGTCTTGAACATAATCTAAGAGACCAGTGCCAGCACTGACTTGCAGAATACTACTTTTAGCCACTTTCTATAAAAGTAGCACTTAGAGGTTATGGAACCAACAGAATATAAGATGGTAAGTGGTTCAGTTGGAGTTTCTTGTTTTATATTGCTTTTTAATAGGCATTCCTGCCAATCAGAATAATGGCCAAAAATAATATTTAGTGTTCACATGATCATCCCTCTTTATCCTAGATCATCGTACTTAATGCAGGCCTCAGTACTTATTAGAGGCATTCATTTATATGTAGATATGCTTTAGCAATTATTTTCTTTTGTAGGGTAATGCAGTTTATTTTACAGTATCTTTGGGCTTCTTTTGAGAAACTGTTCAACAAACTGAATGGCAGGAAAACTTTTTAGTTTGCCTGTCATCAGAGATAAGGGAGAAGACAAAAACACATGGACTTTATTTCTAAAGAAGGCCAAGTATTTTAAAATTCAATTTTTGTGGAAGTAGTTCCTTGTATGATTAGCCCTCAGTAATCTGCAGTTAATTTTCCTGGCTTTTCCAAACATCAAACAATTTCAGTATCTTTCTTTCTGAGAAATAGGCATTTCAAATGTACTTACATATTTCCCTGATAGTACTTTAAAAAAACATAGTCTTTGTGCTTTTTGAATACCCTTAATTCATATCTCAAAGAGCAAGCATATTCTGTTGCTATTTCTTAGTTATTTTAATGTGAGATGAAATTCAGTATAATTTTATCTGTGTAACAAATGATGTTGTACAGGTGATTCTGATTTTCTGAAGTCGTTTTTGGCAATCCATGAATCGTGTAAAATATACGGAGCAACACCTAGCAGGTATATGACATTCCTTCATGTATACAGTACCATCAATAACAGTAAAAGAAGAGAGCTAATAAAAAGGCAGAACCACTTGCAGGTATGTGTTTAAAACACTTAAAATATTGCTTTTCAAAATATTCTTGCATTAGGAAATGTCTTGTGTATAAATGGGCTGTAGCTGCTAACATTGTTATGTGATGTGTCCTCTATTGGCATATGCTCATGCTGTGGTTTCAGGAGACAAATAGTATCAATCTTAATGCCCTTCTTTGTTGAAGTGCCTGAAAGAGTGAAAAGTGGTTTTCTTATTTTCATTAATACTTTTTGTCAAGAATGTATCAGACTGGGCGTGTTTTCTTGGAAGAGTAAAACATACTTGAAAGCAATTTACATTTTTTCACCCATGTGTAGTGGAATTGTGTTGCTAAAAACCCATCATCTTTCCATCAATATAAGTCCTGCCTGTGCTTTTATAAATGTTCCCTTTGTAGCTCCATACTCCATCCCTTTATATCTTGACAGCAACTTCCTGCTTCGTGTGATTTTCATGTCCTTCTAGTTCAACAAACTGTTATATTCAGTGTTAACCTCATGGTGCTCTTACGTAGCTTTGACCAAGGTTCCCTGTGTTGTGATTTTCTTTTCTTTCTGTTTTGGAATTGATTTTGAATTCCTTTGGCACACATCAGTCCTTTGGACAGTTGTAGCCCAAATGCAGTTCTTCTTGCAGGTGTTGTTTTACTCCTGTGCTGTATGTATAACATCCTTATTTTTGAAACCCATTTGGTATCTTTCCAGTCACACCTACTTCCCTCCCACCAGTATATTTTGGAAAGATCTGTATGGTCCTTTAGGGCAACTTTCATCTTTACCTTTCTCCCACCCCTTTCAGCTCCTCTTCTCAGTGACCCTTGCTGCTATTCAGAACCACACTGGCAGTCTGTATTTTTTTCTTAAAACGCTTGTCCAAACAAAATTACTTCCTTGCCTTGTATTCTGCTTTGCTTTTATTCTGCCTGCCAATATTTTTCCATCACTGTAGTATGCAGTTTAACAAGATTGCAATTTGTAATAATAGAAATTGGATTTTCAGTTTATTTAGAAAATAACTGGGGTTTGTTTGTGGCAAACGCTCATTTGCTTGTTAAATGCTCTGGTTAAATAAAGGTAATAACTTACATGAAAATTAGAAATGTGTATCCTAAATCAAAACATCTTCCAGGTAATTTTTTTTCAAATGTATCTTGAAATATTGGTAGTATATAATTAGCATAAAGTAAACAATGTGGAAAGTGTGGGTAAAGAAAATGTTAATATTAAGCTTTATTTTATACATATCTATGATTTTTAGAGAGTGTACAAATATGTAGAAATCAGATAATCTATTTTGTTTAATTCTGTTTAATTTTTATAGATTTGCTTTTATGGGAGATATTGTTACATTGAGTTAATATCAATTAAGTGAAACACTATTGAATTATTGGCAAAATTGTTATGTGCTAGTTGTTGTTTCATTAAAAGTTTATTATTTTGAGATTTTTTTTAATCTTCTTGATGTCGTAATAGATTTTAGAACGACACATCTAGAATTGCCAGATCTCATTTTTAGGTTAAATAATATCAAGAAAATGTGGAAAAAATTAATAATAATAAAAAAAAAAATTAGTCTACATTATTCTTAGTTTGTCCATACTATTTGTAGCAAACTTTCATTTAAATTCACTTAAAATTTGTTGCTAAATATCTGCTTCCTGTAAACTTTTATAGGCAGGTGTTTCAAAGCTGAATGAAGCTAAAGCCCTTGTAGATGAACTGAACAGGAAAGCTGGAGAACAAAGCATTTTACTCAAAACAAAGCAGGATGAAGCTGATGCTGCTCTTCAAGAAATTACAGTATCTATGCAGGTGCTGTATACAATCACATCAAAAGAGGGGGGGAAAAGAGAAAAAAAGCTGGTTTTCTATCTTTTGTCTCTGTAACTGCCTATGTTCTGTATTCTTTTCAACTGTTACAAAATCTGATGCATTTACAAGAATTTGCCTAAAGGAAGGCATGAGCCCACAGGCTTGAATAAAGTTGCAACAGGACAGAGCATTATGTAATTTAAATCAGGTTAGAACTGGTTGAGTAGGAAGAGATCAGTGCAACTTTTGTACCTGAGTTCACTGTTGTAGTTTAGTCTGTCTGAAAGTTTTCCTAGAACTTTGTAAATCCAAACCGATCGATTTTATGTTTATCCCAGATAGGAACTTTCAGCCAAATACTTCCAAGTAGCACTATTTTAAGTAACAAATACCAGGAATTAAATCTGTGGACTGTTAAAAAGTATGTATTTCATGAGGTCTGATTCTCAGAAGTCAACCTCAGAGAAGGTTAGATAATACCTCTATATTCATCACTCTTTGAATCTTTATTCTTCAGCTCAGAAGTACACTTTTTTTTTCAAAATTCTATAATTTTCTTTAGGAGTGTTTTCTCCGTCAAATAAAATAATTGTGTAGAAAATAGGTCTCTACATTGATGCTTCCTGGAATTATAAATGTAGGATAAGCTGTAATGAGTCTGCTGTGACTGCACTGGGTTTTTTTTTGTTACTGGTTTAATCTGGTCAGTCTGAAGCCCGATGTCGAAGACATTCTGTGTGTGCAGTAAAGTAAATGCCTGATCTTCCACAGCATATTTTTCACACGCTGTAAAAGTGCATTACTTCCCATCTTTGTAAGTCTCTTCCTGTTGGCAGTTCTTAGTACTTTTGGGCTCTATCTGCCTGCTGTACACTGAATTTGAATAATGGTGATTGGCTTGGTGTATAAATCTGTGTCTGCTTTTGTCCAGTAGAGTTACAGGTATGTGGGTAGCACATACTAAACTGTAGGACAAAATAGGCCAAAAGCAATAAAACATGATGGCCCCACTGACATCAGAAAAATTTCAGTGGAAGGCTGATTATTTAGATTAGCATAAAGTATAGGTGCCCTCTAACATTTTAATGTCACTTCAAATGATCTAGGTTACATAACAGAGAGAGCTCTAATACAGACAGACTCTTTTAATCTCCTTTCAGAGAAAGACTTTTGACCTACAACTAAATTTTAAGGTTTTCTTATTCAGAGTGATCATTCAGTACAGGTTCATTTGCATGATGTCTAATCTATTTTTATGTAGCTAATGTTTTATGGATTTGAATGTAATCTTCAGTAACATGCTGCTCTGAAGCTTGGGTTAAGTGCTCAGAGGAATATTATTATTTTAAGATTTTCTCTGCTTTTATGCATCTGTTACCTTCTGTTACATCTTCACTCAGCTTGGCAGTTGCTGGTGATGATAATGTGTTATATACTGGAAAAAGCTATACAATGAGCTTCATTGTCTTGTGTCTTCTAGGTGAACTGAGCCTAGAATATTAGTATTTTATTTTGTGTGTTTTATACATTTGTCCTCAATGGATAAAAAACATGTAAGGTCCTTTCTACTGTAGTTTTATAGACTAAGTATTAATTGTTGTACTGAAGTGTTTAGCATTCCTGAAGATGGCTAATAGCTACTCTCTGCTGGTAGACACAGGTATGCACAATACAAATCCAGAAACAAAAACCCAAAAACCCCAACAACTTACAGTATAAAGGTAGGACATAAGACAAGTATCTGTATGGACAGATTGGTACAAAATTACAAGTAAAGAAACCATTCCACGATTAGTAATTCTGGGCTAATAAGCTGTAGTTCCAATACAACTGCTGCTTTTATGAACATGATAGAAAAAGAGTGTTTTAGTGATGTTCTGAAAGAAATTGAAATAGAAATGGGAGCAGGACAAGGCCAATGACAGGAAAATAGTACTTTCAAATGTAGTGAGAATGTTACAGAGGCTGTCACTCCTATGCTTTTAAAGGAAGGCTGACATCTTGATAAAGAAAGGAAAATCAGAAGCAAAGGAAAAACAGTCATAATGAGCCTCAAAGATACACGTACAGATCTGTCTGTGGTAAAGAAAGGGAAGGAAACACAGTAAAAGCAAATTATGCTTATTCCATATACTTTATTTACCTAGGCAACCTGCCTAATATCAAATAGACTCAGATATTTTATTGTAATTGGTGTTGTGCAAAATATTATAATGAAGACTAAAAGAAATAAGAGACCTAAAGGAATAAAATCTGTGTAAATTTGCAAACTAAAGGTGTTCTTTTTTTTTTTTTTTACAGAGTGCTAGTGAGCAAAAAGCAGAAATGGAAAAAATAAAACACCGAATAGCAGAAGAGGCTGCAGAAATAGAACAAAGAAAAAGAAAAATTGAAGATGAACTGAAAGAGGTTCAGGTAAGAGCTGATAAGGAAAAGTAATATTTTGCAGTCTGATTTTATCTGACTTATGTCCTGCTGTGCAAAATAGTTTTGCAGAATTTATCCCTGCAATTCTTAAATTTTACTCCAAATTATTTTGATATTAAAACTTCTATGCATTAGAAAACAGTATTCCGTTTGCCAGATAGAGATTGTCATTTTGGCATTGTGTTCTATTAGATAGTAGTTACAGAAAGAGTTTTCAAGCCAAATATTGCTTCCACCTGCAATTTCTATGCTGCCATGCTCTACAGCTGAGTTCTGATTTTATGGAATATTTTTCAATTACTGATATCTTATATAGACCAACTACATTACGTTGCCTTGATCAAGCTGGTAATACAGGACTTGGTACTCTCAGCTGAATGGAAATAGTTTAGTGAGAGATAATTTACAGTTATTACTAAATCCTGAAAAGTACATATCCTAATGACACTATAGCAAACTGCTTGTTCAAGAGATTTTACAGCTGTTAAGCATCAGGGTTTTTGGGAGGTATGTGTGTTCAGTCATTGCTTTTAGTCTGTATTTTTCATCCTATCCATTTAAAATTTATATTAAAGAATAAGGGAACAGTACAACAACTTAATTTTTTTCCTTTTAAATATCATAGGTATCAAGGAATTATATCCTTGTATTGAAAGTGACATGGAACTACAGGATTAGACCCATTCTGTGGTCTTTGATAAATATGAAGGATGTGCAAGGTGTGCACAGTCTTTAATGATAATCTATAACTTTTGTTTCCTGACCATTTTGTTGCTTTGTTGATAGGGGTGAAGGATTTGTTTAGCTACTGGAAATGAAAAGCTTTTGTGGCCTGTATTTCTGTGGATGTTTACAAAGAGATCCTCAGTCATGCCTATAAATAGTAATTAGCATCATTATTAAAAGATACCTATATCACAATGTTAGATTATATGATGCTGTTTTATATGGAAGTATACTTGTTATCACTTATTGAATACGTGGCAATTTTTGACTAACTTGTAAACATGAATCTGCATCTATAGTAGTTTCTTAGGTAATAAAATATTTAAAAAGAACAAGAAATTGTATGAAAACTGGAATGGGAAATGTTTACTTTCTTATATCCTCATCTCTCTTTTTAATGTGTCTTCATGTTTTAAGCCACTGGTTAGTGAAGCTAAATTAGCTGTTGGAAATATAAAGCCAGAGGCTTTGTTAGAAATCCGATCACTACGGATGCCCCCTGACATAATCAGAGACATTCTAGAGGGAGTTCTGCGGCTGATGGGGATTTTTGATACATCATGGGTGAGCATGAAGAGGTGAGAATTTTACTTAACCTTTAAAATTAAACACTAATTTACAATATGAGCTACTTCCTATTGTATTCTGGAATATGGTCAGAATCCTTGGTTTCATATGGAAATAACCTTTTTAACATTTGTTTCTTCTTTACTTAGTTATTTAATTATTTTTACAGTTTCTTGGCCAAAAGAAGTGTAAGGGAGGACATAGGATCATTTGATGCCCGTAATATTCCAAAAGAAATACGAGAGAGTGTTGAAGAACTTCTTTATAAAAACAGAGCATCTTTTGATCCAAAGGTAATTCCCGATGGCATTATGTAAAATGAAAACAAGCCCAAAAAAAGACCAAAAGAAAGGACATAATTGCCTGGTTTGCCAATATAATTTTTAGGATGAACTTAAGTAAGAGAAAAAGCTTAAGAATTTTGCTTACAGAATTTTTCAGTATAAAGAGATAAAGGTGTATCCAACAGTGAGAATGTGGTTGGTGGGTGAGAAGGGGTGGGGTGAGAAGTCATTATGGAGTCAAGTACTCAAAGATTTTTCTACTGCTGTAAATTAGAACTCAGACCAAGGAATTGTAACTGGCTCCTCTGGCCTCCTTGTAACAGTAAGAGTCTAATAAATCATTCATTAATTTAAAACTTGTTAATTTCAGTATAGCTTCATAGTTATAAAGATACCCATTGTGGTTTTTTACATGGATTGATGGCCTGCAATATATTCTTAGTAACAATTTAAAAGGTTAGTTCAGTAGAAGAGTTGGCTTATTAACATATTTAAGTTGGTAACTAGAAAATCTGTTGCATACATAAATACTTATCCTGTATTTATCTCTTCTACATTATACTTCAAGGACTTTCTTGTAACAACTTTTCTTCTACTGAATTTTTTAGAATGCTAAACGAGCTAGTGCTGCAGCTGCTCCATTAGCAGCTTGGGTGAATGCCAACATCCAGTATTCCCATGTCTTAGAACGAATTCAGCCTTTGGAAAAAGAAAAGGCTGGCTTGGAAGCGTAAGTTAGACTCTATTACAAAATAAGTGTTTTTCATTCCAATGGTGGTGGGTGGAACTAAAGCTGCCAAGGAGGAGTCTGAGTATGAGGAAAGGCTTCTTTAGTTGAGGGTGACAGAGCACTGGAACAAGCTGCCAGAGAGGTTGTAGAGTCTCCTCCTCTGATGATACTAAAATCGTGCCTGGACTCAATCCTGCTTTAGCAGGGGGGCTGGGCTAGATGATCTCCAGAGGCACTTTCCAGCCCCGACCGTTCTGTGATCCTGTGTGAATTGAAGTTTATTAAAAACAAAAGAAAAAAGATAACCTCATCCAGAGGTAATAAAAGGTACATACTGACGCAGAAAAAGTAAGTTTGCAATAGTTTCTTTTTCCTGGAAGCTACGCCTTGGATGCCTTTTGTACAATCGTGAGTTACCTGTCTCAGCTGAATACTGTCAGGGAGAAATGAGCATCACAGATATGCTTAAAATGTATTCTCTCAGTGAAACCCATGCTATTTATGAGATATATAGTTCCTCTTTTTCCAGCAATGTACCAAGCATTACCAGTTTGTCCTTAGGATCAGAAAGATAAGGCATTGTCTTATGACCATCCATAACCTGAGGAATCTGTACTGATTGTTTTTCCAGGTATTAAAATTCTGTATTGGAAGAATTTGTTCTGATCTTTAAGGATGGGGTGTTTGGTTTCCATTTTTAAAACTATGTGATGAGAAGTACTCAAAGCTTTGACATGTGAAAACATGTATTTTAATATAAAACACAAGGAAGAACTATTTCCGAGCTATCTCTATGTAAATTACTTTCCTGTTATATTTGCTCTTTTTTTTTTCCCTTTGGGTCCATAGTCTTAAAATAAATATTACATTTTTGTAGTAATCTCAAGAAAACTGAAGACAGAAAACAGAAGTTAGAGGATCTTCTGAACTCTGTTGGTCAGAAAGTATTGGAACTGAAAGACAAGTAAGTTGGGTTCATTTATTTCAAGGTATAAATAAAAGCATTGATGATTTTACAGTATGAATAATGAATTTAAGGAAATGTAAATTCCTGTACTGCAAGATATTTACATCAGAATTAGTGATGCTTAGGCTATCTATACTCTCAGTGGAGATAAATGCTATTAGAATACAGTTCTTGTCTTTGATCAGATGAAATAAATGCTCCTTAAAAGTACCTCCTTCTCACTACTGACTGTGTTGGTAGCCTTCGTTGTAGTCATTGTAGATGTCAAAGGTAGACAGTATGTTTCTCACCTTCTGAATCACAGAGGACTTCAGTGACTCCTTAGGACTTTGGAAACATTCCTACACGAAACTTCTACTGATCACAGCTTGAAGAGAGGCAGTTCTGCTTCTTTTAGGGTGGCCAATTTGGTGACAGTTACTTAGATAGCTATCTCCTCTTTCCTTAGCCTCTCATCAAATCCATCACTCACAGTGGCATGAAAATAGACCTGGTAAACGATTATACTTTCTCCAAATTCTGTTTAATTCAAGTTTTTTAGTTTGATGTTTTTATTATGTACTTAGTATAGGAGATACTTTACAACCTGACATATGTTGTACATATTACTGAAAGTCATGTTTTGTAGTCTGCAGAAACAAAAAAAGGATAATTCTTGTAATTCAGCTATAATTCATTATATACTATATATTAGAGTTAAATATATTACTTTACGTACTATATATCATATATTTATAAAGTAATATATAAATATATTACTTTAAAGAGATGGATTAAATGTATTAAGTATTTTAAATATGAATCAAAATAATTAGATAGTGAACATTACAAAATAATACCTAAACCATGCCTGGTTTTTAGGGCATGTTCTTACTTCATATTAGTTTACAAAATAGACTACTGTGTATTGAACTGGAGTCATCCATGTGAATTAGTAATATTCTTTTTTAAACATTTAATAGATTAAATTGACCAAATGGTTACAAAGGTATGGTATGGTATTGTATTGAGCATGCTATTGTCCTCACTAGGTGCAGATCAGAACTTTATACGATCACTAAAATTGTCAGGCTGTTTAAATAGAAGAAGGAATGATTTTCAGACATTATAGTCTGTATTTCAAATCTATTTTTAAATGTCACCTATGCATCTATCTAAATTTTGTTAGCTAGAAGTCAACAAGCCCATCTGCCAGTTAGAAGCAGAAGGTACAAAAAAAAGAACTGCTGCAGTTGTGTTCTTCATTAACAATAAGCGAGGCATTCATTACAAATTCAGTCAATTAAACTGCCTTGAAAATAACTGTCCATAAGTTTAGTAGTTCATGGTAGCAATTACAAAGGGTATTTGTTTTACAGGTTCCAGAATAGAACAACAGAAGCAGCAAAACTTGAAGCAGAACTAAGTAAAGCTCAGAAAACGTTGAAAGCTGCAGAGGTACTGATAAGTCAACTTGATAGGGAGCATAAAAGATGGAGCACTCAGGTTAGTGAAAATTTTCATAAGTACATCTTACAGCTGATAATTTGAGAATACAATTTTTGCACTGTTTGGAGAATGTGAATTACTGCCATTCTGCATTTTTTGATTTTTCATTAGAAAATAAAGCTTTCCTTCTTTCTGAAACTTCTTTTTACTTCACCATACTTGCCACCTCTCTACCAGAAGTGTAAAAATCCCCAGTATTTAATACAAAACATATACAAAATTCTGTGCTGGTTTTCAGTCACAAGAATGTAATTATTATGATGGCTGAATGTGTCAGCAGTTGGACTCTCCAACCTGAGATAAAGCCAAAAGGGACAGATTTTAAATGATCACAGTCTTAAAATGTATCTCCTTTATGCCATCAGTGTTGGAAATGCAGATGTAGGTCTATCCAAAATGATGGGTTGCTTTTGAAGTCTTCACTTAGATGCTTGGAACTTTTCTGCTGTTAAAGTAGGGAAGGTAAGCATACATTGTTTGCTCAAGTGATGTATTTGAGAGAAGCTGTCAAGTCTTTGGAGACACAGGCCCTTTTACAGCCTGAAACAAAAAGGAAAATCTGAAGATATATATGAGGTGAAAATTGCTGTCACCTCCAGAGACCCGTAAGTAACTTTCATGGGTATCTTAAAGCAGAAGAAATCTTCATGCAGAGATACATGGTCCTGTCTCTCCAATGATACAGGAAAAAGCCTAAACAATTGACTAAATGCCTGCATTTTGAAGAACCAAAGTTAAGGTTAGATGAATCCTTCTTGTAGGTTGACCACCATACTGGAAAAAAATGGAAGATTATCCTCTGAAAGTCGCTTTACAGCTTTTCCATCTGCTATAGTAAGGATTGGATATATTTGAACCCCAGAGTTTAAATGCTTCTAAAAGTGATTCCTCACAGTTTATCACCCTGGTACATTAAAGAATTCAGACTATCTATTAATGGTATTCTGTAGACTAAACTGACAGCTAAATTAATCAGAAACTCATCCCATAATGAAGACAGTAAAAAGGCAGTATTTTTCTCCCTTTAGGGTAAGGAAGAAACAGTAAAAATTTGCCTTTAATTTGTGTATCAGTATTTGTTTTTAATGTCAGTTTGGTTAAAGTAAAAAAAAAGTGTCAGTAATTTGAAACCAATTATGGCAGTCACATATGCTGTTGATACACTGTATTTTTCTCCAAAACACTGGAACATTTCAAAACTGAGTTGATTCAGTGCAGATAAATTATTTGACGATATATGATGAATATATTTTATCATGTAAGTGTGCACTGAATAACAATAAGTATAATAGTTGTATGTAGTTGTCTGTATACATATTGTAAGTTATACTTACAGCCTGACTGTGACTAGGATCACAGATTTCTTATTTTTCTTACTATAATACTATTTATCCATTTGCTTATAAATTGAACTGTTCATCAAATTAATGGATTTTTAGCAGTTACATTCTCAGAAATATCTGTCCATGCCCTAGCCCAGAGCTAAAAGGAATTTTCCCCATATGTCCATGTGTGTCTTAGCTAGGTAGAGATAGCTGAAATGCAAGAAGAGAAACTGTCTCATCTGTATTACCAATGGCAGGCAAACTTAATTCTGACATTTTAGTAACTGATGAGATGTATTAATGCAGTTTTTGTTTGCAAAACACCTATACATTCTGTACATTCTGTACTTTTTTTTTTTTGAAGGTGTCAGAGATAACAGATGACCTGGCTACATTGCCTAAAAGAGCTCAGTTAGCAGCTGCATTTGTTACATATCTTTCTGCTGCTCCCGAGGATCAGAGGAAAAACAGCTTGGATGAATGGACCAAATCAGCAGGCCTTGAAAGTAATTTCGTGTGTGTGTTTGTCAGTGTCTGCATGCAAGTAATTAAGCTTGATTGAGGAAGTGAGAAATGCCAGTGAGTTCTTATGAACAATCTCAGTTGTCTTTGTGATCCCAAATGAGAAGAGACATTTTCTTAATAAATATTTCTACATGCTGACAGATTATTTCTTAGAATCATTCAATGAAATTATTAGGCTTATAAATATTTATAAATAATTGTATCCTTATAGTCCTTGCTTAAAAAGAAAAGTTTACGAAAATGAATGTGTTCACATTAACGGTTGTAAATTTGCCAGTGTATTCTGAATGTTGCTGCTTTTTCAGCAATCATTTTGATCTGTGTGTTAGCAAAGCTATTTAATATTTCTATGACATCAGCTACTTATTAATAATAAGTTTAATAAAAGCAATAAAATAATAGATTAAAGGGAAATCTACAGACCTGCACTCTGTTAGACAAAGTCTCTGTTCTGTATAGACTGGTAAATGCTTTAAAATTATGCAGACTGTAAATGCTGACAGAAACTTACACTTTCATTTGTCAGAGTTCGATTTACGGCGGTTCCTGTGTACAGAAAGTGAGGAGTTAGTCTGGAAAAGTGAAGGTTTGCCTTCAGATGACCTTTCAATAGAAAATGCTCTTGTCATCTTGCAGGTAAATTTGCTTTTTTGGGATTTAGATATTTACAAATTTCAGTCACATGGCAACTTGAACTATTTCATTTGTGTTACTTATTGGCATCACAGAGCACACACACACATAGAAATAAATACTTATGTAGCAATGGATATTTTGTAGCAAAAGGAAAAAAAACCTGTTAAAGGAAATACGTGTTTTAATTTTTGCCTCTACTGTTTTATTCCATATCAGTCTGTTCAGGCTTAAAGTGTAAATAGTCATTAACACCAGTACAATCAGTGGAGGATTATGTCCTGTATATGCTCACTTTGACATATAATTTCTATTTCTTTTTTTCCTCAGAAAAAGGAAAAGGATATATGCAGATACCATTCAAGATCTATATATATATACAGCTAATAATACTTGAGAATGGGAAAAGATTCCGTTTTATTTTATATATATATATATATATATATATAAAATACATAATATACAATTATGTATGTAATATTCTAATAATTTATTAGATCTGCTAACAAGTAAATATTTAATGGCTTGAGGGGAAACTGCATTTACCACAGGTGATTTGCTTGGATAATTTATGATTCAAATCAGTTACTGATTTTTCTCCAGTTTGAATTTATCTTGCTTTATCATCCTCTTTTAGTAGATCTGTATATTCTTTTCTCAGTTTGATTAAAAAGCTTTTCAATAAATATGGTACTGTATAAATATGGTACCAGTACTTTAATGGTACTGTCTTGTACCATTAAAGCTACTTACATGCTGTAATAAAATCTTATTTTCATTTTTTTCATTAGTTGAGTAGATTGAGCTCTTAAAAATTTCACAGTGTAAAAAGAGCTTTTTGAAGCACTCCCTCAGCTCAAATAATTTTCTTTGTGTACAGTTTTTTTCAGCATCCTTATAAAGCTGAAAATGGTATTTTATCAATGTGATCTACAGTAGAGTTCTCAGCCTCTTGTGTTCATCATGTTTTGGTGCTTGAATACTGGTTATGTTCCCCTGTCTTTCAATTTGAGATCTCTGTAGTTACTCAGTTTGGAATACTGGAACTCAATCTAAAAAAAAGTCCCAAACTTGGAAATGCTTTTCTCTCAGACTGAACCAGAGAATTGTTGAAAATACATGCTTAAACCTTCAGCAAGTTTGCTGACACAAAACTGGGAGACATGGCTGATACACCAAGATGATCCGAGGGCTGGAGCACATCTGCTCTGAGGATAGGCTGAGAGAGCTGGGGTTGTGCAGCCTGGAGAAGAGAAGGCTGCAGGGACACCTCACTGCGGCCTTTCAGTACTTAAAGAGGACTTACAAAAAAGAGGAAGAACAAGTCTTTACATGGGTAGATAATAAGAGGACAAGGGAGAATGGTTATAAACTAAACAAGGAAAGATTTAGATAAGATGTTAAGTAAAAATTCTTTACTTAGAGTGTACTGAGGCACTGGCACAGGTTGCCCAGAGAAGCTGTGGATGCCCCTTCCCTGGAAGTGCTCAAGATCAGGTTGGATGGGACCATGGGCAACCTGATCTAGTGAGTAGCATCTCTGCCCATGGCAGGGGGGTTGGAACTTCACCATGTTTAAGGGACTTTCCAATCCAAGCCATTCTATGACTGAGTCTCTGATACACAAGAGGTTAAAGTTGAAACTCAGAGAGTCCTTGACAGACTGGAGAAATGGGCTGACAGGAACCTCCTGAAGTTCAGGAAGAGGAATTACACAGTCCTGCACCTGGGTAGTAACAACCCCATGTACCAACATGTGCTGAGGACCAACCAGTTGCAAAGCAGATTTGCAGAAAAGGACCTGGTGGTCCTGGTGGACACCAGGTTGTTCATGAGCCAGTAATGGGCCCTTGACTTCTCCTTGGTGTCCTGGTGGTATCCTGGACAGCTTTAGGCCAAGTATTGGCAGCAGGTCAAGGGAGGTGATCCCTCGCCTTCACTCGGCGCTGATGAGGCTGCACCTGGACTCCTGGGTCCAGTAGTGTGATCCTCAGCACAAGACAGACATGGATGTACTGGACAGAGTTGAGTGTAGCTTTGTGCCTGCAAAATACTTGTATTCATGATTGTTTCTAAAATGCATTGAGGTCCAAACCCAGAAGTGGCATAACTTTGCCCACCAGAGGAAGAAAATGGAAAACTAACAATTCTAAGTTTAAAAGCAGCTGTGAATAACAGGAGCTGTAGATTATACTCGTTGAATAGACTCCTGTTTTTAAAAGAAGGTGAAGAATTGCCTAACTTCAGCAGGACAAACATCTAAGTTTGGATTTGGGTGCTCTCCTCTTTTGTTAATGGAGAGATAAAATGAAAGACATAAGTTTCCTCGTCTGTTATTGTTTCTCTAAACAGTGTGTTAATTTAAAAAGTTTTTAAAATATATATTCCATTAGTTTGGGGAAATAAAAAAAAAGGATTTCAATTTTATTCCTAAAATAGATTTTAGTAAATATACTTGTATTTCTTTTTCCCTAGAGTAAAGTTTGCCCATTTTTGATAGACCCTTCTTTCCGGGCTACTGAATGGTTGAAGACACATTTGAAGGAATCACGTTTGGAAGTTATTAACCAACAGGTGCAGTATTTACTCTAGGTCTTTTTTGTTTGAGCTTTCTCTATTCCAAATTTTACAGAGTAGTTTTAAAGGTGTGTGATAGCAATCACCAAAAATGAGTTTATATTCTATGAAGCATATAATTTCTCAAAGAGTTCGAGGTTATTTAAAATTGGAAGGTCAACATCTGGTATTCCTTCTACATGTTTGCTTCTTTGTGCTGCTATCCGAGAACGTCATATTGCCTGCTGAGAGGAAGATAGTAAAAGGTTGTCAAATAGAGAAGTTTTTTGTATACTTGGTTGCAATTCACTGGATTTCAGGAGTATATATACACTTAATTCCCTATGATTGTTGTGTTGTATTATCTACATTGGAAAGAGTAAGTTTGATTTCAGTTTGAGATTAAGGTACCTGAAATTCATTGTGTGCCTGTAACTGTTTACCTGAGTAGTGAGGCACAGCTCAGTTGTGCACACGTAGGCAGGCATCTGGTGCTATTAAGAAGTTCCTTACTGAACCCCACCTGGCCTCCAAATATTGCTTCAACAGCTCTGTGTAACCCTTGTAGATGCTCTCTGATGGTAGTAGATAATATATCTTTGGGTAATTGATTGTTTCTCCTGCTAGCTGGTTTGCCTGATTACCTTTTAGCCTCTCTTGTCTATATTGTCCAGGATCTGTATTGACTAATGAGATCTTAAGCACCACATGCATGTTTAAACACCTGTTTGCAACAAAAGACTGCATGTAGACCTCTTAATAATGTGAATCCTGTGCTTGGTTCAGTTTTGAGACATAGCTACATATTAAAATTTGAAATATGACCAGGACTTCCAGGTGCACCTGGCAGACATGATGGTGAACCTGCTCTCTTCTGATGGGGCACTTGAAGATCTAGGCATGTTAGATAGGTTTTCTGCATGTCAGTAGCTGAGTAGATCAAATTTATTTCAACTAAACATTTATGGCTAAACCCTGAAGTATCATATGCCTGTAGTAGGATTTTTCATCTGTACTACTGATTTTTAGATTTGGACTATATGGTGTAGTGCCTTCCTACTCATTCTGAAGTGTTCACGTTTTTCAAAGAAGCATGAATCAAAGGAATATGTTTTTATTTACCTAGGACACCAACTTCCTAACTGCTCTTGAGCTGGCAGTGAGATTTGGGAAAACGCTTATTATACAGGAAATGGATGGAGTGGAGCCTGTACTTTACCCATTGCTAAGAAAAGATCTTGTTGCTCAAGGTAAATCACCAAGATCTTCGCAAATGCTTGTTCAAAACTTCTGTAGTTTAGATCTATTTATATAAAACTTGATTTTTCTGAAAACATGAATATTGTGTAGTTGTTTTCCTCTGTAGTATTAACCTGCTGCTAATGCTTCAGTGCATGAAATATGTTGGAGATACGTTCTTATTTAGTAAGTGGAAAAATATTGAAAAGTATTTAAAACTTTTTTAAATTGAAATTAAAATAATGTGTTTTTATCGACTCTTAAAAATTTAAATTTTAAGTTAATTTCTAGTGATGATTTCAGACACATAGTTTTAATTGGAAACTTGGGCCTTAAATAAACCAGAAGTTACACAGCTGTTTGTGCAATTAGAAATCAAAGGTTTAGGATGTTGGTGTTCCTGCTTCTCTTGCATTTCTCTGGAACTAAAGAAGACGCGCAAATCTGTTCCTGATGTGCCCTTGGAATGGGGAGGGTCATAGAGATCAGCAAAATGGTGGAATTTGGTGAAAGGAGTCCCTTAACCAATGCAAGAAAAAGGAAAAAACACAACATTTAAGTTTTGCAATATAATATCTCTGGTTTGGACAGATAATGTGTTCTATCTAACTGTCTATATAACTGCTTTGGACTCAGTTGCTTTAAAAATTTTTTTTTAGTATGAAAAATTGTGATGAAAGTTTAGCAAAAATAAATAGTAATTATGCAAGTATCTCAGCATGAATTTTGTTGTATTATGTTACATATTTTGAAATTATATCACGAGAACTGGATGAATTAAAAAATACAGCAATGTGTGTTTTAAATACTTTCCAAATTACAGTAATTAAAATAGATTTGTATTACCCTTTGTAATAATATTTCTGCCTCAAGTGATAATTTCTCAGCATATACCACAGCATATGCATGTAATTTACTGTATGAACTTTGGGTACTGAAAATAACTCAAGACTTTTTTTGCTGTCATTTCATCTACTATTGAGATCTAATGATGTGTGAGGTAGCAGTAATTTTTTAAATGTAGGTACATACTAAAAATAAATGCAAAAACCATAGGATTCTTACTTACATTTATCTCCAATATCAGAAAGATCTGTTTAGGGAGAAGAAAGTCAGCCTAGATCAGCCTGCCATTACAGATGTGCTTGCTTGTTTATTCTCATTGAAAGAACACCACCAGAGCAGTGATTTCAGGGGTCTGTGGGGGGGTTAGGTAGAGCACTGTAACAATTTTTTTTTTGCCCCTCTAGCTTCTGCTGAATTTTGGAAAGCTGATGAGATACAGTATGAGAGATGACTATGTCTGCAGAACTGTGGAGAAAGCAGATTAAATTCAAATATACCAGTTTTTTCAGGAAAATTGCTCATAACACTCAGACATCCTCTTTTGCTTGTTAATGAGCTATGTTAATTCCAGGTCTGTGCAGGTCCAAACTAGAGAGCTGCTATTGGAAAAGGAAGAATGGGTCACTATTTGAACCTTTTCCATCACTTTACAAGCAAGCATGCACTTCTTCTTTTTGTCAAAATGTGGCTGTGGGGGCCTGTCTGCATTATTTGGCTTGTGATGACTGTACATCTCTTCATTACTTGGAATGACATGTTAAGAAAAATGTGAATGTATATACTGCAGTAAATTCGTCTTTGTACAGCTTCCATTTTCTGTTTAACATTTTTACAGCATAGTCCTAAAATTTATACTGATCTTTGGCATAGAGGCAAAATTGGTATGTGATTTTCATCTCTACCAGTGTTTTGGCCAGAGATTTATATTTGTGATCTGCACTCAGTGCTAAAAATAGAGAAGCACCTAAGTATGCCATCTTGGAAAGTTTTCTGTAATGGAAATTTTCACTTTTCATCTTATAATTCTGTTCTTATTTCTTTTTCAGTATCAGGAGGCAAAATCTCACTCTAATCATGGGATTGTCTGAGTCTATTATTTTCTAACCCTGATAGAATGGAAACCTGTTATGGAAGGGGGGGGGGGGGGCATACATGTAGTTTTATTCTGTAACAGGCATGTTGAGAAAGATTAGGAGTATAAACAGACTGAAACCATGACATTAGTTATTTAATAAATCACTTGTTTCTTTCGTAATATGATTAAATTAAATGTATTTGTAGTAATACAAATTTATGGGATATTTCTTGATGGGGTATTTTTCTTTCATTCTACTGTCTGATATTCCATCATTTTTACTTTCATAGATTTGCTCTATAACAGTTATCATAGAAATAGTATCTTAATAGAATTATGATTATACAACAACATCAACCTTCTACAAACATATAACAGATACAGAGATGAAATCTCATGGGTTTGGATGACATTTCAGTAAATATTGAACCATCTTAATTAGCCATTGTATAATAATGGCTAGTATAGAGTGGTAGACCAATGTTTAAAGGTAAAGGAATGTGTTTAAATTATGACAAGACTCATACAAAAGGGGGATTCTCGAGGTCATCTTCTGTGGTGTTTTGTCTCCTATTCATGGTCTGAAGATTTCAAGAAGTCATTAGTATTACTTTTATGTCAAGTGCATTTTTTGTCTTTTATGCTTTGTGTTCTGGGTAAGAAAAATTAAATTACTCAGGTGTATTAAATATTCTTACTATGTAATTTCATGTAGTAGTGTTACGTTATTACTTTTCTGTCTGTAAAAATCAGGTTAGGATGTGTTCTTTAAATTTTTTGAATTTGTATTTTTTTCCAATCAATTTATAAATACATACTGTAAAATATATTTAGATCCATTGGTCATAAAGTATTACACAAATGCCATTGTTTTCAGATAATTTTAGAATGTTCCAATCAGAGTGAGTATAGCATCTATTTATTATTTACAGGACCCCGTTATGCTGTACAAATAGGTGAAAAAATGATTGATTATAATGAAGAGTTCCGTCTTTTTCTATCTACAAGGAACCCAAATCCCTTCATTCCACCTGATGCTTCTTCAATTGTTACAGAAGTAAACTTTACCACAACAGCAAGTGGCTTAAGAGGACAGGTGGGCATTTAGAATAAAACCAGTGTATGTATAGTAGTGAACATGCATAGCTGCATCCAGCATCTGGAATAAACCAGTGCAGTTTGTGTTAATGGTTATGGAGGTACTTTCTAGCTCACAAATATAAATAGTAAAATTTTTATGTACTTTGGAACCAAGGAGTGAGTCCAGTAGAGAAAATGAAAATGTTCTCATTGACTTCAGCTGCAACAGATTAATTGCTAAGCCTTTGCTTTCTGTTCAAGATGCAGTTATGGTACCATGGAAACATTTCTGTTACAGCTCTCCAGTGTCCTACTTAGAGAGTAATGCTGGTACCATCAAGACACTTTGTGTACAGAAAAAATGTAGTGAAACCAAAATACTGTGTATTTTATTTCCTTTAAAATGCTAGTAGGTTTTGGGGTTTTCTCTATAAAGTCTAGAAATCAAAATGTAACATACAAATGGAAGAAAAAGGAGATAAATTAAGGGAAGAAAATCCCCTCTTTATTTGGTAGGAAACAAGCTTTCTATACTAACAAGATGCTTAGAATGGGGTAGATAGGATGTTCATAAGTAAGATATAATTGAAAATGTGAAGCATAGATAACCACATGGATTTGCTCCTTCCTCTGGCGATAGAGAATTGGCATCATACAATGTATCCATGACAACTGACCCCTCTTTACGTGGAAATGCAGAAAACCCCCCAACTTTGTTTTTGTTTTCTTTGTTTTTAGCTTTTGGCTTTAACGATTCAGCATGAAAAGCCTGATTTGGAAGAGCAGAAGACAAAACTGTTACAACAGGAAGAAGATAAGAAGATACAGTTAGCTAAGCTTGAGGATTCTCTTTTGGAGGTAAAACAAATTTACCTCTTGTATATCTGTTAGACCAGTAAGATAATGATCACATTGGCATGTGTTTGAATGAAGATGCTGGGAGTGTTGGAATAATGAGCCCTCAGGATTTTTGATTACAGAAAATAAAGGCATTATTTTCCTGCACCTGTTGGAAGAGTAGAGTAGATAAAAATGTACATCTGTTATGAAACTGTAGTATTTCAATACATCAAGCATTTTCATAGTTAAATTTATGAATTTGTTGAACTAGATTTAGGCTGATTTAGATTGATTAGAAATTTAATTAATTTTAACACACCAAGAAGAGAAACTTTATTAAAAATGATACTATTTCATTCTGAAATTATGAGTTGAAAAAAATACCAGATTTTTAAACTTGTAAATCATGTCAAAGGATTCTTTCTCAACTTGAGAAATGATCCTGTGTTGTGAAAACAATAAAAAATTCCCACTACAAAATTGAAAGATTGCTGAGAGAGACATCTAAAATTTTAAACCTCCACAATTGTTTCTTATTAGCAATGAGCTGTAATATTCTTTCCAGTTAAACATTCCCTGTCTTGCATTTAAAATTAATATTCTCAATTTTCAGTTCATCCTTTTATTTTATTGAAAGTATTTATACTCAGAAACAGCTGTTCACCTTATAAGGAAGGATTGTTTTATTTTTTGCCTGTGTCTTGTCATGGATTTCACATAAATTGTACTTCGTGCTTGTAGGAATGGATCCTCAAATCCTCTGTCTTTCTGAAAGGTCAGAGATGCAGGGAGATTGACCTGGTGCCTTAAAACCCTCAGTCTGAAGCTAAGTCACAGAACTTTGCAGTATTGAGTGCAATGGATTAACATAAGATAACAGTTTTTACAGATTAGCCTGGCCATTCATTACACTGGCCCACAAGAGAGCTGGAGAGGGACTTATTACTAGGACTTGCAGTGACAAGACAAGGGAATGGCTTTTAGCCTGCAAGAGGGTAGGTTTAGATTAGACACTATGAAGAAATTCTCTGCTGTGAGGGTGGTAAGGCACCAGCTCCTCTGGGAACCTCTGGGAACAGGTTCCCCAGAGAACTTGTGGATGCCTCATCCCTGGAAGTGTTCAAGGCCAGTTTGGATGGAGCTTTGAGAAACCTGATGTAGTGAGTGGCATCCCTACCCATGGCAGGGGAGTTGGCACTAGATGGTCTCTTCCAACCCAAACCATTTTATGATTCTATGATTAGTAGCTCAGTTTTAGAATTCTGCATATAATTATCTGATGTGATTTGAATTTCCACATTTACAGTCCCTATTGAACTCCCTATTAATTCTCAAATACTAAGCTCAGCCTTTTTTTAAAACTCTGGTGGGGCAGATTTCTCTTACAGGAAGAGGGAAACTTGCTCTCCAATAAAATTCCGTATCCAGATTTGACCATTTTAACATCTTATTGTCTACCAGAAGCTGAGGGTTCAGAGATGCAACAAAACCAATTTCACTTTTTAGGACACACTTTTTCTGCGATCCTGGAACTCAAAAATCTTTTTCATTTGTCCGATCTGAATTATCAGGTACAAACCTGAAGTAGTTGATGCCGCAGCTGTCTGCAACAAAAAGCATCCAAGTACTAACAGCAAGGTTGTTCTTCTTAGCGCTGCAATCAGGATGCTCTTTGACCCTGAAGAAAGAAACCTAAAGCTCAGTGAAAACTGGCAGGTGCTACATGGACTCTGTCAACAAAGAAGTCAATGTTGGATGAGGTCTAGCTAAATTTAAGTTAGTCTTAAAGCAACGTTGCCGTTCCGTCTGAAATACTGTACTGGTTTTTTACTGGTGCTCTTGCTGTCTCATAGCTCACAGTATGATTCCTCATAGATTAATTGGACTCTTCGAAAAAGTAGGTTATCTTGTCCTAAACTTGTTTCAGGTAGAGAAGCAAGTGCATTCTACTACTCTAACTGGTGAATCTCTGCCTCCAGATATGCTAAAATGCTGTCCTACAGGTGGCTGCTCAGAACTGGTTTGACTGACAGGCAGCCAATTTTCTGTCTGACTAAAATAAATGTATTGATGCGTATTTACTGAAGGTTAGTAAAAAACCTTTAAATATAAGTGAACTATTCAAGCTTTTCCTACTAATTAGAAGTGAAATTAATCGCTTAATTGCTTAATTTAATGAGGAGAACTCAGGAAAACTGTGGGGTAATCTCAAGGATTTTGAAGTGATCTCTGATTATGAAATTTAAATTGTTGTAATGTGAATATTCACTGTTGGAAATGAGAACTAGATTGTATAGGAGATATTGGAATGCTTTTGAAGGAAAACGAATTTATGAATGACTGTGTACAGGAAGTTGTTACAAGTAGCCAACTTCAGGATAAATAGGAAGTTAAACACAAGAAAAAAATACCCTAATGTGTATTTACCATGGGGATTTTAGTGCCTAAGACTGTGATCATAGAAATCATTCTCAAAAGCCTGCTGATGACCTATGTTTCAGAATCTGGATTTTTGGAGTATGTTCTTGAGCTTTATTTTCCATACTTCTTTAAAAAACATCTCAGTTTTTGGTGTAACCACCTGTTTTCTAGTACTGTTGAGATGCATTCAGTGATTCAGACATATGTACAGGTCAGAAAGATGGACAGCTTCCAAAATGGTTACTTTACAGGATTTTTTATTTTTAATGTAGCATAGATTACTTTCTTTTTTCCAGACACTTGCCACATCACAAGGCAATATACTAGAAAATAAGGATCTGATTGAATCTTTGAATCAAACTAAAGCAAGCAGTGCACTCATCCAAGAATCACTGGCTGAATCTTCCAGACTTCAGAGTTTCCTTGATAAGGTAGGAGAATATTTTAATCTTTAAGTGCTGTTTTTCTCCTGCTAAAAATAGTCATCTTTTATCTAGAGAAGATACATATATCCACAGGGCTATAAGATGAGTAACATATTAAATTAGGTTTTTTTTGAGTAAATGATATTTGGTATATGCAAATACATGCAGTATTTTCAGTAATTAAAATGCTTTGTTTTGTATATGCTGAATAGTTACACAGTTTAAAGTCTGCCAGTTTGAATTAAAGGAATTTTGGCAAATCCTGGGTTTTGACTTTATTTTTGCCATCCACTATTGCAAACATTATAGTTCATAAGGATGTTTTTGCTTAGTATGCCCCTTGCTATTGGAACAGTTTAGATCATGGGTGATGTTATTCATCTGACATCCTCCTCTTTTTGTGACAGATTTCAGAGTTTTCTTCTGTGTTCTATTTGTTTACCTTAAAATTTCCCATTGAATTTTGGGATGTGTTCTGTGATGGGAGAAGACCTTAGTGCCCTAGGGATTAATTTCCAACATGTTCTTCGTCATTTAAAGAATTTTTTGCTAAAAATGTTTACTTCCAACTTTGAAATCTAAGGACAGTGTTGAAGTCTGGAGTGCTGGTCCCTCGATGTGAAGGCTTGGAAAGGATTCAGTTTTCTAAAGCACTGGGAGTCATACGAATTGTTTTCTCAGCAGGAGGAGTAAATGTTTATGCAAAAATCAGTAGGTGGCAGTAATGCACCTCCTTTTTTCATATGTGTGTTGTTTTTCTCCACAGGAGAGGGACGCCTATCTCCCTTTGGCTGAGAGTGCCAGCAAAATGTATTTCATTATCTCTGACTTGTCCAAAATTAATAATATGTACCGCTTTAGTTTGGCGGCGTTCCTGCGGCTTTTCCAAAGAGCTCTGCGAAGCGAGCAGGTATTTTCTCTTCTCCTGAAGCTGCTAATGCTGTAGAAGAATCCATCTGCTTTGATCCTTAGAATTTATTAGTTACTCTGGACATTTTTTTAAAAAAACTTAGAATAACTGATGATTAAGTGTATAATAAGTAGTGATGTTGACCTGTGGTGCTTAGATGTTCAGAATACAGGCACATGGACTTTTAAATTATCTTATGTTGTATATAAATCAGAATTTCTGTATCATCTGAAAGCAAAGCAACTCTTTGTGATTGCCGGCTTGCTCTTTGTCTATGGTGAATTAGGAAAACAAAGGCTGATGATAACTTTACTGAAGGCTTTATTCAAATAAATTCATGATCTAAAATACTAATAAAGGTAGCTTTATCAACAAGGGGTAGAATAAGAAAAGACCTATTTTTCTACATGGTTCATTTACCCAGAGGAAGGCTAAAACTTTATCTACTTTTATACCGTTTGTAAGCATGTCTGTAGCCTCTCCTGTTTAAAATGTAATTTTTATTCTTCTATATTCTTAGGCCAGTATATTCTTATTGAAGCAAAGAATGGTCTTATCCCTTGTCACCTCACTCTTTAGATCTAAATACCCACACTGAGTAATAATGCATTTTCTTTTTATTCAGCATCTCCAAAATCCTTTGTATTTTTCTTTGTTTCTACTTAGAAAGTCATTCACCAACCTTTCATCATGTTTCCTTTGGATTTACCTTTAGTCTGGCATCTGTGATTACAGTTCTCCTTCAGCTCCAGTCATTACTAGGAACACAGTTCTGACTATGTGAACTTGCCCTCTTTGAAGCTCCTATTACTTCTTTTCGACAACATGAGGTTTTAACTTCTTGTTCTTACTCTCACACTCCTTCATAATTTTTCTTCTTCCTGCCTATAATCTTAACAAACTCAACTTCTGGTTTTGCCTTCATTGCTTGCTTTCTTTTTTCCTTGTCCTCTATCCAATTCTTCATTTTTGCCAAGTGATTTATTAGACATGGGAAAGGTATTAGGCAAATCAGTTGCCCAAGTGCCTGCCTTAAACTCATCATTCAAATTCCAGTATGGTAGAAAGGAACTCATACTACCTGTAACACACCCAGTCCCTTTCTTCTTTTGTCCTATCTTTTAAATTTTTTCCTGTTAGAATTAGTCTTTCAGTCTATGAGCTTTGAGGGACAGTGTACACTTAGTATTTTTTACAATGTTCATTTCAGTTGGGCCAAATTTGACCAGAAGTTTCATAGCTATGCTTAAGATCAACATACTTGTTTAGTAGTATCAAGTGTAGTAAATAAATGCATAAGCAATTTTTTATCACATGAAAATGATGAGATTTCAGTGATATTGATGTTAGGAGAAGAAAATGTTTTCTCATTCCCGATGTATTTCATCTTAAACACAAAGTTGTATCATGTTCATAGTCAAAATATTCAGTGCCAAAATATTTATTTCTTAATACTTCAGCATGAACTTCGCATTTAATCACCTGTGCGTTAATAGCTGCAGATGAATTTATTAGTATGTTTTTAGAACTAGTGTCGCGTAGAGTCCAGATTATTTGTGTCATTTTGCTGAAATTAACAAAGCACATGAAAAGATTTTTACTTCCACATGAATTTTTGAAATCTGAAATTTCTTTTTTAGGATTCAAGTAGTACTGAGGAAAGAATCAAGTTGCTTATTGGCTCACTGAAGCATACAGTGTATGAATATGTTTGTCGTTGTTTGTTTAAGGTAAGATTGTGTTTTTTCTGGCTTTTATACAGTGCACTGGGTTTGGAAGTATTCTTTCAGCAGTCAACACTTGATCTACTTTAAATAAGCAGTATTGTGTAATAGATACAAAAAATTACACTATCAATATTTAACATTCTAAATGAGGAGGACTAAAAATCGGGATATGACCAAATTAATATTGCTGATGCTCATTTCTCCGCAGAGCTCTACCTCTCTGCCTCATTCTGGCTTCAGAGTCAGTCCTGGGCTTCTCAGTCTTCTGAGCACTCTTTTTGCATTTGCTCTTATCTCTTGCACTCCTGAATATAGGATTTGGTGTGATTATTTAGGGGTTTTTTTGTATTTTGGTTTGGGTTTTTTTAAAAGGAAACAAAAGTGGATTTGTTAGGTTGATGGGTGGACTTGATTATCTTAAAGATCTCTTCCAACCTAGATGATTCTATGTTTCTAAAAGTCCTCCACTGTGATATTCTCCTTTTTCTTTTCACAGCCTGTCCCAAGTATCTACCTGCTATCTTGTTTGTTTCTGTCTATTCCTTGTTCTTCCTCCATATAATGTTCTTAGTGTATTTCTTCTTTATTTCAATCTGGTGTCTTTTCACTTCTTGCTTTCTTACTGAAGACCTAGGGAATATATGCCTTTCATTTTCAGTTCTAATTTTTACTTTCAAATGGAACTGTCATAACGAGAGGTGTTTGTCTCATAGTACCAGGCTGAAGAATGCACAGTAGATCTGCATATATGATTTGAGCAGTACAAATCAGATCAAAGTCTGTAGCTTGATCTGTGAGAACAGAGAGATCTTGAAAATTTCACACCACCTCCTCCCCCCGTCCCCCAATCTAGCAATGCTATATTGTGGATATAGGGGTAGCAGTTATTTCTAAGCGGTTTTGTTTATCAAAGTCCACGTGGATTCTCATGAAATAGTCTCGTAATACTTGATGTCTGTCTTGGAAGTCATGAGTATGTGAAGCCTTCCACTAAGTCATTATATCTTGTGAATATGGAAGGCAGCTATTTTTATATGTGAGAAAAGAGTAGAGAGTTCAAATGCAAGGCAGAGAAGAGAGTTCTAGTAGGAAAGATTTTAACTGTGATCAGATTGGAGTTTAGAAAATACTGAAAGGGTGTTGCTGTACCGCTTCAAACTAATGGTCCATGCAGCTTACTCTTGTGTTCAGTAATGGAGGGAACAAATAAACTCTTCACACCATCAACAATTCACTGCTAATTCTTCCTTTTATTCGTGAAATTTTTTAAAGACTTCTGTGACACTGAGGCTTTACTAGTGTCTTCATAAAAGGTATAGCTGATATGAGTTTATACCTTTTGAAGCATGTTGGAATTGGGAAGAATGATTTTGTCTGTCTGTGGTTATTATTTATGTGTACATAGGCTTCACGTATACTACTAAATGAAGTGGTGCCAAGAAATTTACCTGAGCATTGGAATTGGCCCACCTTTCCTGTTAATTTGTCAAAACAGGCTTAGTCTGGGCCAGTTAGCGTTCTTCCAAACAATTCTTGTTCAAGTTTTAGATACTAGATCATCCAGGGAGCATCCTAATACACAGTTTTGTTACGGATTTGCTGACAGACCTTGTCTGAGAAGATGAAAGAGTTAAATGGTATGGTTTGTTCTCAGTGCCGTATGATGTTCATGTTTATCAATAGAATGAGAACTTCAGTGCCTTGCACAGATTGATGCTAATTCCTCTTTGCCCTCCACTCCACGGCCCACTTTGACTTAGTTTTTGTCTCTAAGTTGCAAAGGTAGGTAGCAATTTTACATTAGGATATGTCATTAAGTCATTACTATGGAATTAGAGGTGGTTTTTTAACAAAATGTTACTTATAGAAAAGAACCAGAAATGTGACTTTTGCTGAGGATATAGATACATTTTTACTGCTTTTATTTCAGGCTGACCAGCTAATGTTTGCTCTACATTTTGTACGAGGAATGCACCCTGAACTTTTTCAAGAGAATGTAAGTGCTAGAGAAGAAAATCGCCAAGTATTTTACTCAAACTTAATATGAAAAGTAAATAAGTAGATATAAAGTTTTTGTCAATAAATGTAGGACTTAGTTGTAGTTATCTGTAGTGTAGTCTGATTAGTGCTATAAAGTCTGCCTGCAGTGAAAGAGTATGCATAATTGACTTCATACAACTGCTTAAATGTGGCTGATTATCCTGAGTCAAGACACAGTTAATTATCTAAAGTACCTACATGGAACGGAGAGACAAAACTATGGCTTTCTGTACTAGAAGCTGGAGACCAGAAGGGACATCAAATGATAGTAGATGTCAGTTTGATAGAGGAGAGTCCATTATGGAGGTAAAAGTAAAAAGCAGATTATACATTTGAAGGAAGTAATGGAACTTGATTATATGAAAGATGTGAGCTTAAGGTACAGAGTTAAAAAAAAAGTTGGTTGGAGCCTTCTGATGTTATGAATGCAGAGTAGTTTCGTTGTAGACATATAGATTGACAAAGTGACATCCCAGTCTTCCAGCAATGATGTGGCCTCATAAAAATAACTCATCTTTATAGTAGGAGTATATCCTGGCTGCTCTTCCTTATCCAAAGTTCCCTATTTCATATTTATTATTTTGTTTGAGCTTCTGAAAATACCTTGCTTTATTTTTCTTGAGTTTCTAAAGTCATGAAGGCAGCAACCTGCAAACAGTTTTCTGACTAAATTAAATTCTGGCTTCTTAAGTGTTTGTAAGTACAACCCTATGTACGCTGGTTTCCATTGTTTAGCATTCATTTCCATCAGCTATTAGAGCTCTTAGCTTAATCTAGGTTATATATAATGCATATTTCTGCTGTATCTGAATACTCAAGAGAGAAAACAGGCAAATAACATCAATATTTTTTTTACTTCTCTGAAAGGTAGAAGTTATTTTAATTAAATTGTTAAGAGAAGAGTGCTTGTGCAAAATAGTGAGGAAAATGAAGCTGAAGTGGTTATTCTTTTAAAATTATTTCTTTTAAAGCTTTTAATGTGATGAGACTAAGAGTTGCTTAATCTGCTGCTAGAGAATTTATTATTCTAAGTCCCTGTCTCAAAAGAATTCAACCTTCTGCACTTAAATATTTTTTTGCATAGCAATATGAAATTTATAGTACAACTTTAGCAATATACTACAGAATGCCTTGGTTCTTAGTAGGGACATTCTCTTTCTGAATCAATATGTATAGATTTTTCTGAGGTAGTTTTATATGTCTCCATATATTATACTTCTGCTTTTCTTCATAACAATATTGCACAAACAAAAAAATATTCCACGCATTTTTGTGTGCACAAGCATTTTCTTTGTAATTGGGAGATGAGCATCAGTTTGTAACTGAAAGAGGGGGTTGTTTCGAGACTCAGTGAGACTGATGGGTGCAAAAAACTGTGTTGGGGTTTGTATCAGCAGTACTACTCTTAGTCAATTGCTTTTAAATTTCTAATGTTACTGTTGTCTTTAATATAAAATCTTTATCATGGAATATAGATATTAATTATGCAAATTTCCAGTACTTATGAGAGTTTTTAGTCTGTTTCTTGTCACCTCCAAATACAGGATTCTGTAATTTCTAATGGTTTGAAGTACTTGTCTGATCTGATGTAAAACAATTAAAAACTGTCTTCTTGGATACATATACCAAGTCTAAAAGCTTTAATCATACATAAATTCAGTCATGCTTTTAGTTACCTGTTCTATGTGGGCTGCTGATGCCCCACCAGGCAGGATGTGTGTCCTTGCCAGCCACATTTGTTGCTTCCTGATAGTCTATAGATGGGCAGTCTGGGTCGGAGCTGTGAGTGCTGAGGAATTATAGAACTTGCCCTTTGCTTATTTTTCTTATAAAGCACTCCAGTCACTTAGCTTGGATTCTGCAAAAGAAATTACATTCTGGTAGCATCACCTACCATTTAAAAATTGTCTTGGAACTCTTTCAGAATCTGGGATTTAATTTGTTTATTTTCCTGCTCTGCCTACATGCTACTACATATTAATCTTCATTCTTAAAGATGTCTTGGGACTTACATGAGTTGTTCACTTATTCCCCCCAGGAATGGGAGACTTTTACAGGTGTGATCATTGGAGACACCATCAGAAAATCAGTAAGCTACATTTATTTTCATATTTTGAAATAAGGAACATTTACTTTTATCCTGAAAACTTAAAATATTCTTACTTTGTTGTTTAATTAGTTGTATTCATACATTAAAGAAATGAGTAACTTTTCACATAGTAATATAAAATACAAATTTATATAAAACTTTCTGAACATGGCAACTAATTTTCTAATTTGAATAACTTTTTGCCTTTGTTGCATATTTTCTTGTATTTTTCTTTTACCAGGATGACAATTTGTAATGCTTGCATGTTTGAGAAGGTTTTCAGCCCTCTGCTGTAACTAAAATCAGTGTTTCTGAATTCCCCTTTCATCCAGAGTCGTGTCTGAGCTGTACTTCTTGTATGAATTAATGAAATTGTACACACACTTTGCTAGCTTTGAGTTCCTTTTTTTCTCAGTGTCAAGGGTTCTACATCTGAAGATGGATTTATATGTTTTCTTGGGTAACTGAGCAAGCTTATGAAGCTTTCTTTGCATGTCTGATGAAGCATGCTGTAGTTTACTAAGTGTCTTTCAGTTCTATTGAATCTGTATACTATTAACATAAAATTCCATTAGGAAAGGGTAGAGAAAAATGCTAAGCTTTCCATATCTTGCCCATTATAGCCCTTCTTTGAGCCAAATATTTTGGCAAAGGTTTCGAAAGGTTTTTTTAGGAAGCATGAGCACAATCAGGAATTATGAACGCAGTCTTTGCCTCCTGTTTTGCTTTTCTGCTCTTTTCCTCTTTCAGGCTCAGCTGCATTTTTCATCATTCATGACTACTTTTAACCTACAGCCTTGTTTAAATATCTGTCAGGGTATTTTGTACATTGAGTGGTACAAAATGATGACCAGTGCAAGTACCTTGATTTTAGAATATTCATGAGAGCAACTGTGTTCCCATGCATGCTGGTAGAAGTGGCAAGTCATTTAAAATATAATGTTTTACTCAGGTTTTCTCAGGCAGCTGGTTGCTAAAATGATCCTTAAAATCCAGTTTCTCTAGCTGTTAGATGGCTCTACTACAGGCTTTGCGTTTCAGTGGGACTGCAGAAGTCCCCCTTCATCTCTCTGGAGTCGTTGTAATTCAGTTAAATGTCTGTGAACTGAGTGATTGTCAAGTATGTTCTTGCTGTAGGCCATTTTCAAGGAATGTGAGATCTGATTGTATAATGGAATTTAATACCAGTCTTACTTCCACCTGCCTAACACACAACCTATAGATTTTGGAAAGCTTGTGCATTTGTGTCCTTTAGCCCAATTCTAAATGGAATGTATATTGCAGACCCATGTCAAATTTATTCCTACAATTGCTTCCAAGTTTCCTAGTTTTGTTCTTTCTCAGACTTTGTAGCTTATGGCTGAGATACCCTTTCACAAGAAAGTTTCTGCTTTTTTCTGCTGAGCATTTAAGATTACTTTTGAAGTTGCTCACTGGTTGAAAGATCCAAATACATTTCCATGCAGCTACTCGTCAGACTGGTTTATGTGTACTGTAATACCTTTTAATAACAAATGATGTAGGGAATACAGAAATTCCACTGGAGCTTAAGCAGTGTTGTTCATCCTTATAATACCCTCCATGCCAAACATCTAAAGAGCAGAAAAATAGAGCTGTGGCCAGATTTTACCAGTGCAGAGATGTTCGGAGGTGGTGTTTTGCCCGTTGTGTGAGGGACCATCTTCTTCATGATTTCAAATATGTGCAATGGAGTTGTTTTTTGAAGTCAGTTACTCAGAGTGCATATGCAGATAGCCAATCATTTGTGTCACTTGTTTTTAATGAAAAACTACTTAGAATTGAGTGTGTCATAAGGATACTCTAAGTGGTAAAGTATTATCATGCTCAAGTAGCTAAGGAAATGTTAATGTGAACAGTATATCTCATATTTAAATCTTTTTGTAGCTTTTTTGTTATGCCATTTATGTATTTAGCCAGAGACCATAGAAAGATTGCTGTTATGAATGCTATTTTTAGTAAAACATGGGTTTCAAAATCTTATTACTCCATATAGTTTTTCACAAAAATTTGTGTAACCTCCATGTGTAATGTAACTTGCTTCCATAAGGATTCACAAAGAAGCGCTCGTGACCAGATTCCCTCTTGGATAGAACAGGATCGAGTCTGGGCAGTAGCATCTTTAAAGGTATACATCATGTGGTCTGTTGAATTTAAATTTAAAGAACTTTGTTTTTGGCAGATAGCAATTTGGACTTGAATACTCAGATACGTATTTTTCAGATCAAAAGATTTTTTTACTTTAAGGTGTTTATTCCATCTTCCAGAAACCATAGCTTAATATACGCAGGTTTTAATATACAAAGGTTTTTTGGTTTTTTTTTTAATTTTAATATCACTTTTTGGAGCCTTTTTCATGTACATTTCTACGCCATCTAACAATGCATTTCAATGCATGTGAATGAACCTGTCATCTCACTGAGATTAGAAAATACTTTAAGTCTACCCAAGGTACTCCAATTTTTATAGATAGGAAGGTAGAGGGAAAATTGCGAATAATATTTAGTTGTAGATTTCACTTATGTAATGACTTTCACAAATCACTTCATATTGTATTAAAAGCCATAAACTGTTAATTTAGAAATTAGTATTCTCCTAATCAGATTTCTCTGTACATTTTATAGGTGTTTCAGACTTTGTGATTACTCAGATTGAGCTAAAACAAAAACACTTTTTTGCATTGGTTCCTCCTACCACAGTCAGTGTTGAAGTCCTCTGATCCTGAAGGGAACGTAAGGAAAATACTAGTTCTGAAATTCTGTCTCAGGCTCTTCTCCTCATGCATGTAGCTCATCAGCAAGAAGAAAAACCTTGACTGGTCTTTGGCAAGGACTTTTTTTGCTAAACCCAGAGTTCACTATTTAATTTCTCTTCAACCAGGAATCAGGAACAATCACAATAAAGGTGTGGCAAGCATAATAGTTAGAGGTTTAAACAAACAGAAATTGAGTAACTGAGTGAATCAGTAGCATGCACTGATAGCAAACTATTACTAATAGCAGATCATCATTAGAGGAAAGGACTTAAAGGTAGAGCCCAAAGTTTAAAATCAAAGAACCTTAAGGTTTAAAACTAAAATTACAGCGCAATATAGATTTAGCCTTTCCAGGGAATAGGTAAACAAGTGATTAATTTTAAAATGTACTCTTTTCTTCTCTAACTCCAAGAATAAAATTGAATTTTGTGATTTGCACAGGTAGTGGTCATAGTGATATTTGGAAATAAATTAAAATATACAATGTCCAAATGTCTGTTCTTCTTTACAGTTAAATCTACACCATTTTTTTTTGTAGATATCTCTCCCAAGTCTCTATCAGACACTTTGCTTTGAAGATGAAAGTCTATGGCACACTTTTTCTCAGAGCTCTATATGTGAACAAGACTTTCCATCTTCTGTTGTAAAAAGAATTTCCTTGTTTCAGCAGGTAATCTTTTCATTCATAATATTAATTATGAGTTCAGCATTGAAAGTAAATTTTACATCCAGGCCTTGTTGAATTATAATCAGTGACAGTATCTACACTTTCTTACCGTTTAACTATTTTTTTTAGTTTAAGGATTATATATTTTTTTTACTATCGTGTATTACTTCTCTGTTATCTGAGTCTTTTTAGTGTTGGTATATTAGCTGCAACTGGGTATATCCTGTAAGGTAACAAGTTCTTTAGAAATATACACAGAATTAATTTTATGAATAGGTATTAAAATTCTTCCATGGTTGCTTTGTTACTGCTGGATGCGTCAGCTTGTTGAGCATCTTTAATTTACTTCATCACTGAATGTGCAAATTCACACAAAATGCAGTAGAAGCCTCTGCTTTTTTAGAATAGAAGTCATGAAAAATGACTTCTGAAAACCTGGTGATCAAGAACTCATGGAGAATATGGGAAAGGCAAGTTCCTTCCTCAACGTGAGAGTCCTTTTCCACTGGAAAACCACTTCTGTGCTTATGAATGAAAAGATGTTGTTACTTAATTTCAAATGATGCTGTGATTTTTCATTTGAAGTTACTTCACGTAAAAAAATCCAGAAAAAGGATGAGGCATTAGACAATGTAGTTTTGTGTTGATTGGCTCTTAGCAGCTGTCTATTAGAGCTTTTTGTGGAGGAGGAATATTTCTGAAACAGCATGCATGGAATTTAGGAATAAACCATTTTGGAAAGGAATTTGTCTGAGTAATATTTGATTCAATGAAATGCTGAAGAGTACTTCTTATGTGTGCAGTGTGTTGTCAGAAAAGGTCTGCGTTTATAGGAAAGTAAATCTGGAATGATTGGTGTACCTTGTATCTTGTACAGAAAGTATTAAGAATGTTTCTGTTGATGAAGTATACTGAAACTATGTAGTAAGATTGATGTGCCACCCATGAATTAGTTTGAACTGAAACCAGAAATATTACTATTCCAAGTAGGACATTGCTGCCTATATACGTGCATAGAATTTAGATTACTAGTATAAAGCTAAGTGTGCTTTCTGTCATTCTAGCTACCCACATAGCTACTGTTTTTCTAAAACATTGTAGAAAAGTTTGTATAAATAGGCATTAAGTATAGATCTATTTTCTGATTCTGTTGATAGAACAAGCTACTTAAAAAAGAACAATTACAGTAGATTGTCTTGGAAAGGAATGATCAGATAGCTCTATATATTCAGAGATGATAAATTTGTTCTTAAGATAAATTCAAAGAATTCATCCTTCTTAGAAGAGTCTTGCATTTTAAATTGTCATTACACACTTTTATAGACTCATCTCTCCTGAATATATTTTATTTTAAGGTACTTGTGGTCCAGGCTGTCAGACCAGACAGGCTACAGAGTGCCATGGCTCTTTTTGCATGTAAAACCCTAGGTAAGTTAATTTTTCACCAGGGTATTTCTGCACAACAATTAAATATCTTCTTTGGTCCTATGTTTCTCTTTTATTTTATAGTTCTTATGGAATCCCTAAATTTTAGCATATGAAAATATGCTGTAAAGGTTTGCTGATTTTGTTCTTGTAAAATATTCTTAAAAGTGCTTTTAAAATGGTTTGGTTTATGCTGCACAGTGATTGAAAATATAATAAAAAAATCTGTCAGATTCTTTTAATTAGTTCTTGACCACTAGATAATTAAGAAAGGAAGATAACGTTTTCTGTAAGTTTTACACTGCAACACTCTCATTAAGACTCAGATTTTACATAAACATTACTTTATTTAATGTCATTTACCATTTAAAGACCATTAGGTTTGAGATTTTGTAAATGGACTCTCAAAAGATTATTTAATTAATATCATTTTTGTCTTAATTCTTGGTCTGTAATACTTTTTACTGTCTTTTTAAAAGTACACATGATTTAGAGTGATTCAGTGCTATGGTTGTCTATTTGTTCTAGTCAGTCAGTTTCCTCTCTCAAGTCTATTATATCCAGAATTTGAAACCTATATGCCAAATAATCTTAATATTGCAGTACAGCACACAAAAACCTTCTTTGAGTTTTTAGCAGTTACGAGTGTGGATGCTGTAAGTTTTAAAAGTCACTTTATCTTACTCCCTTATGCTGTCTGTGGACATTATTTGTTGCTCAAAATTGCCTCCATATCTGCCACCCAGACTGGGATTTTCAACATTAAGATATAGCTTCTCTGTCAAACATTATTAGTAGGTAGAGAGGGTACTTTGATCATGGTGACATGGCCCATGCTGACAATGTCCCTGCCTGTTGGAATCAATGACAAGAGTGATCTGCAGTGTGTGTGGCTCAAAAACCAGCAGAGACCTGAATGCAGAGTAAGTTTACTTGCTTGCTTACCGTCTTCCAAATCTTAAAGTATTACATAAATCGCTTGTTCTGGGACCAGTTCCTTGGAGGAGTGCTGCACAAGGGAATAGTTTTGGTGAATGAAGCTGCATACTCACCAAGGAAGGCAAAATACCATTGACTCCATTTGGATTTTCAAAATGATTGAATCATCCACAAATCATCCATGGATTTTTCATGTATATCAGTGAGATCGGTGTAAAATCATGACTAGCACATTCTAACCAATAAAAGATGTCATGCTTGTATGAATATTTTTTCATATTTTTTTCTACCATGTTTTTTTCAGTGTCCTTGCCCTGAAACAACTTAAAACAAACTGGTTTACATAGTTCTAAAGGGAGCCATTAAGTTTCCAATCTTGTTTGGCTGCTTTTCCTGTGAGAAAAATAAATTCCTGAAGACCTATAATATCCCACAAGAAAGCCTTTCACTTCTGTTTTATCCAGATATTCCTTTTTTTCCTTTTGTCACCTTTTACCTGTATTTTTAAACTTATGGATGAAGAGGGATTAAAATAATTTCTTTTGAAGTTAAGGTTCATAAAAATTTGCTAAGAATGTGTTTTGTAACACGCAAAGCATGCTTATTTCTTTATTTTACATGCTATACAGAAATGCACTATGTTAACAGCCTTTCAGTACCTAAAGGGGCCCACAAGAAAACTGGAGATGGACTTTCTACATGGGCATGTGGTAACAGGCCAAGCGGGAACAACTTCAAACTGAAAGAGAGCAGATTCAAGTTAGGTATTAGGGTGAAATTCTTCCCTGTGAGGGTAGTGAGGCACTGGAACAGATTTCCCAGAGAAATTGTGGATGTCCCATCCCTTAAAGTGTTCAAGGCCAGGCTAGATAGGGCTCTGAGCAACTTGGTCTAGTGGAAAGTGTCCCTGCCCATGACAGGGGGGCTGGAAGGAGATGATCTTTGAGGTCCCAATACAAACCATTCTGTGATTCCATGGTACAAATTATGTAGTACTGTTCTGTGTGGAATGTACAATAGCTCAATTCTGAAAACAGACTGTGCCCTCAAGGAAGTGTGCATTGCATCTTTTAGTAGTTGTGGCATAGATGTCACAGATTTGGGCTCTTCTGTCTTGCTGCATGTTGTGATTTCCCATTGCACCCAATGCTTCACTAGTTAAGTCCCTGTCTAAAGATGCATGAAAATATGTGGTTAACACTATTTCATTTATGATACACTTACACATGTATCTTTGGGCTCATGATAAATCCCTTGCCTATACTAAGTCAACATTCTAGACATTTAAGGTGTATATTAAAACAAATAATAGACATAAGTTATGGTGGCCAGTGGGCCTGTGATACAAGGGACAAAGAGAGTCCACTGGTGAGATAGTCCCTAGTATCAGAGATCCTCCCCAGGTTAGGGTGAACAGAAGAGGCTTTCCCCAGGATGCTTTGCCCTGCTATGTTAATGTACCCCAGTTCCGCTCTCCTGGTTGGCCCATGGCCTCCCTGCTCCTTTGTTACCTTATTTGTCCCATGTCCTAGAAGGTTCTCCGCCCCAGGTTCCCCCCTTTGGCCCCTGCCCCATCACCACTCCCTCAGAGTTCTCCATTGGCTCCCATTCCCTTCTCCTGCCTGTGTACTGCCCCACTGCCCTCAGATCATTGGTCCCATACTTAAACCTGGACTCTCCATTGTTCCTTGTCTTCATCCCTGGAACCCTTCATGAGCATTGCTGCAATAAACCTCTCCTGTGGAACTCTGTACCTGCCTCTTTTGAACTTTGTACCCTTCCTGCCTCGTTGCCATTGCTGTATTTTCTGGAGCTCTCCGTGTGTGTGTGTGCATGTACACGTGTGTGAGTGTGCTGGTCCTGCCAAGCGGCTCCGCTGTGGAGACGCTTTTAGGAAGGTCGCGGCACCTCACTATGCGGCACAGCCAAGCCGCTGGGCTTCGCGACAGTCAGTAATCACAGTACCAAAAACCGTGTGTGTCTAATAATTCAGGCTCCCAGGGCAGTAAGGAGAGAAATTCTGCATGTGGACATATAAACTGCAATTAGTTTCAGCAAATAGCATATTCTCTCTTTGTATGTTTTCCTCAAGGCTTCACTCTAAATAAAGACTGCAGTTTATATTTGTCAAGCTGGAAATCCAGGTACCAAGCTTGTATATTTTTCTTATCAATATAAGGTACCTTATACCTGCATGTTGTAAGGATTTTTTCTTCATTTTAAAGCCCATTTTATGGTGTCTGCTAAACAGAACTCTTGACAGCCAGATGACCTCTAAAATGGATAGTGAAGTACTCCATCATGTGTGGTCACTTTATTTCCATAATAATTGTAATTCTAATTGTAGGAATAAAAGAATTATCTCCATCTCCTCTGAATATGAAACGTCTGTATAAAGAGACACTGGAAATTGAGCCCATCTTGATAATAATTTCTCCTGGTGCTGACCCTTCTCAAGAGTTGCAGGAACTTGCCGGTGTTGAAAGAAAAACTGAGTGCTACCATCAGGTCAGTCTTATCTAAGTGTAATGATTAAAAACCACAACGTGTAAAATTTTACTGTAGTAATATCTCTTTTACTTTGTTTTTTAAAGAAGTTAGTATGTAAAATCATCATTTGGTGTCGTGTTGTTTTGTTGTTCCCACCTGTCTTGAACTAACTTCTCATTCCATTGGCAAAATGGGCTGGAGAAGAGAGACACAATTAGTCATGCTCACAGAAGTGGTATCCAAACAAGAGACATTCCTCCAGTGTGGAGAAGGAAAAAATGAGAAGATGGATGGAAAGGAACAAAAGAGGCTGAGAATTATACATGCTGCATAATTATCTTTTTTAGTGTGGAGTAATTGAAACAAACAAAACCCACTGAAAACTAGGCTTCATCATTTCCTCTGCTTGTAGGATTTGCACATTTCTTTCTTCAACAGAAAACATAAATCAGGTGCTCAGTGTTTGTGAATACTAGGTATTTCGTGAAATTCTGTAAAATATTTTGAGAAGTTTTGCATCCTTGAAGGTTCCCAAGAATCCACTGGACAAAGCCCTTAGCTCCTGGTCTGATCTTCATACCTGGCCCTACTGAGAGCAGGAGATTGGACTAGACACCTTCCAGGATTCATTCCAATTCAAATTATTCTATTAATCAAATGGTTTCCTAATATTCCCAATAAACAGTACCAATATGCTTTATAACTTTCTGTAAAATATTATTTCCTTCTGTCATTTGATATATTAAGGGGGGGGAAGTTGTTATCTAGCTGATCACTAGTTAGCATAGAAATGGAAAATGTCAAGTTTAATATTGCTTTTAAATAGTCCTTGAAATTGTTCCTTTCCTGGAATATAAACTGATACAATGTATTTTTCCCATCAAACTGTAAATATTTATATCCTACTGCCATCTTATCTATCTGTGAGCATTGCAGAATACCTATTTCTCACTGTGCCACATGGATTTTCATGTTTATCTCTAAATATCCTTTACATGTTGGACTTCCAAAATGTAGCATGGTATGGTATTCAGTCAAGGATCAGGACTCAAAGCTAAATCACCTGAAAGTTGTCTTACTACTGAGAATATTTTGTTACTATGTTTTCCTACACTTTCTCATGTAATTTGAGTTGAACATGTAAGACAGAATTTTGTTCTCTGTTGATTTACTTCTTCTATAGGATAAAGAACAGAGTGCTAAATTTATGCCATCTGTAACCATATTGCTGGATTTCCAGTTGTCTTCTCTTGGCTATTTTCAATTATTTCAAGATATTATGCTCAGTGTTCCTTAGTCAGAGAATCGTAATGCTAAGACAGGATTTTTCAGTTGGCTAAGACCTCGTTATTTTCCATTAGTTTGGTTCAGGGTTTTTTTTTTTATATATAGCTTCCAAATAGATTTACAGTAGAACTAACATGGTACTATAAAAATGAAGAAAGGGGTATATGTTAAACTATTCATATATCCCAGCTGGAAAGAGAGCAGCCTTAGTTTTTAACTCATCTTAATACAAAATTGAGTATTTCTCTTCAAAGGAAGTATTCCTAACTTCCAGTCAAAAGAAACTTTGTTCTCATTTATCTCTTACTTTTGTGGTTCTGCAGTAATGCAGTTTAGTCATTGATATTTAAATTACTTTTCGACTTCCCAGGGAATACCATCACTGTCACCAAGTGATGTATGTTTTTTTTCCGTTCAAAGACTAGGTAATGTTGTTTGTTCAGAAACTCTGGCTAGATAAGTTGCAAAGAAAAACTTGTTTCTCTTAATCTTTTCTCTACTTTAGTAACCTATCACATAAGAGAAAATTCTGGTTATCTTTAGCACTCTTTTTTTTTTTTACGTATTTATCCTAACCTGCAAACACGATTTTGTATTTAACTATTAAATGAGGTCTGAGAGATTCTTGATACAACTGTGTCTGCCATTTCAGATTGCCATGGGCCAGGGCCAAGCTGACCTGGCTATTCAAACTTTAAGAGAATGTGCACAGAACGGAGAATGGCTGTGTTTGAAGAACCTGCATCTTGTTACATCTTGGCTTCCTGTTTTGGAAAAGGTGAGAGCAAATAGAGAAGAAGATACTGGAAACCAGACAAAATTAGTATGCAACATTTCTGAGGCATTTCAGGCATTTCCACGGTGATCTTTAAAATTGCAGTTTAAAAATATGCTTTCACGGTTTTCTCAGTCATGCATAAGTTGAACTGCGTCAGATCTAAGGAGCTTCTTTCTTTGCATGAATGCTTTAATTTTCATACAAGGTAGAGTATTTCTACCACAATGAGTGGTCAAATGCTCCAATTAGGACTTCTGGTATTTTATGGGATACCGTCCATGTTTTTTATGACCTATCAATCTATGTATGCTTGAATTTAATTTTTTTCCTCCTTAGTTCTAGGACTTTCTTTTTAGTAGTTCTTTTTTTTGTGAAGTGCAGCCTGAGTCTGAGTCATTAGGAGGTTTTTGCTAATTTGAAATTAAAATATCTCGTATTTTATAGAAACACACACTTGCGGCATATGAAATCATTAACTTTCTAACTAAAATTGCATTTATATGATATACTTTTCATGTATATCACTGTGAAATCCTCAGAACAAATTAAGTCAGAAGAAAATCATGGAATTCCTTTAACAGTTACTGCAGTTTTAATTTTCTAGTTTTCAATGATTTTGTAAAACACAGTCCATGGACGTGAGCTTGGAGTCTGTCATCTGTCTAGCAGTAACCATGTGGCATGTACCTTTAGCATTCCTATAATCCCGAAAAAACGGAAAGGCAAAGCAAGATAACACTGATGTGTGTCATGTAGTCTGAACAAGACAGTCAGCAGTAAGGAAATGTTTGTAAGCTCCTTACTGAATACAAAATTTCAGATAATGTAAGTATTAAAATATGGGTATGTGTCAGGAGGTTCTTATTCTTTCCACATGAGCATAATACTGAATGCGTTAAACTTCCTGCTGAGGTTAATATTGACTGAGATTTGCTGATGTTTGACTCTGCACATCCCCTTGCCTGTTTTATGTACCATTGGCAAGTGCGAAGCTATGTCATTCTTACGTTTGAACATCGTTTTAAGAGACTGCTGCAGATTTATAATTCCATTCCATCCAGGGGCAGAAATTCTGTTCTCACAGTCTCTGGATATGGACCTGAGTGTACCTTAGTGAGGTAGATTGAAAACTGGCCTAATTGCATTACTGCAAGGGGCACTTTTCAGCATCAAAAAATCCAGTTGGAGGCCAGTCATTAGTGTTGTGCTCTAGGCATTGATACTGTGGCCAACACTGTTTAACATCTTAATTAATGAGGTGAATAATGGGACAAAGTGCATCCTCAGCAAGTAGAGATGATAAAAAAATGAGGGAAAAGATTGATGTAATAGATGAGTGTACTTTTGTTCAAAAGGCCCTTGGTAGACAAGAACCTTGTGAAGTTCAGCAAAGGGAAATGGCAAGTGCTTCCCATGAGAAAGAGTAACTCCAACCACCCAGACAGTCTGGGGATGATCTGGCTGAAAAGCAGCTTGGCAGAAAAGACCTGGGAGTCCTGGTGGGTAAGAAGGGGACCATGAGCCAGCAAAGTGACCTTGCAGCAAAGACCACTGGCATCCTGGGTTGTTTTAGGCAGTGTTGCCAGCTGGTGGAGGGAGGTTGTCGTTCCCCTCTATTCAGCTCTGGTGAGACACACCTGGAGTTCTGAGTCCAGTGCTTGGCTACCCAGGACAAGAGAGACATGGACGTACTGAAACCAGTTCAGTGAAGGGCTGCAAAGGTGATGAAGGAACTGGAGCATGTATCGTACAAAGAGAAACTGTGAGAACTGGGACTGTTCAGCCTGGGAAAGAGAAGCCTCAGGGGAATCTTAGTATTTTGTGTATTGGCTGATGGGAATGAGTAAAGAAGACTGAGTCAGACCCTTTTCAGTGGTGTTCCGTGACAGGACAAGAGGCCATGTGATGCCTTTTCTTGGTCTTAAAATCAAGAGACATACACGGTTAGAAGGGGAAAAGGGATTTTACCTTGGTATTTATTTTTAAGGATCCTTAGGTGTACACGTCCAGGTCATATGCATTGAGATGCACCCCACCGAGTCTTTCCCTGTGTCTCTGTGTCTCTCCTCCTCCTCCCCCCCCAACATTGGGTATAACATTATAGGCTTTACTAATTAGCATATCTATCAAAGATTCCCCAATGAGAGGCTCAAGTGAGCCCCCCCCTCCCCGAGGAACCTTCCCCTGGATGGTTCTATCTTGGTTTACAGAATGTGTTCTGGAGAGGACCTTGGGGTCTGGGGCACACTAATCCCTAATTACAAAGCTTCTAAAATGTTTAGTCTCTTAGCTTGACAAACAAGTCCAAGAATGTAGGCAAAAAGCACTAGGAATACAGAAGTTGTAAAAGGTATAACAGGGGTATAAAAGAAAAGACAAAAATGTTCATGGCATCACATGGCCACAATCTAAAATACAGGAAATGCTATTTAAATTTATGATAAGACTTATTTTAATGTGACAGTGGTCAAACACTTGAACAGGTTGCCCAGAGAGCCTGCAGAGTCTCCATCCTTGGAGATACTGGAAACCTGACTGGCTACAGGTCCGGGCAACTTGTATCTGGCTCTGCTTTGAGCACAGAGTTGGACTAGGCAGTCTCTGGTGGTTCCTTCCAAGCTCCACAATTCCGTAATGTTAGAGTTATCATTTTGCTTAAATAGCTGAATGAACTGGTACTGTTTTTTCAGATTTTTTCTTTACTAAAAACACTGAAAACAAAATGATAATTATGCTCTAGAGATGAATGGATTGTGAGAAAATTTTTTAAGAGTTTTTTGAGCTATGTTTCTTCTAATACATACATAAAACTCTTGACATTGTTCTGAAACCACTTGTCAGGCAACTTTGCTGTCTTCAATCGTAGTTGAAGAATATGGGTTTCAGCTGAGCGTAAAGTACCAGCAGTGTGTTTCCATATATTCAATTAATATATATTTTTGTGAAGCCTTCATGTGTGAAATAACTTTTGGCAGTATTTCTCTTAGAACTCAATTTTCCAATCTTCAATTTTCTGTGAATCATGATATATGAAGGGGCCATACAGCACACACTTGAAGAAAAAGAAATTAATATAGCTATACTGGTATTGAAAGTCATTGAGATCTGTTGTTGATATGCAGCCCACATTGCAAGCCTTCATCATTTTTGATGTAGCCTTCTGGTGTTTTTGTACTTAAAAGAAGTAAAGAACTGCTCTATATTTTTATGTCCTGAATTAAGTATCTAAGGGAAAGGGGCAAATACTTTGGCACAGCTAGGATGAATTTCAAATTTGAGCACAGCAATGATACAGAATGTGCAGAGGCAACACATCTTGAACTATAACCTTATGTTTATACACAACTATAGATTTTTTTAGATAAACCTTTCTAATAAAAAGTTTTAGATAAAACTTTCAATCCAGGATATAATTTTGTAAATAGTGTTCTATATATAAAAAACTCCAATCACTTCAAAGCCTATTTCAGTATATAACATCTCTTTCATAGGAACTGAATACATTACATCCTCAACCAAACTTCCGTCTTTGGCTTACTACTGAAGTTCATCCAAAATTTACTCCAATTTTGCTTCAATCAAGTCTGAAAATAACCTATGAAGTAAGATCTGTTTGGAAAGCTTTTATTAGGTTCTTACAGTGAATGAACCTTGATGTATAGCAAACTATATGTTTAGATAGAAAAACTGGTTTTATCTTACATTTCAATTACATGTAATACAAAAAATAAAATGAGTTTACCTTGAAAGATGATTTTTTTCCTATATGCTTTTCCCAGTTGAAAGTATGAACTGAAAATAAGTTTACATAGGAGAAGTAATTGATCTGTTTTGTGCTCCAAATACTTCTGTGCATTTAATCAGTTTTTCTTAAAACCAGAAATCTACACAGGTGTTGTTACATGGATGCAAAACAAGGAATTTCTCCTTCTTGATGAATATCCTCATCTGAAGATCACGGAATCCCACTTTCTCTTCCTTGTTTTCGTTTTTGGCCGTGTAGCTTTATATTCACTGGATCCTTTCAACAAAAATGGCTCTCCTCCTATACATCAGAACATACAGTTAAAAGCCTTTACTCAAATTTGAGAGCTTTGCATTTGAAATGGCTCAGCTTAAGGAATAACTGGGACCATGTTCCTCCAGCTGACTGGAAAGTAGTCTAATCATGAATGCACTTAAGCAGTAATGTCCAGTATGGAAATCATTAACTGGAGTGCTCCTAACTCTTCCATTCATGATGGAGTATGGAGATTTTGCCTGCAGCTAATCCAAGAAACTCTGACCTTTTAGAGTCCAATGTTGCTGACTTTCAAGAAGCCAAAATTGTTATACTTTTATATTGGCTACAGGTATTTTATATTTGAGTACCCTCTTGCTTATATTGAGGTCTTCAATGGTACAGAAACTGCAGGACTGTCTTACTCATCCCACTATTTTTGGAATAATTGGAACTTTGCACAAATGCAATATTCTAAGTAATTTTGTTTCCTTTCCAATTGTAGTAAGTATTTTGTTATCATGAAAGAACGATGATAGGCAATGACTTGGAAAATGGTATTTGATTATTATATGGTTATAGTATGTACCAGTGTATGTAGAATGTTACCAATGAAGATACAGACATTATAAAAAAAAAGTGAATTTACTACAGTGTTTTGCAGGTATTTGTCAGAACCAACTATGGTAATCTTATGGAACCACTAACAGCCATTTTTAAAAAGAAAGAACAAAGAACATTCTTAGAAATTGTAATTTAAATATCTTAATATTTATATTTGTCTTCAGACTTGCAAATAATTTGAGAATGGCTGAGTGTCCAGTTGTTTTTACTTTTAAGCACTGTAATTTCAGTTACTGTATACACCTTAAATGCAGTTATTTCTAGTGGTTGTGATCATTACCTACCACTAAATCAGAGAACTGGCATTTTATCATTCTTATATACCATAGCTATATGCTAACTAACAGAGTGTGGTGATGGCATAAGGCGATTTGACATTCATCACATCACAGAAGTCATTGGTAGTTGAGCTTGTAAAATCAGAAAAAAAGTTCTTTTGTTTGAAAACAGTTGAATTTACTTTATGCTGATATATTTTGGTAGAGTACTATTCTTTCACTAGGTTCTTTTAGTGTAGTACAGTCCTGTCAGTTGGTCCTGGTAACCTGGTTACCATTTCCTTCAGTATGTTGAAGTTATTTTCAGTATAGAATCATTCTGTTGTTAAGCCATTTATTACAAACATTTTCTTTCCTTGTTAAATTCCATTCTATTAAGTACTGTTTGTCATTTCATTAAGTTACAAATTCTAGGTTATAATTTAAGAAACTAGCACATAAAAATGTCAGGTTTTCTGTCTAGAACAGTGTTTTTCCTTCCAATACAGGCACCCCCAGGCCTCAAAAAAAATCTTTTGCGAACTTATGAATCTTGGACACCAGAGCAAATCAACAAAAAGGGAAATCTGTCTAGAGCACATTCTCTCTTTTGTTTAGCATGGTTTCATGCTGTATGCCAAGAAAGAAGAAATTACATCCCTCAGGTAATATTTTATTTGCTATCTTTTAAAAAATTTACCCCATTTATTAGCTCTTGTACTTGGAAGCATTTTTCATCACGTGTATGTTGGGTCATATTCAGAAATGAGAAAAACTTGGATATTTCGGGTGCCTGTCTTTATTGTCTCTGAATTCATTGCAAAGTAAGATCTTGGTAACCTCAGTTCCTGTCCCTCTGAAAATTGCTCCTGCCTGCATGGCGTTATTTTGTGATTCATGTACTAAGTGATACTGATGCAGAAGTGGGGTCCCATGGAAAAGATTCTGTGAATCCTGTTTGCTTGGGAGAGCAAATGGAAGATGTGTGAAAAGAGACACTGGGGGAAGGAGATGACACTGTCTACTCTTTCTTCATACAAACTCCTTCAAGGAGAAGGAAGAGCAAGGGAAATTGTTAGTTTCTTGTGAGGATTATAATGATTTTCAGAGATGTGTTTCTTCTTTAGCTAAATTTTTAATTAAACTGAACATTTTTTTCTGGCTGCAGGTGCTTAAATTAAACAGACCAAAAAACCCACCAAACAGTAAACTGCTCTATGTCTTGTTTATTTTATTCTATTTAGACTAGATATGAAGTTACACTGTCATCTGAAGGATTTGATCTGGCCGAGCCTGGAATGTTGGAGAGTTTTTTTGCTAGTTTCGACTCTGTGATATTTTTAAGGTTGTTTACCTTTTGCAGTAACAGGCTTTTGAATATTGTGTTCAAGTAGTACAATGGGTGAAGATATTTAAAGTATTAAACTTACACGTGAATTCTCCTTTGTTCTTGTTCAAATTCACGTTCTTTGGCACCAGAGTATATTAAAGAATATGTTTGAAGAGTCAGTCCTATTTATGAAAATACTGTCTGTATACTGAAATACAAAGAGGCCCTCAGAAACAAAATGGTAATTCAGTTCATGATCTAGTCACAGATGTCAGTGAGTTTTAGTTGAAGTAAATATTGATAGAAAATAAAATAACCTTAAGTTTACATTTTTATACTCAGTGGATTCTGGTTTATGTGAGTATATAAAATTAAATGCACCGTTACAACTGAATTTTTTTTATACTACTACTACTGACTATTTCAAAAAATGCACTTAATGGACACAGGTTGTTTCTTTTTTCAGTAAGTATATTATACAGCATTCAGTAACCACATGGTGCTTGTATTTTACTTCATGATCATCACTGTGTGACTAATTAAATTGTTTGGATTTCTTTTCATGGTAGGGTTGGACCAAGTTCTATGAATTTTCTTTGTCTGATCTCCGTGCTGGTTTTGACATTATTGATAGACTCTTTGAGGGTAAGTCACTTCTTAAGGAAAGTCCCATTAGTTGGGATGTTGCATGTAGGAGCTTTATCTTTCTACAACATTCATATAAGAGAGGAGATGCTGTAGAGCTCATCACCAGTAAGCAAAACTAGAAAAACAGGGTGAATCATAAATCCATTTTTGGGTGGTTGGGTAAATCAAAAATTCTTGGTGCCCAAGGAGTATTCTGCTCAGCTTCTTGAGTCCAGAGGAACAAATTGGAGATACAGGCAGCCTGTAAGATGAAATCTTGTGTCTCCATTCCTTCCCAGTGTGAGTTCCCCAAAATATTGTATAAATGAATTGAATATGAATTATTAAAGAATTCTTCATATTGACACTCAGTATCAGACAGACCCCACTTCATTATTCTGTTAACCAGCGTAGGAATTTCTAATATTATTTAATATGTTGAAGGTAATTTTCTTCAACTCTTTGCATTTTGTACAATTTCAAAGTAAAGTTAGGAACTGATATGTAGAGATAAGTTACAATCGTTGACTCAAATGGGATTTGTGGATGATTAATACTTCTGGAATTAGACCTTAGTTGTGCAGACTTGAACCACACAGTGATGTAAAGAGATTGAATCATTAACTGTCAATGATAATCATTAATTATTACTGTGAAAATATCTTTTCTTACAAAGGAATGATTGAAGCACTAGGAAACAACAGTCACCACCAGTAAACCCCCTCTTAAAGTAATTGCCACTTCCGTCTTCCAAAGGACTTTAAGGATTACCTTTCTGACCAAGCTTTTATCTGCACATGAAAGCTATAGGATATAAGTAGTTCATTGTCCCATGCAGTTATTTTGGGCAACTGTGATAGAATGGAAGAAAAATAAGACATTTTGAACTTGTGGGGTATAGTTAGGTCAGAGTAGTCTAATGCAACATCAGGAAACTATTAGTAGCATGCTTAAATTTATGTGCTGTGTTGTGTGATTTATAATGATTTGCAGAGTATCTATCCTGGACCTCTTTGTGTTTGAAAGGATGACATTTCCACCAGTCTTACTTATTTGGAGCATGATCTGCTTTTGGTTTCATCAGTCAGTTTATTTTATGAGATCAGATGGTACCATGGTAGAAAATAGCGTATACAATTTTATTTATGACAAAGGAGCACAAAATTGAAGTTTTAATAACATAATTTCTAATAAATAAATAAAAATAATTTCTAATAAATAAATAATTTTTAATAAATAAATAATAAAACCAATTGGTTCAAAAAGCACTTGAAGGCTAAAGTAAAATTTCTAATAATTCATTTGCAACACAGTAAGTGTTCATGTTATCAATGACATATATTTACAAACTCTTTCCAAGTTTCTGCAGCTTTTGCTATTTGGTCATATAGAAGAACAATTAAAAATTAATTATTTGATGTATTAATTTCTTTTTATTTCCCTGAAGAACTGCAGTGACAAGAAGAAATGCTTATAATGCAGTGCTGTCCCGTGATACAAAACTAATGTTAATGAATTAATTCATAGGTTCCAAAGAATTTCAGTGGGAATTTGTTCATGGCTTGTTTGAAAATGCAATTTATGGAGGCCGTGTAGATAATTCCTTCGATATGAGGGTTCTTCGGTCCTACTTGGAGCAGCTTTTCAATTCACGAATCATTGGCAGTTTAAATGCCAGAGGCAAGAAGATGAGTAGTTTCCCATGTTCCATCTCTTTACCAAATTCCTGCAGTATTTTGGTAGGTATACATCTTCTACCACCTAATAATTTATTTTCAAGAACTGTTTTTGAAATATTTCCACAAAGAAAACTGAAGTTGCAATCCAAAGGATACCTCTGTTTCTTCAGAAAATTAGCTCTTTTTTGTGGAGCATTAATTCTTGTCAGTTCATTCACTCTTTTTTTTTTTATTATATCTGATTGGACTGTGGTGCAGAGCAGCCTACCTATGAAGAAATCAGTAAAAGAAATTGAGTTAATTTATGCCAAGGATATAATTATATTTTTAGTTATATTTTTTTATATAATTAGTATATTAACGTAACAGTAGTTTTTTAAAGACTGCTAAATATTCCTGCAACTTCTGAATGAAATAGGAAAATCTAAATATACCTCTCTGTTTCCAAAATATATCAACATTCTGACAATCTGCTGACAGGCCATGGAGGGTATATGACATTTTATTTGGTGATAAATATGGATTCTGATTCTCCTTCAGTAGAAGTGTAAATGAGAGGGAATTCCAACAGTCTAAACAACTGATCTCTCCCTGTCCTTTCACAATGTAATTCTTGGTTTTACTGTGATTAAGGTTCACTTGCATTTTAATGGAAGACTCCATAGTAGACCTCTAATATGAAATTATGTAAATAGTATTATCTCAGTTAAAGTAAATTGCTGTCATTTGGCATTCTTTACCTGGATTCTGACTGCTTAGGCTTGATTTGATTTGGAGTTATTTTATTACTTTAATATGAAAGTTATTTTTTATTTGCTATAGATGTTCTGAGTTAGCATCATAAAGAGAGAAGGAATAAACAAACCAGGCTGGTCTCTGTTCTTGTAGATAATATGTTCAAGTAGATGAACCTTTTTTTCTAGCCTGCCCAGGATTTAATATCTCTCGCTATCTTGTGTGATTATTTATGTAAGAATTTATAGTTTCGTGTCTTCAGTTAGTGTTTCTTCAGTGTTTGGTGTAGAGTTCTGCTGCTGTTGTTGGCTCTGAAGTGAGATTCCACATTAAAGTGAGTTGTGCATATCCAGCACATGCTCCTGCTAGCAAAGACAAAATGCATGTGGCACATACACAACAGGGTGCAGCCAGACTTTCAGACAGTAAATATTTTTGCCTTTAAATCACAATAAAAAAGATGTCTAACACCATTAGCCTACCTTAGTCTGCAAGGCCTCTTTCTGTTTTGTGCAAGAGGGCATCACTAGTGACTATTACACTGCAACTGCTATTGATGCTATTCCACATCTCCAATGATTATGCAAACCTATTTTTACCTAAACTATTTCACTTTCTTTGAGTGATAATATCTTCCTAGATTTAAATAGAAGTGAGTGCTCTTAATTTTATTAATATGTATTATACTTGTTTTAGAATTCCAAAGTATTTTTGGTTTTTTATTTTGTCATTACTCTTGCCTTTAAGTTTTCAAAAGAAGTATTGTACCTACTTTTCAGGGATAGTCTTGGCATATTTTTGTTTTCCTTTGATAGCATTACTGTAACCAGAATTGCTTTATGCTCTTTTAGAGTTATATGAAAGAAGATAGTTTCTGATAAATAAAATGAAGAAGTCTATAAATAAGATTACCATAATATGCCACGTCTTGTATACTTATTTTAGTCTTTGTGTTGTGCTCTGCACCTAATGAAATTCTTTTCAGCATATGCTGTTAATTTTCATGAGCAGAATAAAAAGTTCCCTCTGCTATGTCTATTTTTTTCTTCTTATGCAGGATTATCGTAATATTATTGAAAGCCTTCCAGAAGATGATAAACCTGACTTTTTTGGCCTCCCAGCTAATATTGCTCGTTCATCACAGCGTATGATCAGTTCCCAGGTAACTTTAGCATTTTTCATTGACTTCTGAATCTTTTCTGGGGCCATTATAAGCTGAAGAACCCAACCACCTGTTCATAAATGCAGTTTCCATAAGAAAGAGTAAATGGTTGTGTTTTTTTAATATGTTGACTTTTATCTGTATTTTTATATAGTAACATTTAATCTTTAGTTACAAGAGCATTCATTTAGAACTTAAATAAACAAATACTTATTGAGAAGGTTTCCAACAGTATAATTCACTTTACAATGAAGAGTGGTACGATAGTTTTACACATAGAATATGGGTAAGATTTTTTGCTTTTGCTGGAAGAGAAATTCTGAAGAATTCTTCCACTAATTCCAGAATTCTTCCAATTAGTCAAAAAATTCCATCATTCCAATTAGAAATGTGTTTTTTTTAAAAAAATGTTATTCTCACTGAAGAATAGCTTATAACTACTTAGGCATGTCATAATGAAATTCCCATCGTAATGAAAAGGAAGTTTGAGGGTGCTGTAGGTCTTAATTTAAAAATTCACTGATTTGATGTATTTCCTTTATTGATTTAACTGTAAGATATGGCAGATGGCTTTATAATAGTCAAGAGTTCTCCACTATAATTTAATTGCAGTCTAGTCCAGATTTGAATATGTATTTAGTGTGTGAGAGTGCATTGATCTTAGTGTTGGAATAACAGGCAATGATTAAACATTTTTTACCTCTTTAAGAGTTGTGTGTAGAAATTGCAGCTTGTGTGAGTGACATGGGTCACTCATTATCCTGAGTACTGCTAAGGACCCAGCTGGGGCAGCTTTCCTACTTACCTTTGGGGGAGCCCAGAAATTCTGAATGTCCCTTGTTCTCCTCATTACTTTTTTTTTGTCAGTCTGTGAAGGGAAAAGATGGAGTGATTTGAATTCCTTATGTCTCCATTACCAGTATGTTTGGTTCTTTGGACAAAGCTTTTCATTGCTAGTATTGTGTCAGTTCTCTTAGGTGTCAATTCAGCTGCTTAAAAATTGGTATCTTGTATAAATCTGGAGATGTCCTGGTGCATTTAAGACATCTACTAGGAAGTGTCAAATACAATGCAGGACCCAAGTGAATATACATGCTCTACTGGGCCAGCAACTGGAATTCAGGGCAAAATGGCACTAGAAGCCATTGTTTAAGCAACTGATTCCCATTTCTTGAACGCCCTGATCCAGTAGGGTATTGGTCTGGGGGTCCTATGTCATATTTGTCTATCTGTAACATTTTCATGTCACTATGTGTAACAACTGAATTGAGCTCCTAGAGCCTAGAGTCAAGGGAGTAGTTTGACTAAGTGGCTGTACCTCAGCCTGAGTTGAAATTCAGTAATACTCATAGGCAGGTGAAAGTTCACCTTTTGTTTATTCAGGTCTGCTGGTCATTCTAATACCTTTTAGATCAAATATGGAGCAAGTTCAGGACTTCAAAGCAAAGCTTAAATTCTTTGTTCTATATTTTTCTTCCATTGCTTTTCAGTGAAGTCTGGATGAGAGCGCACAGTTACTGTATAAGTGCAGTTAAACAGTACAAATCTTTTAAATACTTACTAACATAGTTTATTTGACTGGTAAATTAGTAGTGTGAGATAACGTGAAAGTTGATGGATTCGAGAATCTTGCATCAGGATCTGTATATCAAGGCTCTCTTTAATTTTCTGCACAGCCTTAGCATGCTGTTTTATGTATGGACAAGTTATAGAGGGAAAAAATTAAATCATAGAATCATAGGTTGGAAGAAACTAAAGTGATAATCTGGCCCAGCCTTTCTTGGCAAAATCTGTTGGAAGTTCCCTATAACTGGAATTTCCAATAATTTCAAGACTAAGAATTACAGTTTTTTAAAAAATATCTAATTGTTTGCTTACAGTCGCTTAAAAAGGCCTCCAAGCAGAAATTTTCTATTGATATAAGACCTCTGATCTGCTGAAAAAAAAAGGCATTTGCATATTGCATTTGTTGCCTATCAAATATAGTACTGTAAACTTTTTAAAATACATCTATTCACTTAAATCCGTAGCTGTATTGTCAAACTATTTGTGGTTTCTCTAGAACATGAAAATATAAAGATATGTAAAGACAAATCAGTAGGATGAAGGTGCCTGAGGTAATAGGATGAACTCAAGAACTTGTCTCTTACAAAGCTAATACATGCTCCGAGATTCAATGTAGCTGTCTTTGGTTTTGTCTTAAAATCATTTACATAAACAACCATTTAGATGCTTTTGTTTCTCTCAGATTCACTGTAGACTGCTGCTTATTTTTTTTATTTCAGCTGTACTTGCACAACCTGTTAAAAGCTGCAGTTGTTAAAAATCCTAATATTTGAGAATCAGAATATACTCAGAGTTTCTGTGTGAAGGGAAGTAGATAATGAGTGCATTTGCATGTAAACTCACTCTGCTGAACTGGTCTGCCATAGCATTGATTCTAAGCTATAAACTACGGATTATAGTCTTGAATATGTGAGACGGCTGTAGTTAAAATTCTGTGAGATGTTTTTTTTGTCATAGGAGATATTTTCTCACCCTTCCAATAGTATTTTGCGGTATTTCTTTAAGTCTTAGGCAGTTTAAGTAACAGAAACATGAGATTTTCCTTAAACTGTGCTTCTCCCTCCCTGTGAATCCTACTCCTTTTCCATTTCTGACAGTTTGGCAGCTGTTTTAGATCCATAGGTGATCCCATGGTTCACAGCTGGAAACTGAATGATTGTTTTCCTACAGGAGTGTTTCTCAGAAATCCATTACCAAGCTAAAGCAAAGCAAAGGTGGATGAACAAGGGTAGTCAGAAATCAGTTGCTACCAGCTCAGCCACCATGTCTCTAGGACCAGAAAGGCAAAAGGCAATACCACATCCACTACTTCACTGATTCTGTAGACTTTCTATGAATATGATTAATTTTTCATGCCTAGAAGTGATAGTTTGTGTTGCTGCAGCAACACACTGTACTGTAGTAGAAATAGGCTGCAGCACAGTGCGGCGTTTTGCAGTCATGCAGATATCTCTTTTGTAATCTACGCATTGCTTGTGTTTGGGTAAACCTAAAACAGCAATAAGAAGAAAGGGACTTTTTTCAGAAATTTTACAAGTGATGACTGTATTTGCAGCTTTCCTAATTTAAAAGCTGAATATTGCTACCAGTATTATTTTTACATTGGCAATTACTAATTGAAATTTTAGAAATTATGTCTTCCAGTGTTCTGTGGTGTGATTCAGAGAATATTAATATTAAATCCATACTGGGAAAAGCCTTTTTTTTTTTTTAAGAAAACATTTTACTTAAAAACACATGATATTTTTAGAAACATGAATTAGATTTTTTTTCTGAATTTTGTGCTTAGTTGCTCTACATAGGTAAGGATAAGTAAATTTTTAGAGGCTGGATTTCTAGAGTTCGCTGTGTCTCTTTGGTTCTGCCTCACCTGATGTTTGAACAAGCCTTTGACACATCTCCTATGTTGAATATGGTCATGAATAATCTCACATCTCTTGCTGTTTCTCTTTGCACAACAGTGCATTAAAATAAAAAAAAACTCCACTTACAGTGCAGCTGCAGGAGTCAGTATACCTCATCCTACCTGTTTTACACCAATAGAGATTTTCTGTACATCTGCAGATGTTCCTCATACTCCACAAGTCCTCACCACTTAGTTACAGTCATGCTTCTTTCTCCTAAGCTGATAAACACTGTATTTTGCCTGCATATTGGCCTGTATTCAGGTGGTCCAGTCTCCCAGTGTGTTAAACCAATGATTGTAGCAATCAGAATGTGTGGAGGTTGGCTTTAGGCATCCTGTGCAATGAGAAGAGTCTGTAATTTAGATATTTCTCCGGTAACCTTCTTGCAAAGTGGGCTTTTGGTGCCAGTGTACTCATCTCTTAGTTTTGTGCTTTTATGAATTCTTATGAACAAATTTCATCCTTCATTATAATTTTAATAGAACTATACATAAGTGTCATCATCAAAATAAAATGTATCATATGTGATAAATGGAATTTTTACATTGAAACAGACAAGCCTGCATGTATTTTTACACCTTTAAAAAGCAGTAAGGACTATCCTTTTCTGTGCAGGATTTACCATACATGTAACTAATATGACTTATGCCGGTAACCCCCCTAGGAAGATGAAATGAAAATGCAGAGGCATTATTGTTTTTTCTCCCTTCTCTGCACAGCAGACATAGTCATTGCAGGCACTCCAGAGAGTGTAGCACATAAAGCTGCCTGTGTTGAGTGATCCCAACAAACCTTGCCGAATACAAATGACTACAGCCTGTTTGTAGTAGGTATATATGATCAGTCGACTGGGTAATCTAAACATTCTTCAATAATACAGTAAATTACTTTGAGAAGAAAGCCAATCAGTAACTGGCAAGTTGTGCAAGACTTCAAATATGACTGCCAATGATAATGAATATGGCTAGCACGTGGTTTGCTCATTGCTAACTTCTGTATACAATACTGTGTTTAATAATTCTAAAAATATCTTGCCTCAGGAATTCAGCATTCTTTTACACATTTTAATGCTTCACAGGGAGTATCATGGGAGACAGGTTAAGCCTCAGTAAGGTTGAAGAATAGGTCGTTTTTGATATTTTCGTAAATGAATGAGTACAGTCTCTCACATTATCATGCAAAGATGAAGGATAGTTACAGTCTCTCTGTACTAGGACAGCATCTTGATTCTTTTGTGTCCACCATCCCAGTGATGGCACAAGTGGAAGGCAAGTCTGTGGATTTGCAGTAACTTTTTAGGACCTCCTAAGGTTGATTGTGCATGCATAATTGAAACTTGCTTTTTAAAGTTCATGGAATAATGTCTTAAGTGAGTGGGACCCCATGCTGGAGCAGGGAAAGAGAGTGAGGAGAAAAAGACAGTGTGTGATGAACTGACCACAGCCCCCATTCTCTGTCGCTCTGCACTATTTGGGTTGGATAGGGTAGAGAATTCAGGAATTAAGTTGATCCCAGGAAGAAATGAGATATGACAAAAAGGCATTTGAAGATTTATTTCTCATTATCCTACTCTGATTTGATTAGCAATAAATTAAATCCGTTTCTGCAATTCAAGCCTGTTTTGCTCGTGATGCTGACTGGTGAGTGATCTCTCCCTGTCCTTAGCTTGACCCATGAACCTTTCTTTACATTTTTTTTTCCTTGTCCAGCTGGGAAGTAGAGTGATAGAACAGCTTTAGAGGGCACCTGGTGGCCAGCCACGGTCAATCCAATACATCTTCAAAAAGCTTAAGGACATCAGAAATGTAATATAATACTTTATTTTACAAAACAAAATAATTGCTGAAGAGTCCACAGATTGTAGCTTCTTACCAAATTTTCAAAGAAACACTATAAAATTATGTAATTGTAGAATTTATATACAAATTAAAAATTTTGACCTCTGAATACTTATAACCTACATATTAACTGTTCAACTGAACTTGATGAAAGTATTTATCCTCCTATATTTTGTCCTTTGTAATTTTATTTGCTTTTCAACCAGGCCAGTGATATTCTGCAGTTCGGGTGGTTCAGATTTTGCAACCAAGTTACTTGCTTTAAGAACCTTTTACATACTAATTTTATAGACTCAAATAGAATCCAAATCCATCTAGCATTTTCTGTGACAGGGCAGAGGATATAAGGTAATATTTTCCCAGATACATCTCTCTCAAGCTGCATGCTTGTCTTTGCCTGTTTCGTCTCAGAGTGAGTGACAGGAATGACTCTCACTTCTCCTAGTTAGCAACACTATTATTTTTATTAACTGAAAGCAGTTGCAGATAAGTGGTTTGAGATGCTCCTTTTTCTTTTAACCATAGATTTTTATCTCAGCTCTTTTGATAATAATTGGTTCTGCTTTTCTGCCCCATCTAACTATTTCTTTGTGGATTCCACCTGGTATTCATGAAAGCACCGTAAGGAGTTAAACAATTCCTGTAACTTTAATGTGCTGCTTTGTATTATTGCCAAGAGGACTGACGTGCTATTTGACCTATTTGCAGGAATACCTTTCCCATCAGGTTATACTGTAGGTGCTTTACCTGACTGTCTGCCCAGCACCTTTTCTTTGGATTGTCATCACTGCCTCATAAGCCTGGTTTAAAGCTCTGCTTGCTAGAACCAGTCCTGCTGGCAGGTATTTGTCACAGTTTGTCACAGAGGTGACACACACTTTACAGCCAAGTTAACATTCCCCTGTTCTGTCCCATTCCCTTCACAAGCAGAACTGCCGAGAGCACCACCTGGGCCCCCACATCAGTGGTCACCTGCCACTTTCTCTTGAAGGCACTGGTTCTGATCCGTGTGTCGGGCCCCAGTAGCCCACATGCTGATAGAACTTTACCCTCCTCACCTGTTTCTACTTACTCTGCAATTGCACATCTGCAGGTGGAGAAGGAGCCTTTTCATTCTTGCTGGAAGTCACAAACTTGCCCTTTTATTTACCAGTACGGGCATAATTTTTTGGATAGTCACTACACGTTGGCAGCTAAACTAATATAACAGAAAAAATATTTTCTAAGAGTGATAGTCATCTAACAAAGCTTGATTTTTCTGAGAGTAAGGTGCCTAATCTTATGGTTATCTGGGCTCCCTGTGTATTACAGTGCAACTCCAAAATACCGTATTCATACCTGCCATGGAGTGAATTATGTAGATGTGTGAATTCCTGTTTCCTTCACTGATTTTATCTTCAGTTAGTGTTTTAATATTTCTTAAAATGCCTCCTGTTTTAATACCAAATATTTTACTTAGATGTTATTCTAACATTTCCCACAAGTCAATGGTATTTTTAAAACAGATACCGTGGAATTAGAGTTTATCTTTGAAATACACAGAGAGGTTCCGTCGGATTTTTAGTTCAGCTCTTAGAGAATATTTGGTTTAAATCCTACTAGAAAAGACTTCTGATGTATTTATTGATTTATTGAAATTTCCGTGACTGATACTGGAATAATTTCTTATGAGTTTATTTTTCTTTTAAATGTTTAGGTACTGTGATAGAAAAATATGATAAGCCCAATTCAAAGCCCAACTGAAACTAAAAAAAGAAACCCAGTGTAATACCTCTCAACTAGCTTCAATCATATGAATATTATCCACCTCTTCTTACCTAGTCATCCTTTTTTTTTTTTTGTTATTAAGGAAAGACAAGCATTTACAGGGAATAATTTGTGCCAGTCTTAGATAGGCATCTAAAATAAAGGAGTGAATCACCTTTTGGAATTACCTATTTCTTTCCATTGAACTTTGGATCAAACTTTGTAATAATGTCAGCAGCATTTCTAAAACTTGTATAATGAACATTTTAATGAGCATTTAGGAGATTAAAGAAAACAGCTGTAACTAGGAGGTTGTTGCATATGCAGAACACAGGAAGGTTTCTTTTCTACTGAAAACTGGACTATTTGAAAAATTAGATTTTTATTATATCAGGATTTGGAAAATAGTTGCATTTGCCATTTCTGCATTGAATATTGTAACAGTGTAAGTATAGTTGTCACTTGTATTTCATATCTAAGTATTCAATTTAAAATTGAAAAGTTCAGGGGGAGGAAGTGAAATTTAAAGCATCTTAAAGTATGCAAGTTATAGTGCTTGTCTGAAAGACAAAAAGGGAATTTTATTAGTTAGTGGACGTATTTTTTTGCATGTTTTATCTTCCAGGGCAGTAAAGACCAACACATTTCAAATTTCATTTGTTTGTTACCAGCTTTTATTTTATTCAAGTGCTGAAGCAAGTGAATGGTTCCCACCATTGTGCATCCTTAGGCAAGGCCATCATTCCCATTAATGGAAGAGAGTTTGCTTGTGAGACTGACCTTTTACTTGCCCACTGTCTGCCAGCATGCTGAGAGTGCACTCGATCTCCTCATCAAGATCATTGATAAAGATACTAAACAGAATTGGCCCCACTACTGAGCCTCAGGAAAACCACTGGTGACTGGCCAACAGCTGGTTTGAAGTCCCTGGTAGTGTATGAGTGTGTTCATGTTCTTTGTGTGGACTGTTTCTCTCCCATTATTATCTGCTCCTTTGCTTCCTACACCATGCACAGAGGCCTTAGAATACTTCAGGTTCTATGTACCATGCCTCACTTACATTCTCTTACATTCAGCCAATGCCCCATGTTTTTTTGAACTTCTTCATATGTGTTGAAACCTGTCTTAATTGTTTCCTGCTGGTCTTATGTCCAGCTGGGCTTTGGCTTTTCTAATTTCATCTTGAATTTCCCAAGCAGTTCTTTCACTGTCTTTGATATTTTTTATGTGTTGCTTTTTTTTTTGCCTTTCAAGCCACAGAGATATTCCATGCTTACTCAGTCATTTTGCTAAAAATCCTGGCATTTCTGCACAATGAGAGGACTTGTTCTGAAGCTCATTCAAAAATATTCTTTTATTCCCCTTTTTAATCAACTGAAATTAATGTGCTGACCACTCTACTGCCTCAAATTTTCTCTCTCCTTACTATACTGTATCATATTTTCCCTCTCCCTTATGCGTATTAAACCAGTGTCTTATTTCCTTAAGTCCAAAATCTTAACTCTGCAGTTTACTTCATGGGTATCCTCAACATATATATAAATATAAATAATAATTTCTGCCTGCGTTTGCAATGTTGTCTGTTAACCACCACTTTAGAAATTTCCTGCAGTGAAGTCATCATCAATTATACAGCTTTTTCACATATATTTTGAAATACAAAGATGCACAGTTGCAAATAATGGTATTTAGAGGGCTTCTGTGACTAAAAGGTAACTCTTAATTTAAGATTTTGTAAGCTATAATTCCCATGAAAAAATTGTTGATGCACTTCTTTGACATAGTATAAAGCTTGTGTGTTTTTTTCTCATACTCAGTAAAAATCTCATCTTGCAGATCACTGCTGTAAATGTCAATTTGATTTTTACAGAACTACAGTGCAGAGTGTTATAGAGAGTATTTAAAAATGCCTAGGAATGATCCATGCCTGTATTCATACTTATTTTCATGTGGGAGGAGTGACTGATACCCCAGAGGGCTGTGCTGGTGTTCAACAAGACCTGGACAGGCCGGGAAGTTGGGCAGAGGGAAACCTAATGCAGTTCAAAGGCAAATGCAGAGTTCTGCACCTGGGAAGGAATAACCCCATCCACCAGCACAGACTGAGGTCTGACCTGCTGGAAAGCAGCTCTGCAGAGAAGGATCTGGGGGTCCTCATGGACTACAAGCTGTCCCTGAGCCAGCAGTAGCCAAGAAGGCCAGAGAGTTCCTGGGGTGCATTAGGAAGAGCTTTGTCAGCAGGTCGAGAGAGGTGATCCTGCCCCTCTACTCAGCCCTGGTGAGGCACATCTGGAATGCTGTGTCCAGTGCTGGATTCCGCAGTTCAAGAAAGATGAGGAGCTGCTGCAGAGGGCTCAGGGGAGAACTGTGATGATTGGGGGACTGGAGCATCTCTCTTACCAGAGAGTTGCGTCTGTTTCACCTGGAGAAGGGACGACTGAGGATTTTTATCAATGTTTACAGATATCTTAAGGGTGGGTATCAAGAAGCTGGGGCCAGACTCTCTTCACTGATGCCCAGTGACAGGACAAGGGGCAGTGGGCACAAACTGAATCACAGGATATTCCATCTGAATATGAGGGAAAACTTCCTAAATGTGTGGGTGACAGAACACTGGAACAGGCTGCCAGAGAGGATGTGGTTGAATACCTCCTCTTCTGGAGATATTGAAAACCTGTCTGGAGGTGATGCTGTGTGGCCTGCTCTGGGTGAACCTACTTTGGTGGGGAGGTTGGACTAGATGATCTCTAGAGGCCCCTTCCAACCCCAACCACTCTGTCATTCTGTGATTCATACCATGGCATTTCATACTCATCATGAATGGCAGCTGAATCATTTGAAAACTTGAGAGGTTGTTCTAGCAGAAATTTGACATAGAAAATTAATATTCACATAGTGTTATTTAATATTAACATTCATATTCACATATTTAACGTTACATCAGGATGACTTAAGAAAATTATGGTATCTGAACAATGTCAAGTTCAAAAAATCAGGCAAAAAGCATGTTGCCCAACTGAATACTCTACAGGAATTAATACTAGCACAGAAATCTCACACTGAATACATTCTTTTTAGAGATGGGATTGCTTAAAGAGAAACAATAATTTGTTTAATGAGATCCATCAGAAGTCAAAAGGAATAGGTAATTGGGCCTTAGTGTAGCTACTAAATACAGTATTTATTTAAAATAAATACTCTTGCTCTTCTGTCTGTACTTGAAAATGAGAAATTTTGTAGGAAAAAAGTTACCTTTTTATAACTATTTTTTATTATGTGATGAGTATTTCTCAAGTTAAAATTAATGTTAAACTAATAATGAAGAACAGTGTAGAGCAATCTAGTAAAGTAGACAAGGTATGAACCAGGGTCAGGAAACATGAAGCAAATTTTGCCTCATTAAATCTAATTGCTGTGATCTCACTGACTTCAGTAAAACAGCATTTTATCATTAGGTTCTTTTTTTTTTTTTACTTAGTTTCTGATGTGCTCTTATTTTCAGCAAGTCACTGGCTGATTCTGTACCTCTTCCTACTATTCCTTGCATATCCTTTTACTTAGATTAAAACTGCTCTCTGTCTTCCTAGAACTGTGATCAGGTATATGGTTCCAGTGCTGCTTTTTGCCTTGTTTCTGAGAGCAACAGAGACGGAAGGTGTAGGGGAGGGTGTATGAGGACATTGGCAACTCTTAAATTGCTGGATCATGCTTGAGTTTGTACACCAAATCTCCTCGGCTGTTACTACCCAAGTCAGATAAAGAAAAGTTGGGGTATGTCCTCCCAATATTGGAGTCATACATCTGACTCTGCAGTACTTCTACTGTGTATAGAATAGGTGGGCTGTGGTGTGGGGTTATTTTTCAAGGTGCAGCTGTAGTGATAGCTGCAGCTTCTTGAGTGTTTGTCAACAGACACAATTTTCTCTTTCACAATCTAGCTCAACAGAACTCAGAGCATGAATTTTATATTTACTGCTCCTCCGTTATTCTAATTGTGCCACATAGAGTAATGAGTTTAATTATTGAAAAGTATTTTAATTATTGAAAAGCAATTTATATTATTCTTGAACTTCTTATGTTATTACTATAAATTCCAGATGAACGTAAATTTATTTTCTTAAAATAATTTAGCAATTATATAACCCTTCAATTGTTCAGAGTGTTTAATTACTGACATTTATTACATCCCACATCACAAATATATGACTAACAGTCTCTAGGAGAAATTGATGAGTAATGTCAATCTGTATTTATTACCCTGCAATAAGAGAGATCTGAGTACTTAAAAAGGATTTTTAAAATATGGGGAATATTTTGAATACACGTGTGGTGATGCATGAAAGAAATGTGCTGTGCCATTAATGGAGTAGAAGCCACAGTACTGTGCTCTAGCAAAAAGAGCTAGAAAACATCTCTTTACCAATTTAGTGATTCAATGTAATGCTTCAAATAACCTTACTAATTCCCATGGGATTGGTGCTGTGTATATGAGAATTTATTGGTGGTGCTCTGCATATGAGAAGTTTGTTCTCTTCTGAAAACAGGCTGCCATTGTCCAGTCTCTTTGAATTTTGTTAGGATATGTAATTAGTTAAGGTCAATCACCTCTTCTGGCATGCCTTTTAGCATCATGGTCTCCAGGTAATGTGTATCCTGTGGACCTGTATGAAGTAAAAATCAGTTATTCTTCAGGAGAAGGTTCAGCTAGAGTACTGTCTGTGTCAGTACTGGGCTTGTGCTGTCCATATACAGCACAGTGCTGACTTCCTTCCTTCCTTCCCTGAACCGCTGCTCTGCAGAGAGTCTTGTTGTCAAAGGTACATGATAAATGATGTGCTTCTATATAACGGAAGATGCAGGTGTGATCAATGTCTTTGCCACATTTGCTTTGTATTTGACTGAGAAGGTATGTATCTCTATATAGAGTCCAGCCCTACTTCAGATCCTTAATGAGTGAGAGTGCAGCTTTGAGGTGGTCTTGATGGAACAACAAAAGAGCAAGCTTACACCTACACTGTCTCTTACTGACCCACATGCAGTAGGAATGATTCGCTTACAAGTGCCATTAAAGTACCCTCATCCTAACAGCATCCATGGATCCTTTTCTTGCAGAGAGGGACACAGTCAGGGACTGAAGAGAGGTTCCAGTGGCAGCTCAGTCTTAGTCTACTTTCACAGCAATGAGAGAACAGGAACCAAGCTGTGAGAAACAGTTTGGAAGCATGTAGTTGTGACAGAAGGGATGTCACACAGAAACCTCGTCCCTCTCATGATGCAGTAAAGACATAGTTGCGTTGCATTTGGTTAGTACTTTCACAATATTTACCAAAGTAAGCTAAAGCTTCATACTTCAGTTTGAGCTGTAAAGTCTTATAAAAACAGAAATATTTCCTCAAACAGCTGTGTAAAGGGATATATTGTTTCATTCAGAGAAATGAAGCATAGAAGTGGTTTCTGTGCTACAACTATGTCCTTTTAAAACTGGTAGATGGCAGTAGAGTATCTGCTTTGACATCTGTAGATTTACTGAGAGGACTTTGCTAGATTTTTGTACAAAAATGAAGATCCTTTTTGTATGTTCCATAGTTGTGAGAAAAAAATACCTGTTATCTGACTAGCAAATCTTTGCAGTTTTGCATTCTTAAAACAGTAATCATATTGAGTTCAGAAATGATTGATCTGAGATTTTTTTTTTTTAGTTCACTGACATAGAATTTCACAAGATGTTTTTTACTCTATTACTTTCCTCCTTTTCAAGTCGTAATACTATGTGTAAAAATATGATTTTGTTGCATGATTTGTAGGGTATATTGCTTCTGAAATGAGGACAAGACTTAGATGTAAGTCTGTGTTTATTATGTGTTGTGTTTGTGAAGTAGCAGTTTTTGCAGTAGTGGTGAATGACTGAAGGCAAGACTTTTTCCTCATCTTGTGCATTAGTAATGAACAGAAATAGATTTTGTGTTCCTAGAAATCTGTCTTGTCTGAGTTCCAGAGAATGAAAAGTTCAAATCTTCTCATTTCCTCGTTTTTATTTTTTCCATGAATTTTAATTTTCAGGTAAAACATGTCTTTCTAGTAGTTCTGTATGAAGTCACATGGGAACATTTGTTGTCTTTGTAGCTTTCCATTCTGTTCATTATCTCTCATAATTTCTCTAGATTCATCTGTTTTTTACTCTGATGTGCTGGTCAATATCATAGCAGCATATGTCCACAGATGCACCCAAAAATAGGCAATAGATTAAAAAGCTGAGATGCATAAGTAATTTAATAACTAGAGAAATAAATATTGACATTCTTAGTTTGACCAGCCCACCTTTCTTAATATATGCTATTTGTATTTTTCTGCACTGATAACTCAGAAAAAAACATGCAGTGCATGAATTTTCCACTAAGAATAGAGAAGATACTTGGTAGCAGTTTCTGTAGGCTGTTCATCAGTATTAGATGCATTGTTCACAAATAAATTGCTCTATTGAATTTTTTGTATAAATACTGTTACGATTAGGTGACCTTACTTAAAACAGATTCTACAAAGAATTGTGAGTCTGAATAATCTTCTTGCTCCTCCTCACCATTATTGGTGATTGCTTTTATATTTTTATTTCCTCTTTTTCTATCCCTCTCATATTTTTAATCAAGGTACTGTTTTCCTGCTTAAGGGTAGATTTTTTCACTCTTCTCATTATTCGGAATATTCAGATGTGTGTTTGGTCTGGACTAGCACAACATACAAGAGCTTTTATTGTATAATATATAAAAAGAATACATTGCAATAACAAAGGAGAGCATTCAAAGGTTAGGTATTGTAAAAGTACTCTTATTTTGAGTACCCGGTATTATACACCTATAATTAAATTTTCAGTTTCCTTGGTACTGTAAATAAATACCTGGGTTAGAGTGCAAAGGATATGATTCCACAGACCTGGATATATGCATCTGTGCTGGTCATTTCTGATCTCATTTTGTGGCCATAGAAACACTGTGTTTAAGGCAAGCTTAATCTAGAGTAGGTATTTGAAGTTGATTATAGGTTGGCCTGACGGTATTGTATATATAGTACATTGAGAGAAAATAAATTCTTCTCAAGCTTTGTAGTTAGATTTTCAGGAAATGAAATTAAAACCTTCATTCTAATTTCCACAGCACAGACCCATCCATCTCAGGTACCTATGTAAGGAACTTTGCTTTCTTATGTACTCAATAAGAGAGTCTTTCAAGTTCAAGTTAGCCCACTTAAGATATGTCTGTTGGGAGCCCTCCTCTTAGGGAGGCTAAGGCGATAATATTTTTGAGTTAGTTTTAAGTAAGCTTCAAATAAGTGCCTGAGGATAGGTAAGGATGTATTTGTGCTTGCCTAATGTGACCGCATGCAGAGCCTTCTTTCAACCCAAGAGTTCTTTCATCTTCTTAAATCAGATTCCTAATTGTATTCTCTTTGTCATCTGAACCAAGGTCTCCTTCCTTCTAGGTACTTATCCAGTCTGTGTGTTCATTCCTGTCTTGTTGCTTTGGTTTTCATGTGACCCCCAGAAATGTATTCTTGATAATCCGTTTTCTTTTAAATCCAGTGTCCCTTCCAACTCAAAACTTATTTCACTTGCCTGGAGGTGAAAACAGTTATGTGGAGCAACTGCAAACATACTACAATCCCTTGGACACTTGTGATGCACCTGACAATTCTACCCGGGTAATATATCCCACTCGTGGTTTTATTCAGGCCCTTCCCAATCTTAACACATTCTTTGTCCCAATCCATGCATTTGACTCTTACAGGATATAAACTGAAACAAGAAAGGTCCAGATTTGATATTAAGGGAAACGTTTTAATCATTAGGGCGGTAAAGCAGTGGAAGAGGTTGTTCTGTCTCTCTGCTTGAGATTTTTCAAAACCAGATAAAGCCCTTAGCAACCTGGTGTGATCTTAAAGCTCGTCATGATTCCAGCAGGAGGTTAGACTAGAGACCTCCTTAGGTTCTTTCCAACATTAATTGTTCTGTGATCCTATTAAAAAAAAAAATTCCCTTTTCATTTTCATAACATCCAGAAAGAGACTGATTTGAGAGTACTGAGTAAACATTTTCTCAAGATTTGGCTGATTCAAAGTAGCACAGACTGGTCAATAATGTAAGGAACTTCAGTGAGATCTGTGAGAATGAAATACTTGTGCCATTCAAGTTCTAAAATCAAACTTGTAATCATACTTAAGTAGTAATATGTGTTACTCTAATTCTTTCCTAAATTTGGACAGATGTCATGCCATCGAATTTGCAGTTCATTAGCAAAAGTTTGGGGTGTTGAAGCAGTTCAAAGGTGAAGTTAACCTGAGTATTTTGACGTGAATCAAATGTATTTTCATCTGTTTCTTGAAGGTGAATGACTATTCTAGGTTAAAATTTTCAAAAAATACTCACGCTGAAAGAGCCACCAGTACACAAAGTTTCAGCCCAACCCATTAATTAAAAAAAAAATTACAGTGAATTGAAATCTTCGCTGTCATGGAAACTTTAGGAGTAAATTATATTACCATCACACATGTTTATACCTGAGAGAAATGGGATGAACTGTTAAGAGTTAAAGATTTTCCATGAATATTTGATGAAGATCATTGTATGTTACAGTACTCTAGAACACTGAGAGCTAAAACTTGATTTCTTTTGATTCAGTTAATTTAAGTGTTTAACTTTTGATAATGATAACCCAGTATTTTTTAACTACTCTGATGAAATTTACAAACCAGGAACATACAGGCACACTGAAGAAGAAAAAAATTGAAATTAAGGATAGATAGTGTATTTCCTATTTAAACTATATTGACAAATTTTATAATTAGATAACTAGAAACAGACAGCTAACCCCATATTGTAGAGCTAGAAAAATACTTTAGTTACTTGCTCTTGCAGTCACTACTTCTCAAAATCATTTCAGCTATATGGAGGTACATGTTTATACCTTTAAAGGCGCTTTAAAAATGAATATCAGAGTTAGTATTTTCAATCCCCCATATTCACAAAGCAATCGTATAAACATTTTTCAGCTTTATAGTATGCACTATATGCAAGTTTATATGAACTATTACATAGTGAATTACCAGTTAAAGTGCATTTGATATAAATGTTTTATTGCTTAGCAGATTATGGCAGGCAACTATCCAAAAACAAATTAAAAGATACAAAACTATAGCTAAAAGAATGATATCTGGAAGGCACAAATGTGTGTTTATTATCTGTATTGCTTGTCAGAACATTTGCATATGTGCAGAGTGAAAATGAGGAAGAATAGCAGGAATGATAAAGATACTATGATCAAAACATCCATCAGAGAAATTAATTTTTTGCTAAATTAAACAAGAATCTTTTTTGGTATACACAATAGCTGGGGCACACAAAGGATTATGAAAGTTTAAAATTAAGTTACGAGAATGAGAGAATGAAATGTTATTTTACATAACAGAAGCTATAAAGAGCAGTGGCTTATATTTTCTTTTCTTTCAGCTACCAGAATACTCCACAAGTCCTTTTAGGCCTTTGCATACACTGCTGTTTTCAAAGCCAGATGAGATTCGGCTTTCCTCGCTCCATCCTAACACAATTGAGCTGTCTTGATGCCCGTGCTGGGTAGTCCATCCTTGTGCCCATTTTCTGTGGGAGATTTCACTGCAGTCTCCAGCTTCCTCATGAGGGGAAACAGAGGGGCAAGCACTGATCTATTCTCTGTGGTGCCCAGTGACAGGACCCGAGGGAATGGCCTGAAGCTGTGTCAGGGGAGGTTTAGGTTGGATATCAGGAACAGGTTGTTCGCCCAGAGGATGGCTGGACACTGGAACAGGCTCCCCAGGGAAGTGGTCATGGCATCAGCCTGACAGAGTTCAGGAAATGATTGCACAATGCTCTGAGGCACATGGTGTGACTCTTGGGGATGGTGCTGTGCAGGGCCAGGAGTTGGACTTCAATGGTGCCTGTGGATCCTTTCTGACTCAGTTCATTCTGTGACTGGAGGTCAGTAGCTTCCTTTACATCCATTATGATCTTCTGCCGTGATTGTTCTTTGACTTGCTTATCATGCTTGTTTCCTCTGCATCAGAAAGAACTGGTTTTGTGCTTTGAGAATTTTTTTCTTGAGGATTAACCAGCTCTCTTGGCCCCTCTTTGCCCTCCAAAACAGTTGCCAACTGTCTCCTGCCAAAAAGATCCCTGGCTAAGCTGAAATCTTCTTTCCTCAATTCTGATGTTGTGATTCTACTACTGGCCTTATAATCTTCTCTCCGGATTTTAAAACACAGTCTCATGATCAGTGCTTGTTTTAGAAGTGAAAATGATGGTTTACTATGATGGTGTGTTACCATCTTATAGTGCTTCATAGTCCCTATCAAAGCTGATAAATAAGAAGGTGCCATTTGCTTCAGTGAAAGAAAATGAAAAACAACAGAAAACACTTCATCACTGCACATCTTTCAAGACTAAGAAAATAAGCCAAATCCCAGCAGAAACAACTTTACTTTCTCCCTCAGTCTTACAGTTAAAGAGTCCAGTCCTTCTGAATGATTAATACATTTTTTACTATCAAGCTTAATTCTTTATTGTCAAGTGCAAGAGGAGAGAATTAATAAGTTGTTCTCTAACATGCCTTGCAAAATATACACTGTGAAAAACAGCTAGAATGTCGCTAAAATGCCTCAAAAATACCAGGGGTGTTTATATACAATTTAAGGAACAGACTCAATATCACTGAAGAATTTTAATTTCAGTGTCCTTTCTTCCAAATGTATGTATATATTTTATCAGTTGATTTTTGAACTTACCAGGGTTGCTAACAATAAAAGGCAGTTGGACCTAATGAATTAAAATCTCCCCTTCTTTCTGGAAGGTTTGTAGTTATTCTTTTAATTTCTTGCTTTCTTTATTTAATAAGTATGCATTTAAATAGTTTGAGGTAGCATGAATGTGTAAATAAGAGATCTTGGTCAGATCAGAATGAATTTCCTATAGTTGTCTTGAGTTTTGATGCCTGATAATTACTGTATGTATTTAGTAACATATTTTGGGGGTTTGTTTCCAAAGGCAGAGCTCGAGTTTTGTATCTAAATTTTGTGGAAAATAGGCTTTTTAATTAATTATGCACCTCATTAGTTTTTAAATTATAATTGAACAAAGACAATTACTGGGATAAGAAAAATATGTAGGGGGTTTTTTGTAGCTTAATATGAATGAGGTTCCAGTATGTTTGGACTTGAATATGGATATTGTTTGTGTTTTGATCAGATCATGATCAGTAATTAAGTATGCAGGAAAGGATAGTTTGTAGATAAATTGAAGAGTATTTGCTAGTGTATCACATTTTTGTACTAAAAGAAGTTTGTTTATCCTTCTTCAAGAGTGCATTTGTTTTCTCGTCACTCAGGTGATTTCACAGCTTCGGATCCTGAGTAGGTCAGTAACTGCTGGCTGCAAATTTGACAGAGAAATATGGTCTACAGAACTTTCTCCTGTTCTCAACCTATGGAAGAAACTTAATCAGGTAGGAATGTACCTAATTTGAAAAGACAACTTTTTTTCCTCGTAACTACATTAAAAATATAGTCTAAGGAATTATCTTGAGTATTGAAACATAAGAAGAGAAAAAGTAAATGAAATGTATTTGAGGTGGGAAGTATAATGTTAGGTGCATAATTAGCTATGAAGTCTGTATGTGGTATAACAGGCTGTACTTTTTGTCTCTCCATATGGGTGAGACCACACTCAAAACATGAAACTAACATCCTTTATGTGTTTCCAAGAAAAATACTAATGTACTTTAGATTTTAATTTAGTCTCTGCATTTATCTAATACTCACAAGGCAGTGTTTAATGATTTTAAATATAATGAAGTTTTTTCTTTATACTGTTGAAATATGGTATTAGCTTTAAACTGAGGTTCATTAAAATCCCTTCTTCACTATCCAGTATCACTCCCTTTATATTCCTTTGTTGGTCTAGCTTGGTTCAGTTTGGTGGTGTTTCTTAATACATATTGTAAAGCTTGGTTTCCAACCATTGAATTCTTATTGCAGGCACCCATTATGTGTGATGTGTGTGAATGAAGACACTACACATACTTAGGAAGGATCTCTCCCACCTCATGCTAGGTGCTCACCTAGACATTTGGCTGTTACTTTGTCTCCTCAATGATTAAGTAATAGATCAGAGACATTGTGACCTAAAACTATGTCTTGTACACAGCAACACTGTACTGGGAAAAACCTTTCCCTTACTCAAATAACCACATACAAGGAAGTGACATAAGGTACACACTTGAATTTGCCATTACATTTTGGAATATCTCATTAAATTCTCATCTAATCCATCCTAAGTGTATGATACATCATGTTTATGTGTCAAAATAGTCTTCCAGTACTAAATAGCTTCATGTTGAAATCTGTGGCCTCTGAACATGGACCTCTGTTAACCAGGTCTGTGATCCTGTAAGAAAAAGTATATTTCAGTGTGACACCTTCCGTTATCTCTTACTGACTAGAGTTAAACATACCTCTAGGCCTGTAAATCTTCTTTGAAAGAGCACAGATGAAACTATTACATATACATACACAAATAAGCAGAAAAATAGAGATTTTGATTGTAGTGTTTGGAAGAAGGGTAAATTAGGCCAGTTTTAAACAGTAAAACAAATCTGCACTACATTAGTATTCATTAACAGCACACGTTGCTAATGGCTAGTTCTTTGTAATTGTTAGTTATTAGCAGTGCAAATTCAAAGTTCATATTCTTTAAAACTTGGGTCGTAAATTAGCTGTGAGCATGCAGTACCATGAAGCTGAAGCCACATAGCTGGTACTGGTGGCTGAGGTTCTTGATAGTCTTAGTTACCTACATGGAGGTAATCAAGATTACCTGAGAGCTCTTTGACAAGGGAAGCTGGACCTGATGCAGGCCTCTTCTTTCACCCCTACCATTGGCCTCAAATCTGAGATCTCCTTTCATATGATTTTTTAGCTCTTTACCTCAGTTCCTGATCTACAGGCTGGGTGACACTTAGGTGGGGTTATTTTTCAGGCTGTAGCAGGTACCTTTATTGTGTCACTTAGAATCTTTTCTTTGCTGCGTAATTGCATTGCCTCTTGTCTAAGAGCACAAGTAGCCTTGCCAGTTCTTAATTGTGCCCTTTCTAAATGGCCATTACATGACCAGCAGGTTGTTGTTCATAGTTCTGAGGCCTCTCTTTTCAAACTGTGCTCATACTTTCAAGACCTTTGCTATTTTCCCATACTATCCCAAGCTTTACATAATAATAGGAGATACCTGGTGCTGAATTCCACTTTACACAGCAAGCTCTTGTAACAAGCTGGTAACACATCTAGAAGGCCAGTACTGCCAGCCTTGCACAGTAAGCATAAGACCTGGTTAGCATGACCTATTCCTAGCTAGAGCAATTTCATTTTTCACAGAATCACTGGGTACAGAAATTTTGTATATTGTTTGCAAAGCTCCTCTCCTGTGAGAACAGCCTGAAAGAGTTGGAGTTATTTGCTGGGAGAAGAGAAGGCACTGGGGAGACGTTGTGCCCTTCCAGTAAGAGAGCTGGAGAGGGATGTGTTACAAGGGCGTGTAGGGACAGAATAAAAGGGAATGACTTCAAACTGAAAGCAGGTGGCTTTAGATTAGATATTAGGAAATTCTTTCCTGAGAGGGTTGTGAGACTCTGGGACAGGGTTCCCAGAGAACTGGCAGATACGCCATCCCTGAAATACTCCAAACCAGGTTAAATGGGGCTTTGAGCAGCCTGGTCTGTGGAAGGTGTCCCTACCTGTCCAGGAGGGTTGGAACTAGATGATCTTTAAGATCCCTTTCAACCCAAACCATTCAATGATTCTGTATTATCTTGAAGTTTCTTTGATTTTCTAAAGTCTTTATGCTATAAGTAGATAATGAAATTAATCTTTTGAATAGATCCTTTAGAACAGGATGGCTTCTGATATTTTATAGGGTTTTTTTTGTGGGGGGGACACTTTCTTGAGTGTTTCAGAAAATTTAAATAATAATATTCTTTATCAAAATTAGTTTTCATAGTCTGTTCAACCAGTAATTGCTTTAAGCTTTGAAAAAGCCTAGGGATCTTTAATATTTCACAGACATTGCATACAGTTCTACATTCTCATTCTAGATTGATAGCTCAATGAAGGCATCGTCTTTGTTTGCAGAATTTATAAAGACCTGGAAATTGGAATGAAGAAGATTGTTGAATTGCTGCTTAAGTTAACAATCATAAATTATTTTTTTTATGCATGAATGGGCAGAGAACATGAAACTAAAACTGTTTCCCAGATATGAAGAAGTAAAATAAAAAAAAGTATTCCTGAAGTCTGTAAAAAAAAAAAATTATTCCAGAGGCAGAAAGACACTCAGAAGTTTGTTAATATGTAGACAAAGATTAAGTATATTTTAAACATTTTTATTCCTGTGTTGAGTATGTTAGTCAAGGATTAATTAAAAAAGGATTATCTTATAAATACCTTGAAAATAGTCGTTGTATATCTATGTACTGATAATGCTGAAATTCACCAAAATTTACCACTTGACATAGGTATGTCGTGTAGAATTTATGCCTCTATGATTGATCACAATCTCTTAGCGTGGCTGTATTTTTGTCTCTGCACTCTTAATGAAACTCCCAAGCCAACTAAGCCTGATCCACACAGAAGCACCAGGAGGAAGTGGTAAGGAAAACTAGTGAGCAATTCCCTGCAGGTGGGAGAAGGATGCACCCATTTTCTGACCTCATCTGTTGTTTGGGGAGTTTTGCTGCCTTGCAGGGGTTCAGCTGTGGGACGTTGTGGAAAGACTGCCAAGGCTTGTCTGGCCCTCAGACTATGACTCCTTGGAGCTTTTCTACGTAGACTCCAGTCAACTGCCAGGTGTAGTGTGGAGCATATGAAGCTCCAAGGGATCTTGGCTGGAGACTGGATGCAGTCTCCAGGTCTGGGCAACCTGCTGTAGCTTTGAGCACCTGAAAATCTCCAGAGGTTCCTTCCAACCTCAGCTGTTTTGTGGTTATGTGAATAGGAGTAATTTTTGTTCAGTTTTCAGAGCTTATCACATTCTCTGTGGCCAAACAGCAAAAATGGCAGATATACTTTGGAAAGTTTAGCTTTTTTCATTTTAGACATTTTGAAATGGGAAATAATCCTTATACATTAATATGGTAGTGAGGACTTATTTGTTGTTACTTTTTCAGAAATGTTTCTGAAAATTTTTCAGGGAAAAAAAAAAAAATTTCCTCTCAGACCACACATGTTGCAAAACCCTGATAAATGTTACTACAAGATATCCTGAAATTGTTGAGCTGGGAAGTTTATTATTCTTTATCTATAACAGTAGAATCATGGCAGCTGCCTCTCCTTCGTCCACTATTTATTAGTCCAGCCAGAATTCAGACTGAAATTTTAAGTTGAATTTTACTCTAAATGAAATAGATACTCAAAACGTGCTTCATATCAATGTGCACCTGTGTCGAAACTACACAAGGAAACTTCTCCTTTTATTGAGCTGTTCTGAACTAATACAGAATGTCGTGACATTTTTGCCTACATTAGCCTCATTTGAAAACATACATTTTAATTCTTGCCATTTAAAAACACCCTTGTAATGAATACTGTCCTAAAACTGCTTTTACAGTGTTTTGTGGCATGATTTGATAACAGCTTAACACTCATCAAATTAATTAAACTCTCATGAACCTGCCATTTAGTTAGAAAAAATCACATACTCATACGTTCAGTATTAGTTTGCATGAAAGACTTGTTGCGCTATAAAATAAAGTCTTCACCGAATAAGTTGTCAAATGTCACCCAAATTTAAAAAACCCTTCCTTAATGTGGAAGGGTGTTTGCAAGGGCTGGGCCCTTGAGTTAATCAGTTAATTCAGCCAGTCTCTGTCCTGGTGTCCGTTCTCTTCCCACACAGCCTTCTGCCCTGACAGAGCGTGGCTGAGCACCTGTGTAAGCATTCATTGTCACATAACTGGATCAGCTGGAAGTCACTGTCCTGTGGAACTCAAGCATCACCCCTCATGCAATAGTTGTCAGAGAAGCACAAAAGTATAAGGACGCAGCGAGAGTGCATAAATGTTTCATCATGTCCAAATGGCGCTCTCTCATGAGGAGAGAGATAGAGAGAGGAATCGGTGCTATATTTTCATTGTAAGGTGGTTGCATTTTCTGCCTTGTTTCAGAAAATCCCCTTACCAGCTCCATGAAAGTTAGAAGGCCCACCCATAATTTCAGCAGCAACTCCTTCAAAATTGTTAGCTGAATGTATGATCATTAATTATTGTGTGTTCTGTGTCTTATGTTTGTAAATTGTAACTCATTGTTTTCATAAAGTTGCATAATGATGCAAGAAAATTGTCATTGTAGAATCATAGAATCAGAGAATATTCTGAATTTGTATGGAACCACAAGGATCTTTGAAGTCCTACTCTTGGCACTGTACAGAACAGCCCCAAGAATCACACCATGTGCCTGGTACCTCATTATCTACCTCAGCTTTAAAAAAAACCCAGGGTTTTTTCCATGAAGGAAAATCAGTGAAACAGAAATATAGGGTCATTCTTCATTGTATTTTCAACAATGAAAAGCCTGTAAAACACAGTGAGAGGCTAATATCTGAAAGAATAGGCAGAGAGACTCAAAGGAGGAGGCAAAATAGGTACATCAAAAGGGCAGTAGAGATTTCTAAAACCCATCACCACAACCAAAATAGAATTTTGAATAAAATGCAGAACTAATAGAGGTATATGAGTTTATTTTCATTTCTTACATTTCTGAGGAGGCAGTTTTCAAAACACACTGGAGTTTGCAAAAGCTTGAGTTTAAGAAGGTAACAAAGTCAAGCTCTGGGACAGTTTAGGTAAGACTATATGAGATGTTACATTGTACTAAGATAGCAACACATACAGAAATGAAAGAGGGAAAGTCATCAAAGTCTCAAAATACACCTGATTAATATTGGTAGCATAATACAGTATTGAATATTAAAGATTAGAATCTATCTTCAGTTTCTTATGATTAGGAAAAGCACTCAGTACTTTAGCAGTTCTTCGTCTTAATTCCCAAGCAGGTCATGAGCATACACATATTTTAAAAGCTGATGTGAGTTATATACATAATGGATTTTAAGGGAATGTAATAGGACATTAAATGTATAAGCTGATATTGGTATTCATGTTTAATTTTCCTATGGAAAAGACAGATGGGTTGTTTCAACAAATTCTCTGGGGAAAGCATTAGAAAGAGTGATGAAATGAATATGCAATTCACAGGAGACTGTTATGTAAAGGACAATATTGAGGAACTTAGATGACTTCTCTTTCAATAAGCTTTTGTGAATTTGAAAGTGTCAAAGATTGAGCAAAGCCTCCAAAGTGCAGTGTCTTGGGTTTTTCTTTATTTTGTGCAATTAAATACCTCAATAAGAAATTATCAACTAGTTTATGGTAGTTTTATATTACAGTTTACATATACTCAGCAGATTATGGTCTTAGAAAAACTGATGTGGAACTGGTACTGTAATTTTTGAAAGCATGCAAACAAAAAATACAAAGCATAACAATTGTAAATACTATATGCTTCTTACACTTTGATCAGTAACTTTGTTGTATACCTTTTTAACAATGTTTGAAGACTTTATTCTTCATTTTTCTGTTGGTCAGTCATAAGCCAAAGTATTGCTCATTCATTTAGCTTCTCTCATATTTTAGCTTTGTAGCTGAGTGCAGTATGAGCCTGAAATTAAAAATGTAAAAGTTCTGACAAACATGTAGTGCCTGGGAAAGATTATAGAGGTAAATATCTTCTGTGTTCTGGAAAGCGAGATGCCATGTGACAATTCAGAAATGCATTTAACCTGAAAAATAATCAAAACTACTTGTTATTTTAAGACTACATACTTAAGAGAAAGTAAAATCTGATTTTATCTTTACTAAATTACTAGAAATTGAAATAGCAAAACATTTTTCCCTATAGGCTAGGATTTACTTTTTATATTTATGCCTTATAGAATTTTCCAATAAAGTTTTTAATTCTATAACTGGAATTCATTGCAGCATCTTGTCACATGTCAGGTTGACAGTTTCCAAACACATGCTAAACTGTATTTATGTAATAAGCTGCATATGAATTAAGATTTGCAAAATTACACCATCTCTTGAAATTATTGAATAAATTTGAATTTTCAGTGGCTTTAATGGAAGGGAAGTAAGTATTAAAAATGGCAATGTGAGAGCAGAAGTATCTCTCAGAGCCTGAGTTACTCAAGATTTATGCATAAAATTATATATATTTTGTATTTATTCTGTTTAATTTAATTCCATGTTGAAGCAGTCTCACAAAGCAAGTACTGGCAGCATAGTTTACAGTACCCAGAAAATCTTGTTGTGCTGAGTACACCACTGCTTTTTTACATTGGCACATTGACACAAATACTAAAAGCAGTGATTCAGCTAAGTGAAGATTTTTCAGCAATTCAAGTACTTTTGAAGTAACTGGGTAGACAGGCTTGTCTCAGAAGAGTGGTGCTTTTATTGAAGATGTCACAGACAGTACTGAAAGTATCATTATACTTTTAATCCATGTCAGAAAAGGGTTGATACCGTCACTACTTCTAAAGCTAACGAGGTCATATGAGGTATTATGAATTAAACAAACAATATGTTGTACAACAGCAGAGTTTCCCTGAGTTTATTAACTGAGTATCACGTGTTCTTTCTTAGAATTCTAACCTGATCCATCAAAAGGTGTCTCCTCCTGCAGAACAACAAGGATCTCCAGTCTTATCATTCATTACTCTGGAGCAATTCAATGCCATTCGCCTTGTGCAGAGTGTCCATCAGTCACTTGCTTCTTTAAGTAAGGTCATCAGAGGTACCTCACTACTGAGCTCTGAAGTACAAAGACTAGCAAGTGCTCTGTTAAACCAGAAGGTAAGTCATTTTGTAATAAATATACATTGTAATAAGCATTGAAAAACCCAAGGAAACTAAACTAATTCTGACACATATTTTCATGTTACTATTTGTTCTAAGTTTTTTTATTGATAAAGACTCTAAAATGGAGTTCTTTAAAGATAGAAACCTAAAGCAAAATCTTTTTTTTTTCCAGAATTTTTTTCAGAATTTTTTTTTTGTTTGCAGAAGCTTCTGAATGTATTACTCTCTTATCAAGTTTTCTCTTACAGACAAATGCAGTAAGGTTAGAAGCTGTGGAATACTATTTGAATTTTAAATAGCAAGTCATGCTAGATAAGTCAAATATATTAGCCAGTAGAACATGTAAATCTGTCCCTTTACTTAGTTTTTACATTTTCTTAAAATTTAAGTTGTAATAACAATTCTCTTTGCATTTATTCAGTATGGAGTATTGCCATACTACACCAGACAAGCTCTGCCTATCATACCAGCCTATCATCTCACCCTGTATTCTTGATGTAGAAGAAAAGCAGTCAGAATTTGTACATGTACTTTCTCCATGTTTTTTGGCATTAAACTGGACACGTTTATAATCTGGTATAATTAGTGACAGCAAGTTTACATGCTCTATCATTAATAGCTAGATAATTGGATTACAAAGATAGTCAAGCATTGATGTGACATGAAACTCTGGTTTTGTTTCACCTCCAGCAACTCATAAATTCTGTCGATGCTAATGCATAGATAGTGAGATTGCTTCTTCAATGAATGATAATTCCTGTTAGCATCCTGTTTATCTTCATGTGAAGAACAAGTACTGTTAAAAAGATTGTTATGCATTTATTGATATATCAAATTCTAATCAAAATAATAAATAAATTTGTTGTCTTTCTAGATTCACAAGACAGCATTTGTTAGCAAAATTGCTGTACAATTAGAATAAATTCATGTTTTCATGTTAGCAATCTCATCGCCTTTTAAACACGTTTTGACTGTGTGGTAGAAACTGGTGCTAAGTCCAAGTCATAGTGAATGAAAGTGATACATGTAATGGCCATTCTTTAGTTCCTACAGTTATATTTCTTGTTACTGAGCAAGAGAGCATGGCTCGCTTGTGTGCTTAAGCTGCACACTTCAATTGGAACCGGCAGCAGCGGTGAAGCTGATGGCTACCACAGAAAGTTTCTTAAAAATTCTATGCATTTTAACCTCTCACAAGTATCAGTTCAGTGCTTCCTGATGTATTGACCAGTGCTTCTGTCATTTCATCTGCTTACTTACCCACTTTCCTTGACACAGATCACTGCACTGGATTGTGACCATATAGCATTTTTTTCAGCAGCCTTCCAGAGAGCCTAGTGCCACATTCGTGGCATGGCAGCTAAGCCTCACTATATTTATCATCAAAAAAGTGATTTGCTTCATGTATTTTCTATACACTCTTCTTAAGTGTTTTCATGTGTTATGTAGCAAAGGACTATTTTTCAAAACCTGTATTTTAAACCCACTAAGATTGTAGTTCTTTTAAGATTATAGCACCTGAAGAAACTGCTGGATTACTAACAGAAATGTGAAATTCAATAAATGTATGACTTACAAAGGTTTCAGCAATGTGCTGTATTTGTGTAAAATTGGTATGTTAGCCCCATACTAGCCACTGTGAAGAAAATTAACTCCATCCCAGCCAAAATGAGCATAAGTACATCTGAGATACACTTACATAATAACAATTAGCTAAGCTATTTCTTTAAAGTAATTTAGAGTGATATATTAGCAACATTAGGCAAATGCCTTTTAAGTGATATATTGATGAATTGATGAGCTGTCTTTAAATGCATATCAAGTAGAAGAGGCTGCAAAAATGCCAGGTTTCAAATAAAAAATAAGTTTCAAAAAATCCTAATTAGGACGACTCCCCCCAGTGCAGTTAACTATGCTTTGTTAATTGTCTCATTTGTGCTCTAGTTTATTCAATCCATTTGTAGTTACTATCCTCAAATCTAGTTATGTTCTGGTTTTTATCTATAAAAGGTAAACATAGAGTATTTACTTTGAAAGATACCTTTTTTTACAAACTTCTATGATCAGATTTTGAATACGTGTTTAATACATATGCTATTAGAATGGAAACTTCCTGGAAAATGCAGCTGTAAATATTAAACAGTATAAACTGTTTTTTCTGCTCAGCATCTTCAGTAGTGTGCAATATTCCACAGGTACTGTTTCACATCAATTTTCTTTCTCATAAGTAGGAGAATCTTGCAGTCACTTTCACTGTGGTTTAGATTCCTGTGGACTAGGTAAAGTTAATGTTCCTATCCTTATTTTTAAGGAGGAAATTTAACAGATGCTCTTTTAAGCCTTTCTTTTTGAAGTCAGTGAAAAAACTTGTACAGGGAAGTCTTGCAGGATGTTTTTTCTCGGGTGTTGCTCTGCAAAAACTGGAAGGTGATGAGAAAATAATTATTCAGAGGAATTGTACCAGATTGTCTTCACCACACAGCCACACAACTGCGTGTTCAAGACTGAGGAGGCTGCAGCAAAGGAGTGGGAAACTGTGGTTGCAGTTGAAAGATGGCATTGTGATTTTCCAATAAATAGTTGTCTTAGGCCTTTTGGAAGTCTTTGTGGAACCAACTGATGTTTCCTTATTGAGTAGCAGAGGTTCTTGCAAGTTCTCCATCAGAACTGTGTCTGGGCCATACAAAGAATTAGTGGGAATATGACCTTTCTGTTTCTGATTGTATGTTCTTGATCATTATGTTACTAGTATTGCCCTTTTCCTTTATAGATGTATTTGATCTCCAGGTTATTAATTTCATTCAAGTTTCTGGCTTAAAATGTAATGATGATGGATTTGAAATGTATACTTTCAGTAAATACATATTTTATTTCAGTGTCCTGTCACATGGCAAAGCAAGTGGGAAGGTCCAGAAGATCCTTTGCAATATCTCAGAAGTCTTGTAGCTCGAGCACTTGCCATACAGGTAATTTCAGAGTCATTTACCTCAGCATGCTGGTGTTCAGTGACACAGTGTATTATGTAAATTCCACTGCAGTAGACCTCTACAAACACAGGTCCCAAAGAGTTTTAGATATGTGAAAATGCATGTAAAAATATGAAGATCAAGGAGTAACGTGATAATATGGTTAGTTACTTCACAATTGGTTTATATGTTAGATTTTAGTCATTAATCTTTATTGTGAACTGTGGGGAAAAAAGACTTTTTTTACCCAGATGAAATTTTGCATCTAAGTCAAGACATACTCTTTAATCTGGTAGGGAGATGCCTATCAAGATGTAAGTGAAGCATTTCTAATAAAGGTAATGTAGAAATTCATAGATGACTAGTCTTTGAAGAAAAAAATGAAAACATCTGCATTCTCCAGGTTTAGAAGGGGCTATAAGAGAGCGTGCAGAGTCTGACAATAGCCCTGTCTGTCCAGAGTCTGACAGTGAAGAGGGTAAATTTTAGTTTAGGTAAATCTATATATATTTTGATTGTCAGAAGTGTTGTATGTAAGATAATACGCAGAAAAAATAAAAGTAATTTATCTAAATTAATTAATATTTAAGGAAACAGATTCCTTATCTATGTTGGATACATAGAGAGAAAACTGTGAAAACCGTCAAGAAAGGAAGACTACTTTAGGAAGGACAGATCTTTGTTATGTCCTGGCAATAAATAGAAAGCTGTTGGTTTTGATCTTGATTAACACATCTTGTCAAATGGGATAGCAAGATTCCCGTCAATATTAGTGTTGACTGTCAGATTCAGAAGAAACATTTGAAGGGCATGTGACTTCTAGGCATTACTTTTCTAAAGAAACTGTCAAACAGATGTTTCCAAAGTATTGATAAGATTCTTGTTAGGCAAACAATTTCTTTTGGCTAATGCTTATTTTTTCTTTATCCTTTTCTTCAAAAAAGGCTTAAAGTATAAACAAGAAAAAAATATAAATATGTATAGCAACAAGTGATAATGCATGTTCAAATGTTATTTCGTCATACAGCTGGAGTTGAACTTAGTCTCATCTGTCTTTTTGCTGACTACTAAAGCCTTTAGTGTTAAAAAAGCATCATTTGTGGTGAGTCAGCATGTTCGTAAGCTTCAAGAGTTCTTTACTGTTTGCAACTTCTCCTTTCATTTGGTTGTGACCAAACTGCATGGAATTTTCCTTACTTACATGATTTATTTTTAATGGAAGTCTGAGATTAGAGTTCAAGCTTCTGTGTGTAGTGCACCTCCCATACAAAGTGACAATGCAGAGGTAACAGGATGAAATTAGTGTTAATAGTAATAGATGATTTTCAACCACACATATTCCAAAAGTTTTTATTTCCATCTATTACTCCACTCAGCTATTGACAAATGTGCTGCATTATATTTGCTGCATTACCATGATAGTAATCTTCCTTTCTCATTGCTCAAACTGCTGACAAAATGGTACATTTGGATTAGTCATTTTTATGAAAGTTATTATGAAAGAATCAGTTATTCATTGTAAGAGAGAGAAAGATTATTAAGGCATAGCTTTCCTGTAGATACTTAACTGTGTCCTTAAGCAGTAAATTATGTTAAATTTTTTATTAGTGATAACAGTCACTGGTTGTCTCATTTTATTTCTTTAATGGCAAATATGTAATATAGTTGTGTTTGGAGCAATTCTTAATAATACAGTATCAGTCTGCTTTGCCTCTCAAGCTTCTAGTCAAATCACATCTGAAATACAATTTCTATATTTTTTGGTGTATATTATTAGAAAAATGTTGATTATTTCTAGTTATGCATTTCATTTGAATCATCTTTGTCCATAAATGTGATTCCAAATCATGACTGTGCCCATTACACCTTTCTGATTAGTCTTGATCATTTTTAATTAACTTTTCTTTTTTGTGACATTTCATTATTGATTTTATAAATGTAATTAATCACTAGTTCATTCTAGGTTTAGTGTTCAAAAATTCAATAAAGGCTTCAATAAAGATATTTCATAACTCTGAAAATTATCTTCAGATTTATTTTTCAATAAATGCCATATTTTGGATTAGTTTAGTTTTATATGACCAACTTTATAAGCTTTTTTTTTTATAGTTACTCTTATCTCCCTCTGTTTCATTGACTATAAGATATTGACTTACTGTTTGAGACAGGTTTGATTTAGGCATTTTTGAAGAGGAAATAGGAGATATTGAAAGATCAAAGTTGTATTGAAGGATTATATTTCCTAAGGATGCAGTAAGTCTCTACCTAGGTTATTAGTTAAAGGCTGCCTTGTCAAGAGGTTTGCTGCCAGTGCAGAAAACAGTAAAAGTAACTGCAACAAGCATTTAATGGGGATGGGGAGGAACACAAAATACAGGCCAGATGGTAAAATATTTATAGCAGAATTTCTAGAAGTGTAAAGATGTTCTGAGAGCATTATACAACAACAGGCAGAAAAACAACAGGTGTTGCATTTTTCAGGTCTGAATTGACTCAGTAAAAAGGAAAATAAAAAAAACCCAAACCTGCCTATTGAAAGTGTGAAGAAATTTGTATTTGTATATGCAAAATGCAGTAGAGGCATGCATTGCTGTGTACTATTAGTTATGGCGATAGACCTGATGTAAGTAGGTGACTTCTTCCCATGTGCAAGTTCTGATATTTGGATGGTAGCTTTTGCTTTAAATTGAAACAAAAGATATGTATTGAACATTCTTCTAAGATGGAGTTCTGAATACTTTCAATAAGCAGTGCTGACATTGAACTTTATAATTTTGTGTTTCAGCTTGTCTGTCTACAGTGACGTATTTGCTACTGACATTAAGATATGAAATGTATGAATTATCATGGATCATTGTATAAGTTTTAATGCTTGGTCCTTACACTGTCAGTTTCCTCATGATGGCACCCTAAATGTTTTCTGTGGTTTCCTTCTCTCATGGTTCACGATCATAGCTCAGCAATAATGCACATCAGTATAAGGGTATTAAGTGCATCCCAGTCTCTAGATAAGTGTCTTCTCATGGCTGTGGATACCAGCAGGAGAGAAAGAGAAAGAGGAGACTCACAACTGCAGCTGTTAAGAGGTGAAACAGCAGCCCAGGCAAATGTCAGCTGAACAGCAACCTTGAAAAAATATTTCAGGTCAACAGATTGGAAATTAATTTTTGTTTCCACAAGAACTAAATAAAGAGCTTAATTTCACCTCTTCAAAAAAGAACCCCAAACCCTTCTTATTCCAAAAAGATCTTTTATTTCATTCTTTTGGACTCTGCTGGTTTTATGTCATTTACAAAACCAGTTCTTCCTTAGGATGATTGTTTGGTCAGAGAGCTGCTAAAAGTCTTGCAGCATACATTCTGTCCTCAGAATCATAAGCACCAATTTCAGAGTTCTAATCAAGGAAATGTTATAAACACTGAAAGTCTTTAGTTGCATAATTTATGAAAGGTTTTGTTGAAAATGTGCATTTATCTATAAAGTACTCCTAGTATATAAAGAAGTTAAATTTCATATTTTTCAAGAGACTTATATTTATTTTCTGAGATGCTGGTCTCTTGTCCCTTTCCATCCTGAGTAAAATCTAAGGTAGTAATAGTTAACTTCAATACCAATTTGAGCACCTAGTATAAGATTTTTGCTGTTTTAATGGTCTTTCAGTATTTGAGAAAGAATGACTTTGTTCCTGTTTTGGAACCGTAGTCCTCTATTTCAACAATTAGGCCCCCAGAAAGGTGGATTGGACACCCAAGTTATATGAGGTTTGAACTCTTGGAAATTGCCTGCTGAATATACTGGAAAACCTTCTGGGAATAGGAAACACAGGATTTCTCCATCATATCCTAGGCATCTAGGCAGAGATACTAAATTTTCATTCACTGATAACAGGCAGAAAGTCTGCTCTTAGTAAACCAAGGGAATTGAGTCCTCTCAATTTTCACCAGGCTAAAGAACTCATACAATTCTTGTAAAAATCCAGAATTGTCATGCTCAGTCCCCCTATTCATCCACTGGGGTACTCCATAATAAGGCCTATCCCAATTCAAGTAATCACACTTAGTTTCCAGAGTGTTTTCTAATACATTGCCTTAGCAGAGTCTGCAGCAGGGACAATAGCTTAATGGTTTGTCTTTTACAGTTTTAGGAGAGGCTGATTCAGATGGATTAGTTTTGCTTGTTCCCCACTGTAGTGGTTTGGCCCAAAATACTCATTACTGTTTATCTTCTGTGAGATAAGAATTAGGAGAAATGCAAAGCAGGCACCAAACTTGAAAGAATATAAAGAAGTTTATTAACAGACCTAAAAGAGGGAAAAAAAAATTATACCACCTTCAGAGGGACTATGCTTGCTAACCTATGACACCCACCTTGTCATTGTTCCTCTCATGGCTGTCTATGTGAACAGCTGTTACCTAGGTATCTGTACAGTGCAGATTTAGTATTCTAATATTAAAGCACAAAAATTCATAAAAGTAATGTGGTTTAAATCCACCCATTCCATTATCTTAGTTCAAATTTCCACTGTATTCTGAAGAATTAGCATTTTTCTGCTGCTTTTCTTGGCTTCTTCTCTTTAGCTATCATGAATATCAAAACAAAAATACAACTACAGCCTAACATTATCTGCTAAGGAACTGATCCTTAATTGGCTCCCTCAGTTCTCATCACGTTGCAGCATGATTTCATTCTGTTCAGAGTTTATCAGCCAGGATATGTCTTTCAAGACCTTATATCTAAGTGATAACTGTTTGGTAAAATTTGGAAATATGCAGGTACTACTAAAAAAAAATGTTTTGTTTGTCTCTAATATGCAAATTTGAAGCTCTTAGCAGCTGTTTTATCATGTCACTCTTAATCACTGTCTCAGTGAGATTGCACTGATGAAGTCATGGCTGATACGGAGTGGTAGTGCTTTGTAAAGATGCACCATCTGAATAAGGGACCACACAGAATGTGAGATCTAAGTTTTGGACATGGATGGGTAATAGGAGTTGTCCACTGAAATAAGATCTCATTTCTAAGGAAATTAAAGCAGAAGCTGAAGCAATTTTTGTGCTTAAAGAGATTGTGTACTCTTGTCACTTACAGAAAGCTGTGTTCATGCATTGGTAAAGTTTCCCCTCCAGGCTCTTCACCATCTTCTCAGCCCTCCTTGGGACACTCTAATAACTTAATATCTGTCGTAAATTGTGATGCCCAAAACTGAACATCACTTTTTTTTCATAGTGAAATGTTTATTTTCCTCCAAAATACAGTGGGTTTTAACACTAAATCTGCAAACTATGCTATTTCAAATGTAAATAATTTTGGTTGCCAATGAGCAAGATTTACGTCAAGTTTTGGAAAAACATTGTGCCTTTTGCACAAAAAACCTGGAAAAATGGTTTTTAAACAGCAGCATTGGAAAATGGAAAATACTGCTACCTGCATTTCTTTTGGTTTTCTTGTGAGCTTTTGAAGCCTATTCCCAGTGAGGTTTAGATGCTCTGTTAAACTGAGGCATCTGCAAACTATGGGCTTTTCAATAAATATCAGGCTTAACTGTTGTGAAATGTAATCTGTTTCAACAGAATTCAGCTGCTGTTCATTAAACTCTTGAAATTTTAAGCATGTTTTGTGAGAATGGCTGTTCTGTTGAAATTGTAAAATACTACCTTGTAAGCAGAAGTTTGAGCAGCACCCCTTATCACACCACTAACCAGGTGTTTAGCTCTTTGATTATAAAATATTTATTGCAGGAGATAATTACTCATAAAAAGATTTTTGTAAATGTTGAGTAAAAGAAGAAGAACCCAGGTCATTGTCTCTACAGACATTGTGTCTGAGAAATTACCATATTTTAAAGAAAATGATCTTCTTTCCTAACCTAGGTTTAAATTTAAAAAAACTAGATTTAGTATTTTTTCTATGGATGAAAGATAGTATTTATATACTTAGTAAATTACAAAAAGCTGTACTATATATTTTATAAGATTTAAAACTGTAGTTGATATACTTTATTTAAACGAATAAAATAATCATCATTCATTGATTTTTCTCTTTAAGCTATGAAATACATTTTCACAATACAGAAAGAAATCTGAAAAGATGCAATGATAAAATAGTAATAAATTTTATGCATTCAATCTATCAAAATTAAAAGTGTAGATTGCTCTGTTTCTAATAGCTTGTTTTTCACTGTATCTCTATCATGGACAGAGCTGTCTGCAAAAGAGAAAGCAGAGTAAAATGGATAGTCTTGTCTGACAAAAGCTCAAGCAGAAAAGGTTAATTTTAGTATAAGGGGTAGAAAATGATGTTATTATCATTCACATGTGAACGAGTCCTTACGTTATTCTGTCAAAGACTGGTAATTTTAAATTCCATCTATTAATGAATGAGAAGGCTGCAGCACATGCTAATGCACCAATTTGTAGGTTCATCCTGTCAATCTGCTTTGCTTTTTGTAGACAACTTAGAATCAGAGAGAGGTTTGGGTTGGAAGGGACCTTAAAGACCATCTTGTTCCAACCCCCTGGCATAGGCAGGGACGCCTTCCAGTAGATCAGGTTGCTCAGAACCCCATCCAACCTGGCCTTGAACACTTCCAGGGATGGGGCATCCACAACTTCTGTGAGCAACCTGTTCCAATACCTTACCCACCCTCACAGGAAAGAATTTATTCCCTAATATCTAATCTAAATCTACCCTCTTTCAGTCTGAAGCCATTTGCCCTGGTCCTGTCACTACATGCCCTTGTAAATAGTCTCTTTCCGTCTTTCTTGTAGGGCTCCCATCAGGTGCTAGAAGGTTGCAGTTAGGTCATCCTTAAGCCTTCTCTTTTCCAGGCTGAAAAATCCCAACTCTCTCAGCCTTTCCTCATAGGAGAGATACTCCAGCCCTCTGATCATCCTGGTGTCCCTCCTCTGGACTCTCTTCAACAGGCCTGTGTCCTTCCTCTGCAGGGGACCCCAGAGCTGGACACATGTCTTGGTTTGAGACAAATTGGAGGAGTTCATCCGAAATGAACGTTCTCTGATCGAGGGCAGATTTCAGCAGCCCCTACCCCTCCAGGTTCGGGAAAGAAATTCTTTGGAGGAAAGTAAAAAATAAACCTATTTATTAACAAGAAAAGTGCACACAGGCATGGAAAAAGAATAATGTTAGATAATAAAACCTCTCACTGTGGAGAAAACCTGGTAAATGCAGAGTCCTTTGTAGGTGTGGCTCTGCCCTCTCCAGAGCTGGGGTTCGGCATGGGCCCCATGGTGTAGGGCCTCCTGGGAATGATGTTCCACACCGGAACAGAACAGTCCCAAGAAAAATTCTTGCCAAAGGAGGCAAGCAGCTCAGCTAGCAGGCTAGCTAAAAAGCAAAGTTTTAACTCTCAGTCTCTCTCCCGAGAAGAGGAGCTGAGAGCTGGCTAAAAGCAGGAAGGTGCTTCCTCCGCTCTGCCGCAGGAACGCAGGGGAGTGTGTATGTCCTTGAGCACAAACCCGCTCTGAAAAATTCGCCTGGCTTCTCTCCTCCCTCTCCTGAGAAACAGCTTAAAGACACAGGAAGGCACAGGATTCATGTCTGGCATAGGGCAGATGATAGGGAATACAGTAGAATGCAGTCCCCCAGGACATTGCAGCACTGCAGGTGGGGTCTCACCAGAGCAGAGCAGAGGGGCAGAATCCCCTCCCTGGCCCTGCTGCCCACGCTGATTTGGATGCAGCCCAGGACACCTCTGGCTTTCTGGGCTGTCAGTGCACACTGACAACTCATGTCCAGCCTCTCATCTACCAGCACCCCCAAGTCCTTTTCAGCAGGGCTGCTCTCCATCTGCTCATCCCCAGCCTGTCTTGGTACTGGGCGATGCCCCACATAGGTGCAGCAGCTTGTAGTTGGCCATGTTAAACCTCAGGAGATTCCAATGTCCCCAGTTCTCAAGCCCAGGTTCCTCTGGATGGCATCCCATCCTTCAGGTGTGTCAACAGCACCACTCAGCTTGGTGTCATCAGCAAATTCGCTGAGGGTGCACTTGATCCCTTCATCTGTGTCATTAACGAAGATACTAATTAACGCTGGTCCCAGTATCGACCCCTGGGGGCCACTACTTGTCAGTGATGTCCATTGGGACTCTGAGTCATTGATCACCACCCTCTGGATGTGACCATCCAACCAATTTTTTATCCATCTCACAATCTACCCATCAAATCCATCTCTCTCCAGTTTAGAGACAAGTATGTTGTGAGGGACCATGTCAAAGGCTTTACAGAAATCCAGATAGATGGCCCATACATCCAGATCTGTAGGTCTTGCCTTGTCCACTGCTGTAGTCACGCCATCCTAAAAGGCCACTAGATTGGTCAGGCAGATTGCCCTTGTTTAGAGTAACTTGCTCTTCTGATCACTACTATATTGACAGAAATATTCTGTCTACTAATAATAAACAATCTATTCAAAATCTTTTATTGTTTTATTTATAAATCTGATGTCATAGTTAGCAGTGCATACATAGAAATAAATTACTTAGAGTAATAATACAGCTTTGTAACTAAAACGTAGGTGTGATTGTGGCTCTTTTTTAACTTCTAGATGGTTTGCTGGGAGCTGGGTTGGTGTAACAGTTTGCAAATGTTTCATCTCCTGTTTTGAGCTTTTAATTGGTCAAAATCAATGGTAAGATGCTGTAACTATTTCTCAAATATCATTAGCAGATATGTATTTTATAAAAAAGCCCATTTTTAAATAGAAACACTTTTCCATTTCACAAGCAAGCACCATCCCTAATTAGCAATCTTTTTGGCCTTTCTTTGGGGGAAGGCAGAAATGTAGCTGCATATTGACCTATCTCTCTCTGAAGGAGATGCCATATTACCGAATTGGAAATTATAGCATAGTTTCATATTGTATTCCTTTGCAAATATATTAAAAAATATTTAAAATTTCAGAGTCTTTTAACTTCGAAGGCTGACATCTCAAATTTAGTTTGTGAAGGAAAAGAGTCATACGAATAATTCTTGACTAAACCATTCTTTATCTATTGTGTGTGCAGTTGTTCTACTCTTGAGATTTTACAGTCAAATAAAGCAATCAGTTCAGGTTGCAAGTGCACTCAACAGTTCTGTAAACAGACATAACTGCGTTTTAAAACTGAAGTCAACAGAAAGGCATTCAGATTTGGGGTTTTGTTTGTTTTGTTGTTTGATTTTTTCCTTAGTAGAGTTATTTTTGGTGTGGTCTTTATCTCTAAATGTTCAGCAAGGTACATAATTGAAGAAAAAAGAAACCAAACCATGAGTCAAAATAGAAGAGTTGTTAAGAGTGATGGGAAGCTTAGGTCCTTATTTAAGGTGTGTAAGTGATGCTTAAAGACGGTAAGGATAAATACCCTCCTGCTCTATAATGTTTCCCAGTGTGTTCAACTGAGTGCTATAAATAGCAACTAAATTAAAATGTGTGCTCCTACGTGGAGGAGAATGTGCAAAAGCATATTGATGTATTGGTAATTCCACACAGTCACTCTGAACTAAGAGAGTTATGATCCAGTGAGAAATTTGTTCTCTACATCTGAACTTGAGTTTCAAAATTCATGTCATGTTTGTACTGTTGCACAGTGTTGTATGTGCTTTTCCTTATACATACAGTGTGTTTTCCTATAGGTTTTCTATCACTAACATTTTCACTATTATTTCTAACATTTCATTATCCCATGCAATAAATTAAGCAAGTGAAAATACCTATACATCAGTCAAAATGCAGTAAATAATTTAGGACTAAACCAAATATTGTTCATTCTTCAGATACTTAGGTTACGAAGCTATGAAAAGGATTTATTCTGTCATGTGTATTCGTGTAATATATTATCACACTGAGAAAGTACAAAGTAATGATTTGAATATATCAACAGAAGAATCTATCAAATAAAAAAACAGTAAGATATTACTAGAATAATAAAACTGAAACCAATATGTATATCCAAACATACCGTGGAAATGCAGAATTCCTAATGACCTTACTAAAGGTCAAAGAGAGTTGTTATTTCTTCTACACTTTTGAGGCCGCATCTGAAACCCTTGTCCAGTTTTTGGCTGTGAATTTGAAAAACATTACCCAGATGGTCCAGAGAGGTTTGTGGAGATATATGGTTTGTAGAGATTTCTTTGGAGATACACAGAGCTAGAGTAGACAATGCTCTGAGCAACCTAAATTGATATTGAATTTGGCACGACTCTGAATTGCAATTGGATTGGATGCCAAAATGTTTAATTTTATGAATAAATTTTTTCTATAATGGAAGTAATTTAAAAACTAAAGTTATTATATCTGAAAAAAATAAAAACTAATTTAAAAATACAACAAAAAAATAGTGTGCTGTTTAACAAAAGTGTTTAACAAAAATTCGCTTTCAGGTTTAATAAAAGGTTTTATGAACTTCAGGGAGCTGATATGCTGCACTTGAGGTACCTTTATGCTAACTGGCTTGGCTTTACAGTGTAGGAGCAAACAACAATACATAGCAGCTTACTGCACCAATTAAAAAAAAACTTAATTATAGTCTGTGTCTACACAAAATTCTCCTTTGCTGAACAAACTATTTGATAGTCTGAGCATTAATCCCATGTTGGAGTGTTCTCTTTAATGGAATGTAAGCAGCTTTAGCATGAGCCAGCATGGTGTGCCAAGATGCCATGTCACAGGCATGGCCATGACATCGTGTAGTTCCTTGGTTTACATGGGGTTGCATCAGCCACTGTTGCCATTCTGTGATCTCTTTTTTTCATGTTGAAAAAACCAGATTTCCTTCTTTACCTTTTAATTGTGGTATCTTTTGGGTATTTTGGGATATGGACCCCCCACAGAGTTAAACAATTTCTGATTAGACTGCTTTAGTATGTTTGATTAACATTCCATACTTACCTGAGAGTTAGGTTAAGCCTTAATAGTTACTAATATGGTAGGGTTCTGTGACACAGGCATGGGTGACAGATTTTCTTTCTGTTTCGGCAGCCTTAAAAGAGGATGTTAACAAGAAATAAATGACTAGTAAACAAGGGGAAAAAAATGGAGAGAGACTGCTGACTGCTGTTCAAGGGGTCATTGTTTCAGAAGAGGAACAAGGACTGTGAGGGAGATGCTTAGTGGAAAATATGTATCTTATGGGGTGTTACCAAGGAAAACGAGCCATAGCAAAGTACGCAGTTCTCTGTTGGCTCTCTTTATTGTAACACAGCCTTCAGGCTGGTACTGTAAAACAAATTACTGCACTGCATCCCATCATTACTAGTGGCTTATATATTGAGTATTCTTTACCCCTGTTTAGTCACACCAGCACCATCACAGTATAGATTTCAGCATCCCTGGGGCAGGAGAGGAGAGGAGAGGAGAGGAGAGGAGAGGAGAGGAGAGAGAGAGAGAGGAAGGAGAGGAGGAGGAGAGAGAGGAGAGGAGAGGGAGGGAGAGAGGAGAGGGGGAGAGGAGAGGAGAGAGAGGAGAGAGAGGAGGAGGAGAGAGGAGGAGGAGGAGGGAGAGAGGGGGAGGGGAGGGGAGGGGAGGGGAGGGGAGGAGGAGGGGAGGGGAGGAGATGGGAGGAGGGGAAAGGAGGAGATGGGAGGGAGGAGATGGGAGGGGGGGAGGGAGGGGAGGGAGGGAAAGGGAAAAGGAAAAGGAAGGGAAAGGGAAAAGGAAAAGGAAAGGGAAGGGCAAGGGGAAAAATGTTAAACCAAACATAAACTCTGAATTAAATTACTGTGTTATTTACCATTTGAAAGATAGTATGAGACAACACCTTATCATATACCTGAAACACTGCAGTATTCACATGGTCATTTAATAGAGGATAACTACCTCAAGAATAATGACTCAAGGATTTCACATACAAAAAACTTACCACAAGGGAACGAATTGTTGTATACCAGTTGTTCCTCAGACCTTAGGCATAACCCCCTCTGGGCTCAATGCCTGGAAAAATCCCTCTGTTTCATTTCTTTGAGCTGTGATACTGTCACTCCTGCTGGCATTTACCACTGAATACCTGCACTTAGGAGCCCACCTGTAGAACACTGTGAGGAAAATAGCACTGTAGAATAACTGCTTGTTTGACCTTTGCTCAGTCTAAACTCCAGTTAACTGAGTACTTACTCCTCTAGCAGTGCTACTCGCCATCATTTGCTCTCAGACTTAGCCAAATTCCTGCACTTTTTTGCCCAGTAAAGTGGAAACCTTCTAAAACTAGTAGAAAAACAGAATTACACCACATGGTTCCTGGCTATGCATATTCATATAACACTGAATACAATTCCATCTAGGCACAAAAATGAAATCACTTCTGTAGTGATTTATATGATTTTCTTTTTCAGTGTAAGTTCTCTTTGGGGACCACAGCAGTAGAAGATTATACATTTGGAATGAATTAAAACTGGTGAAGGAAGAGTATTTGGTTCATTTTAGAGGAGTTCTGTGATTCTAAAGCTGTATAAAAATGTGAAAATCTGGCAGCCTCCTTATTCCTTCCACTGTTCAATGAGGTTCTCAGTTTGCTTTGGGATTATAGATGATAAGGAAGACTTCTCTCTGAAAATGGAGTAGATGTTTCTTGGATGTTAAGCTACATGAAAAAATACTATTTGAACCACCCGAGACCACACTTAGAGACTTGTTTTTATAAGGGGAAAAGAAAACAAAGTATTTTTATTACAGTAAACAGAACCGCACATTAATGGAAGTTTTGAAATATCCTGCAAGGAATTGCTTTCCAAGCAGTTTGAGTATCGCTGATAAGTTTTGATATTATATTTATAATCATAATTTCCTAAATTGATCTATCACAGTTTAATTTCTAGTGTAATTCTAACAAGAAAGATTCAGGAAATATTGAAATAATGAAATTTTGAAAGAAACGGTTGCAAAGAAGAGTGAATGATAGATTTTTTTTTTTTTTTAATTTTGTAGTAAAAATATTTTCCAGGTTAGGATATTTGGACTTGTAGACCACATTGTTCATATAATAGTTATATAAGAGTTGGTGATGGAAGAAAGCCCTTGAGACTGAAATGCTGCATGGCCATCCAAGATGAATAACAAGTCAAACAACTTTTCATCACTTTGACAAATGCAGTCAATATATGTTTCTGTCAGAGTTGGGATGGGGGGAGGGGCTGTTATCTTCTACAGGATTTCTCCCTTTCAAGAAACATCACTTCAGTCTTTCTACAGCTAATCTTAAACTTCCTTCCCATCAACACCTGATCTCTTCTAGCCTTATGCCAGTGGGACTACCAGTGCCAAATGGTCTGTCAATAGAGGGGTGTTGTCTTTTGAGACTGAAACATTTCCCTTATAGGCTGTCATGTGGTGTTATAGGACTAAAAGAAGCATAAGGACTTTTTTTACAACTGCGTTGTAAAATACATTTGATTCTATCTAAAATTATTTATTAAATGGATATAAATGAGCTACATATTCAGCTTTATATAGAGCAGTACAAGCCAATACAATTTTGGTTTTGTGATCTAATGAAAGTTTTCGTTATTGAGTACATCCTAGCGCTACTTAATTATATGAGTTCAGAATTAATGTCACCCATACTGGTCTTTTAATTGGGTGGAATATAAACATCTGTGTTCCTGACAGTGTTTCTCTTTAGCAGTTACATTAAAAGTTTATTTGATGACAGCAATAGAATGATTGTATTAATTACAAGTTGAAATGATGTCTACTTTTATTACACAAAGCAGTTTACTAAGCCTCTCTTAACCAGAATACAGAGTCACTGCTATATGATAAAAGAAATTGTTATATGTAGTCATTTAAAGACTCATGCAGACAAGAGTCATTAACCATGTACATTTACCTAATGGAAATGGAAAGCAAAAACCTCCGAACTGATTCATAATCATTTGGGTTGAGGGCTCATAATCAGGGACATGGCAGATTAAAAAAAAACTGATTAAAGGCTTGAACATGGTGGAAACATTATGGAGATGTGTGTGACACACTGCCAAAATAAAATAAAACTCCATGAGTGAAATGATTTTGTCACTTCCAAAATGGTTCTATGGAATTATTCATCAGTTTGCAGTCCAAACAATACACTAAAGTACTTTTTAATCAAGATATAGGTGCTTGGCAGGTGCATTGTGTGATGAGAGTGTAACTCCCAAGATTTTTTATTCAGTGACTATGGCAATTTTATAATTTCCTGGGAGCTGGTATTTTGAAAGGAATGGGACTTGTCTTTCTCTATTTAGTGATAGCATGTAGAATCTTATTCTCTGATTAGTTTCTAGCTTAGTATTAGTAGAATCACAAAATGGTTTGAGTTGGAAGGTACCTTAAATATCATCTGGTTCCAAACCCCCTGCCATGGGCAGGGACACCTTCTACTAGACCAGGTTGCTCAGAGCCCCATCCAACCTGGCCTTGAAGATTTAATCTTTCTGTGAAGAGCTTACTTATAGTGTGGATTATACAGTGACTTCAGGTTCATACTACAGTGCCATAGTCAGGACTGTGGCTATATCATATAAAGAAACTGTACCAAAAGAGATTCATTGTAAAAGTTTCAGAAGAGGATTTTGAGCGTGGACTGTTGTGTAACCACCCAGGTATCTAAATAACTTGTTTGATGATAGCAAATTCTTTAGTCCAAGATTGTTAATGTTTTGAGGATCAAACTCAGACTGCATTTCTTGGGATGCATGGTTGATAAAGATTGCGAGGTGCGATGTGTGTCTCTTTTCTCACATTGGCACATAAGGTGTTGCATTGATGGGAAATTCTGAGCTTGCTGCTCCTAACAGGCTTCATAGCTGCCTGGCAGAAAGAGTGGAAGAGGTTTGAGGCATGTGCTCTGTAAGGATAATTGAGGACAGTTACTCCCCCCACCTTTATTAGACTCATTTATTACCACGTATAACAGGGGCCAATTTTTATCTTATAATAAATTCTGTGAACTCACGTCTCAAACTAATACACTAAAAATGACAGCGTCAACATAGTAGTAGGAGGTATTTAAAAAAGCCTGTTGGCAAGTACTTCTAAAAACTATAACTGCAGACTGAAAATCAAGTGTTTCTTCAGTATAATTTGTCATTTATACAAAAGAATGGTCTAAAGCCTACCTAAAGGAATGCAGTTATTTTCCTGAACTTATTAAAGCAAACACAGTAATGGCAGCCCTTTTGATGGAAAACATGAACTCCCCTGTAAGTAAAGGTGAAAGGGTTTCAACAATGATAAAATTGTTGAAATGATAATTTTCACTGTACAATGATGAATTTTCACTGTGCAAAGTAAGCTGCACTGAAAAAAGAATGAAACATGAGTTTATTTAGAATGGATGAGTCATGTTACACATAAACTGTTGCTTTTCTTTATATTTTAAAAAGGTGTTAATTTCCTTTTCATCAGTTTGAAATAATTGAAATTAATATTAAGCTTTGAGGTTACAGTATGTTCACAGAAACATTTTTCATTAATCATAATAATTGGCATACCCACATTAACTCAAAATGTTGAAAAATCAAATAATAATTCCAGGATTTTTTGTTTTCCCATGTTTTTCTTTCTTTTTTTTTTTTTTCTTTGTTTTTTGAAAATATTCTGTCTTTTAGAATTGGGTAGAAAAAGCAGAGAAACAGAAACTGTTGTCGGACACCCTTGACCTTTCCGAGCTGTTTCATCCAGACACTTTTCTCAATGCCTTACGCCAGGAGACTGCAAGGTGAGGGGAAACTAATGTGCCTATTTGTGCTAATGTGCCAGTGTTCCTTATGTGTGAGGATGGTTATTTCATTTTCAGGACACAGATCCAAAAAGTTTTGTCAATTGCTGTCATCAGTCATCTTACTTTTATTTCTTGCCTTGAAGTAAAATAGCTGTTACTTGTTTAAATGCTGATTGTTATGTTTTTTTCAGTTAGAGATGTATTTTTCTTCAAAGTAAGACCTAATATGATATGGTACACATTGAAAATACATGGGGTTTGGTTTTGTGTTTGATATCCTGTTGTTACATGTCCGTAAGATTTACTGTATATGTGTTTCCATTGCAGAGTAATGAGCTGTTCAGTGGACAGCCTTAAATTTACAGCTTCATGGAAAGGGCGAATACAGGAAGGCAAACTCCAAGTTAAGGTATTTTACTAGAATATTTTACTAGGATTTTATGAGGATGTTTTATCAGTTCAGTCCAAATCATCTGTCCATAAACTTTCTGGAAAACTGAGCTGTAAATACATTAGAGTACCTGAGATAAAAAGGCTGGTTAATGGTATACAGCTACAAAAACGGCAGTGCAAAAATTCCACAGAAATTAGAAAAGGAAAGCAGTTATCCTTTTTTCTCCTCCCTCATCACTGTTCTCATTTAAAAACTAAGCTTATTCTTGCTCCATTATCTTCAACCACCTCTTAGATGAAAATTGAAGCTGCAATTTCTTGCAGTTAAAATCTCACTCTTGTCCAGAAAGACAAGCGGCTTGTAGCAAGAGGAAATACACACGTAAATCTGTAAGTCTAAGGCCATGTGTTAGCATTTCTTTAGTCACTGAAAGGAGACTACTAAGGGAGTAAACCAAAGTAAGATGACTAGTTTTTGATATGATAAAGACACAACAATTCTTTAATGACCGGTTAAGCCTATAGCCAGCAGCCATAAAGTCACTACTGATTGCTTAGACAGCAAAATAGAGATGAATCCTCAAACGGTTTAATTTAGCTGCTTAACATTCCAGATAAAACTACCTCTTCGGTCAGCACAAGTCTCTGTGCACCTTTTTTATACTTAATTTTGTAGGGAATTGACAAAATAAATTTTCTGTGCTATGTCTTCCTACAGGTATGTTGATCCCAAAATAATCCTGCAATAACTGTAATCATCCAATCTGACCTTAATACAGTACAGTCTTTTGAACTTTGTTGAATTAATTCCTGCTGGAACTAGAAAATGTAATTTTGAGGAGTTTTCAGTCTTGATACTTAATTAAGAGAAATGGTTGCCTGCTTCATTTCATGAGAAGCATGAGAAGCGTGAGAAGATAGGGGTGTAGAACTTTGAGATTAATAAACCAAGGGACTTTTAGGGCTAGGAATAAACCTGGTATAGGACCAACCTTGGAGCCTGCAAGTCACATGGTCTAATGTTACAGATTCAGACAAGACTTCTAAGTCCATAACAGTAAGCAAAACTGAGTTTCACATCTCAGGCCAGTCATTCCAGTAGGCTGGCTATCAGCTGCAGATTACAGAAGCTTAAAGTTCTCCAAAACCATCTTAACATTTTTGAAAAATGTCTGAAGTCAATGTCAAGTATCTCAACACCCTGAATAACATTATCTCAGTATATTCATCTATTAAAAAATACCACAATATTTTACAGTTGCTAGGTTGAAATAGTTGCTTATCAAATAAAGAATGAGAGGGAAGAGTTTTGTAACAGTACTCCAGTTTTTATTAAACTTCTAACTGAGGTTTAAAATGTTTTAATGTGTGAGAATTTATGTGGTAAACTTTTGGCAATACTAGTTAAAGTACACTGTTAACAGTCTATATCATATGTAAGCAAAAAGGTTAATGTATATAATCTAATGCTTTACAAGAATGTGTCATGTTCTACAAGGGATTGAAAATCAAAAGAGAATTTTGTTTAAGAGCAAATTCTCTGCCCTGGGAATGATACAAGCAGTTAGGTGAGTGGTTATTTTTAGCAAAACATAAGAATCTTGTCATGTTTCTTCACTTGATTTGAGTATTATCTTCTCCTCTGTAAGAGAAATATTCATTGATTCTCTGTTAGTAAGTATTCACTAGTATTTTCACTGCTTCTTTTAATCTTTGATGAACAGAAACGCTTTGGAACACTTTGCAATGCTGAATATTTAGATTTCCCTACCATGAGTCCTTCCTCATGCTCGTGGAGAGCTGAGGAGAAACTTTCCCATTAGTAAAGCTAAATACCACATGGACTGTAGCTAGGGCCTAAAAATGTCATCGATTCAGAAAAATCATTCTCTAAAATGTGTCTTGTTTGATAAGGATCCTCTAGCTTGCACATTAAGCTTGGTTTGCCTGAGCCATATGAATTTTAATATTGGTAAACTTTATACCTGCAGTTTCAAAAATTCAGGCTAACCTCGTAGAATGAGAAGCTATTCGGAGTGGGAACTCAAAAAAAAACCAAAAATCAATCAGCAGAATAGCTAAGTCCTTAAACATTATACTGTGATGAGGTAGCTGGGACCTTGTTTTACTCCACCTAAATCAGAAATTTGGAGTTTACCAAACTCCCCTACAGGAACCAGACCAGGTGTAGGCTATTCTGAGGTTTGTCAGTCTCAATTGATGCTAATGGTGTTATTCCACTTTATGTAACTAACTCCACTGAGAGACTTGATTCTGTACTCACAGAGTTGGGGGACTCTGTTTCAGGGTTTGGGGAGTCATGCTCGAGTCCCTGAATCAACAAATATTTAAAAGCCTAATAGAATGTCTCTGTTGAAGGATTGGCACAAGTAGGAATGCAGATGAATTTAAACCTGATAGTTACGCATACTCTGTGTAACTTTCTTAGTAACACTGTCAGGTTTTGAAGACGTATTCTTCAACATTTTTTCTTACCTTTAATTTTAAAAGGTTTTGATGGCTTAGAATTTGTTCTGTGATAAGGAAAAGAAGAAGATCTCTTTATGATCTGTGTGATGAAAATGCTTTCTCAGTTTTCCTGTGATTTTAAAAAATGGCATCAAGCTTCAGCAATTGTAGATATTTGATCTTTCTATGCCTAAAAATACAAATAATTTACCCAGTGATCATCTGTAAGTTAGAAGCATGCAGTGCTAATACTGTCAGCGAAACTACAAAGTAGGCAGAGGAACACTCAGGGCAAGAACACACCTAAGTCTGTATGAATTATCAAATCAGGTGTTAAATTATCAGTGTCAATTCAGGTGATGGTTTAGATGTATGATGTGGAGTGGATCTCTTCTAGTAGGAGGTGATGAATATTTGATTTAGAATCAATCTGTATAAAATTACACATTCTTTAATAGCACTCTGAATTGCTTTAACAAAAGGTACTGAAAATGTATGGCTGTTGCACTATAATCACAGATTGATATGCAAATACATCTCTTGGTTTGCTTTGTGCACTGATTGTGCTGTTGTACAAAAGCAGGTAGTCATTCCTTTTGGCCTTCCATTTTCTGTATTGTAGAAAAGAGTGAAAGAAAGGAAGAAACATGGCAAGTGACTTATTGGGTAGTAAGTAATATGACCTTGGTTAGAACTTAATATAAATAGTGAAAAATAAAAAATTATTGAAAGTCTCAAATTCACAATATGAGTATTGATATCAAAACTATACTCTTAGCAACTGAGAGATATATTATTATAAGGCATCCTGAGAGGTCTTTTTTACAGTATACCTCCATCCTGAAATACCAATAAATTAATGATGGAGGCCTGCAGAGGTAATGAAGTGAAAATATGACTCCTGAATTCCGCTGCAGTTTGCATTGTTTCATGGGAAATTTTGGCATTAATTAGTAAGGGAAAATCTGTTGCAGAGAATTAGAAATTTAGAAACAGACATACTTTGGACCATGGTATCAGCACACTTTCTACAAAGGTATTTTAAAGAAACATAGTCTGGAATGTGTGAAAATAACTTTTTTGAACCTAAACTAGTACCAATAGCTGTGAACTGCCAAATTCTTTCTAAAAATTAAAAATTATGGTCAACTCCTGCCATTAACTCTCTGCTGAGTTTCACAGATATTATGATTATATTACAGATGCTGTGAAATTCATGTTTTTCATAGTACTTGTATTTTCTCTATACTGTTTATTATAGAAATGAAAACATGGCTATGGGAGTACTCAGACAAATGGTGTCTTGAAAGTACATTGTTCTGGTATTGTTGATTTTTTTCTTAATATCTTTTAATACTGAATCAAAGCAAAAATTTGCTCTTAATCTTCAAACAGTTTCTACCATTGGTTGAAGTTTTCCAGGAGATCAAATGGTATTATTTTACATAACTATAATGTCAAAAGGACTACTGATATCAAAAGAAGAAACGTGCAGTAAAAAGTTTTTTCAATAGGTGACCCACTTCTATAGAAATTTCTTTCAGAGATGTTCAGGATGGCCAGACCTTTGAACACCCTAGCAATAAACTTTAAAACCTCTTCATCAGACCAGTCTTTCTGCAATAACTTTGCCAAACTTATTTATTAAACTAAACTCCCTAAAATTACTCCCTGCAGAAAGCAAGAAGGACAGAAAAAATAACATAGGAGATGAATCTTCCTAATATTTGTGTGATAGGGGTAAGGAAGAGCTTTGAAAGCTTTCAATCAGAGTTGTAGTGAGATAAAGTATAATCTAGGACCTGTGCATATTATAAAGTGAGGCCTTAACAACAGAGAGCAGTAGGAAGGAGTCTGTGTTAAAGATTCAGTATATTCATTAGTAAGACTTTCTTCATTTTATGCCATTTAGGATACTTTTATTCGTAATCTTTGTTGTTTCAAGGCAGAAGTGGCACTGGAATGTATATAGGCTATCATTAAAGATTATTGACACCCAAACTTTTCTGCATAAAGCCAGCTTTTTCCAAAATCTCTCTGCATAGAGAGTTTTTGAGTTTGAAAAGAAGTGGTGCAAAATATCAAAGGTTAACACCGTACCTTAAAAGCAACATACCTGAAGAGATCACAGACTTGGCAGCAGAAGTGAGAATAGTGTTCCACCTTCATAACAAAGAGCAGACCTTAAACTTTTGACAAGAGGTTGAAGGATAAAAAGAGTTTTTGCAGTTCCAGATAAAAACTTGAAAAATATCATTCATTTCACTGAGGACTTGTTATAATAATTTGTGAAAGTTAGAGAAAAAGTCTACTCTGAACTTTCCATGGGGTTGTTTTGGTTCACGTTACCCACAAGTTTTGGTGGTTTCACTCTAAGTCCTATTCTGTATGAAGCACAGATTGCTCCAAAGAATGTTGTCACTTCTCTGGTCACTGTCTATCTGAAAACAGACAGAAACACAGCTTTGTTCTATGTCCTTTTTAAATGCCATGTTTTATAACAATTATTTTTCATGTTAGTTTATGTACATCTGCATCTTACACATTGTAAGGAAGAGTCCCCAGCTAAGTGTTAAAAGAGAAATGTGAGTTTAAAGAAGCAAATTCTTGAAGAGTGTAATGCCTGTCTACAATAAAAAGAATAGTTAGATATTAAAAATGCAAAATGTAATCTTAGCTAGTTTACAGTTACTACATTATTAATTAAAAACCCCTAACACTTGGGAGGACAGCATTGCTTTTCAAGCATGACAGTAACCCCCATTGTGTTACTGTTTAATTCCATCTTTTCGTGTCAAATAAATAATTTTAGAATACTAAAATTACCTAAGCAAATTATATGCATTATATCTTCTATGATATTGATCTTCATTGTAACATCATACTTTAACCCCTTTTTGCAGTCTGGTGGATGTTTTAAAATTTCTTGCAAGGGAAAATATATTAGAAAATGACGTTCTTCTCCATTTTGGTTATGTGGTCACTCATTCAGTTTCCAGCAGCACTGTATTTCCTAATTCCAGCACTGCTTTATGAACCTTGCATTTGGTGAAAGCCATCCTCAGCCATGATAAATTTAATTCAGTGCTTTAGTATGATAGTATAACAGACAGATGATTTTCAGATTGTAGCTTCTGTTAGAGAGCTGCAGCTGGAGAGTTAGCCTTTCAAAAAGCTGCATGAAAGTTGTTATTGAGTTAAGTTTTACTGCGGTTAAAACTGAAGTTCTCTCTTCAGCAGGCCAAAATAACAAGTAGTAGTAGTAGTAGAACTGGTGTTATTTGTAATGGAGAAAATAATATGATCAACAAATACTGGAGATTTTTTTTAAGAAATCCTGAATAAGTATAATTGTCACTAACTTATGGAAGACTCCAGAGAAGAAAAGAGAGAACCTGTAATTCAGAGGCTGAAATGACTTCATTAAAAGAAAACACTTGAAACATGTTGCATATAAAGCATTGCATACTTACTTAAAGAAGCAGCTGTAATTCTTCTTTAATTTTTTTGCGAAACAACAGTTTATCTAAGAAATCCTGGGTTTGCTAAATAAAATTTTCTCTCATATTATTTCAATATATTTTGTTTGCCACTGCTGAAGCTCTGTAGCTGTACATTCCATTCTTTGAAAGCTGTGCTCAGATTTCCAAGCAGGAAATCATGCTTATTGCAGTGATTATTCTTCTCTTCTTCTAGACATTATAATGATTGTGAATTTGGCTGTTGCTATCATAATTCCATTGATCTAATGCCAGGCAACTGCAGTTTCATAATTGATGACATTTACAGGTATTTTTCTCCAGCATATCAAAGAATGTGAATCCAAATCAGAGGAAGTTCACACTGAAGTGTGGTCCAGATCTTGCTTTTAAATCATGTTTCCTATTCTCACAAAGGACATAACAATAATTAATTTCCTGTTATTTAAAAATATGGTCACAGTAAAAAGGTTCATCATTTATTAAAGCACAATGTAATCATTATTGGCATATTAAGTCTATTATTTATGTTTGAATATTTTGTATTTCCATGGCAGATCAGTGGCTTACAACTGGAAGGTTGTCATTTCGATGGAAATCGACTTTCAGAAAATCTGCATGATTCTCCCAGTGTGTCATCTGTTCTCCCTTGTTACATGGCCTGGATTCCACAGGTACTAAATTATTAAAAGCCCTAAACTTTCAAGACCCATAATTTGATTTTTTCTGTGTAGTAGCTTTTCAGTATGATGTTGCTGACCTGTTTTCCTTCCATTTCAAAATAAAAATCCCAGTCTTTACTAGGAAAAACAGTTACTTTATTTAAGACAGAAATTTATTATAATTTTGTTAATATTCTTTAGCTTATATTGCTTAGATGAAGGCAAGGGCTTTATTTCAGTCATACCTTTTTTTATTTGTCTTTTAAAAACATCAGCATATTTCCAAACCTGTATTTAGTAAATGTGTACATGTGTTTGGGAGTTCATTCCTAGAATATATTTTCTTTGCATTTTAAATATTAAAGTAAATGCAACAGCAATGAAAAAAGAGAGAATATGATGTGAGCTGTAAGCAAAGAAAGCCTTTCCCCTAGTTAAACTAATTTAAAAAATGCCAGTGCTTGCAGATTTTAAGACGAGAGCAAAGTAATCCAAACAGTAAAAACTGTTGCTGCTTCTGCCCTCCAATTATCCTAGCAGTCACTGATAAATAACTCAAGAAGTCACATAGAATATATTCAAGGATGTGTCTTTTAACTAAAAAATTGCTTATTTTAGAATTCATCCCACCTACATTTAGGAAGCCCATCCCATCAGAAGGTAGCTGGGATAAATCTGTCTAGGCGTGACTCTAGAGACAACCTAGACCGCTAACTCGGGGAGAGACAAGCCCATGAACACCCATGCACATGGACATAAAAAAACACAACAAAAATCAAATGGAAATGTAGAAAGTGAGAAATAGTAGCAAATGCATCTTTCTCCCTGCATCTTTATCACAATAAATAAAATTAGCAGTGTATTATGTAAATATATATATGGAGAAAAATGTCAACTTTTATCCTGTCCTGTAGAAATTAACTCGCCAGGCAGATAAATTCATTAACTGTAGGAGATTATTATTTGGCAAGCCACATAACTCAGCAGAGTTATCACTAAAGAAAGCCATGTTTAGTTAGAAAACTGTTAGAGAGAAAAGTTCACTGGACCAAAAAAAGTTGAAATTTCAGTTAGAATTGAGTTTATTAATTATGATAAATTATGGCAATGATGACCTTTGTTGTATATTGTGATAGATATTGTGCAAGGAGCTCCATTGCTAACACACTGCTGTATGCCAACTTTTTTTTTCTCTCATTGTTATTTCCAGCAGTGGAAATATAGCATTATATTATAGTACAGCATTAGAAGTGTAAAGGTCAACAGATTTAGACGTTGAACACAGAAGTAAATGCTAGACACCATCTGCACCATTGCTCCCAGCTTGGTTAGAAAAGAAAATAGTGACAATTTTAAAAAAAGGACAGAAAATGAAAACATCACGAAACCTCTTACAAAGCTGACCAGTGAAAGATTTTCCAGTTCTTCAGTATTTACAGGGTTTGGTTTTTTCAGATAAATAAACAGATTTCTAATTTACTTGAGAGGTGGTGCATGGGATAAATACAGAATTGCCAGACATTCTAATATATTGGCTCAGTGGTGGATGGTGGAGGATGGCAATATATGTGATTTTCCATGGTAACACCAAGAGGAAACACATTGAAAATGAGAATTGTGAGTAGTCCTCCCATTGTTCTGAAAAACATTCATCTTGTGTTAGAACAGATTTTTTAGTACTTTTCTGAATAAGACTGTATTTTTTAAACTCCAAAGGTAGGATCCAGAAGTTATACGTGAAATCAGCAGAGATCTTTATCTATAAAATTAAAAAATTAGATTCTTCAATAATCCATGAATTAAACTTTCTCAAATGTACTTATATTTGAAATGAGTAGCAACTGACATCTTTGTGTTGGAAAAAAATACAATTCTCATAAAACACAGGCCATAACTTGTCAACTGCCCAGATTTTAAATACAAAGTCTCTCTAAGGAGAGTTTTTCTGAATTGGTCTACCCTTGAGTTCTTTTGCTGTGACCATCACTGTAAAAATTGACTATAATCAAATACTGTGCTCAGAAACCAAAGCAAAATGGGATATCATGCATTTCTCTTAATTTCATTATCTCTCCTTGGGAGAAGCGTGCATAAAATTGAACATATTTTCTTAGGATTCTTAGGTTTTGAATTTGTTTTCATTTCTCCATAAATACATCTTCTAAAATCTAGTGAGCAAAAATCTGTTTATAATGTAATGCTTTGAAGTAATTTTCAACCAAACTTAAAGTAGCCTACAGGATTTCCCCTCAAAATGCTGCAGTGCTCAAAACAGAATATTTTGAGCTGCTAACATGATGCTTATTCTCATTAAACTGTGAAGGTCCTTGCCAGTTTTAATCCACTGATAGGTCCCATGCTGTGAAGCGCGTCACTAAAGGGGATGGAACTGTGTGTGATGCGGTCTGACAAAGAGAATTTTTGGACTGTACTTAAGCCAAGGACATAAGGATTTGTGATTCAAAAAGACTTCCACAGAATGGCTTCAACCCTCCAATAATGTAATTCCTTAAAACATCAGTGGGATTGAGAAAGGCACAAGAATATTTTGTCCCTACAAAGTGTAAAAAAAGGTCTTTAAAGGCAAACTGGCCAGCTTCTGGCTCCCAGCTTTGGCAAAACTTAATTCTCTGATTAAAATTTTACTCTCAGACTGGCTAGCATTTTGTCTTCTTCAGTAGTGTTAACCAAGGGATAAACGGGGTAAGTACAATCCTTCTGAGAACAGCTGAGTTCCTGATTATTAAGTTACTCTATACAAATATTGCTGCACATCGATCTTTTGCAAGGATTTTAACACTGATGTCCAAAAGACAGGGGAAGTTGATTTTCAAAAGGGACAAAAAAAATTCTTCAGTAAGGGTTTTACACTTGACATGCAAGGCAAAGTGCTGGAGACAGTTACTGTTTGCATGTTTCCTTTTTCCCGTTTTTAGTTATTTTCTAATACTGGAGCATCACTAAGTCACATTTGATGTGATCTGAGTTAAAATGACACTCATTTTTATTTTAAATTCTTTTCTGACAAGTGTGCTGCTTTGTTATTTGGTTTGTGACAATCTTCTGACATTTTCCTGTTGACAGGAAGGGACATTTTGAGTGTGATGCTTAATATATATCAGTTGAATCAAACCCTGAATTATTTGCAGTAACTAAATACATTATGGGTTGAAATTAAATGCTGTAGGAAGTCTAGACTGAGTCTTTGAGCTCAGTTCTGGGGTCACACATACAGACAATGCCCCATGCAAAGCCCTAAAAGCAAACTGCAACCAAGGCAGTTTGTGTGCAGACAGCAGAGAGGAGCAGTTCCATAAAATAGCCTGAAATGTGTGGGGTAAGATTTTTCAGATTGTAGTTCCTGCAGTATGATGCTTGCAGGTATCTTGGATCACACCAGGGGCTGTGCCCCGGGAGGAGGGCAGGGTTTGCAGCAGGGATGGAAGCGGCAGTAGGGTCTGCCAAGGGCACGGCCGCCGCAGGACTCCAGCCTGCCAGGACAGCTGCTCACTGCACTTCAGCACAGGGGCTCCTGAGCAGCTTTCTCCCTGCAGGAAACTGTTCAGCACTTCCCTTGCCCTGGTTTGCAGACACTTTTGGCATGTTTTTGGGAGGGTTTTAGCTGAAGGAAGGTTTTTATACCTAGTTCATAGGATCACCCTGTTAGGTACTTCCTGGTGTTTGAGTTACGGAGCGAGCAATTTTTCTGAAGTCTCTGCTTCCTTGGTAATCCTTCTCCTTAGTGGCCTGAATGCAGACTTTCTTGCCCAAGGCTGCAGTGTCCAAACTGTATCTTAGCTTTAAATACCATGCCAGTGGAGATTATTGCTTTCTCGTGTTTTGTTGCCTTTTTAGGTGATAACTAAGTGCTTGTTTGTTGACAGGATGCATGTGGCCCATATTCTCCAGAGGAATGTATATCTTTACCAGTCTACAGTAGTGTGGAGAGAGACCGTGTGGTTACAAATATTGATGTACCCTGTGGAGGAAACCAGGACCAGTGGATTCAATGTGGTGCTGCTTTATTTTTAAAAAATCAGTAATCTGAAACTGTGCTAATTCATGAAGTTAAGAGACATTTAAACATGTAATTTCTTACTTACTAAAAGAGAACTTTAGATTAATTCTTTTATATTTTTAAAGCAATGGTTTATTAATTCCTGCTTATTTTTTTAAGATATATTCAAATAATTCTACTTGATAGAACTTCAGTGTATCTTTGTGGCATATTGTAAAAATTAACATGGCACTATTCAGCAGACTGCTAATTTGGGGCATTTCTTAAGATTGTAATGTGCTGTATTTCTTCTTGAACTTGTTGAAATCTCTTCTAGTTTGCCCAAAAATACTGAATATAAATTCAAAGTCAGCATTTTTTTCTTTGATTGGTTTTTTTCATTATTCTTTTGGAACTGTTATTCATGTTCCTCTGATATTTAATAAAATAAAACTATAAAACTTACCTTTTGTAACTGAACTTTAATGTTTTACTTGAGGATAAGAGTCAGGATAAATGTTTCAGTCTCTTTTAATGATGTTTTACTTGTAATTATATTTCTTTGTATAAGTAGTAAATAATAGGACTTCCACTAACTTCATGCAGAGTTACAAATTCATGTGGCGTTACAAAGTTAGGCTACTATCATGGTGATTATCTAAAAGTTACTGAAAAAACAATTATGAAACTGTACTAAATTCCAGTAAAAATGTGCACATAAAGGCTCACAATAGCCAAACACTTCCTTAGACGAAAAAAAAGAGATTTCCATCCAGTTGTTAAATGAATAACAGAGGGGTATAATAGTGCTTTTGGTGACGTGAGGAACACCTGGAATCTTGTTCTTAGTGCAGGATACCCAAGGTTGATTTCACTTTCATGATGTATCATGGGATGCTGTCACAGCATTGGAGTGCAATTAGACAAAATCCCAAAATCCAGCAGGAAGCAGCATTACTGATGTCTCAGCGTAACAGTTGAAAGTGTCTAATTTTTAACTGGAACTACACACCTCATGAAGATATTTTTAAAAGCCAAAGGCAAAATAGCACTTTCTTGGATTTTTTGGAAAACAAATAGGTGGTTTGGCTCTGAGATACCTGATAGACTTTATCTTCATTTTGAAGTAGTATTTAAATTAAGACTATATTTCACTTTCCTGATATTTTTCATTGATGGTTTGAGGGAGAGAGAAAGAAAGCAGAGAAAAGATTGGCCTTTTCTCCAGGTCAACTTCCTGAAGAGTTTTTCTCTCTTCTTCTCATCTTTGTCTCTGTGGAAAGTTTTCCATTTTAGTTGTTCTTCTAATTAAAAACTGTCCTAAAATAATTTGATACATTGAACATACATTTTTAAAACTGAATCCTGTCAAAAAGCAGAATATACTTACTTAATACTTTTCAGATAATTGCCTCATCTTCCCGTATGTATTTCACTCTGATTCACTGAGGAGTAAAAAGGTAGCAAATTTGGAAATAAATTGTCTCTGAAGAAAATTTTGGGAAAAAAATGACAATCTCCATCAGAACAAAAGCTCTTGTGTAAATCTATGTACAAGCTCAGTGTGGTTTTAGAGAGTGACTTGTCCAGAGAAAATATTCTGCCATACTAGACTTTCTTGGAGATGAAAAGTTTTGCAGAGGGCATGCTTTTAATTCCCATAGGCACATGTAAAGAACATGCTGCAACTTTCCCTTTTGGATCCAACATTTTCATAACCTAGACTGGATTTCAGCTTTCCTATCTCTCAAAACTGAGGGATCTACTGGCTCTTACAAATTCCGGCTTCTCTTTTGTAGGCAGGTAGAGAAATACAGAGATACTCAGCTATTCAGGCTGTTTTGCCTGTTAGGGCAAATATGTCTGGAAAATAATACATCTTATTTTCACCTACCTTGTACAGAAAGTAAAGACCAGAGATGTAGTAGGTGGCTTTGATGACCAATCTTGCTTGTAGTAGGAAGTAAAAATCTACTGTGGTGAGTGGTAGAATCCCTGAAGTGAATCATTAGTAGAATATTGTGGGGATTTTCATGTTTTGTTTTTTAAATTTTTTTTCTCTCCTCATTGTAAGCTTCAAAATGCCTTCCATATTGCCAAGAGAAGTACAATTATTATTTAAAGTCTCTCTTTTCAAGTCTCCTCTTGCTATATATTTAGTTTTACTCATCCTACTAATAAACAGATATTGATGCTATCACAAAGAATAGATAGAAAAGAGACTCCTCCAGACCTATCACACCGTATTTCTGTTTCAGGGTCAGGAACTGATTCAGTTTCTTACTGATGACTTGTCTGTATCCTAACCCCTCAGAACTGGCCTATCTCTGGAGGTTTGTTACCTCTTCTATCATCCACTACTGGCATGGATTTACAACTGTGGAATATTTCTCACCTCACAGCATCAGGAGTTTTGTTCCCAGGACATGCATTCATGCATTTCTGTCAGAGCCTTCTCTTAGCCAGCTTGATTAAATCTCATTTTGTTTGGTTGTCCTCTCAGTTTGGAGCCCTTTCACATTACTAGAACTGTCTGTTTGCTTCTGCTCTTTCTAAGACCGTCCCTGAATGATATGAAAAAACCCAGCCTTCTTAATGTTTAGCTATAACTGGAGCATTGAGTTATATTTTTATTTGGACAGAGGTCCTGTTGAGCCCACTGAGACTGATCTTGGTTACAGACGTGAAAGGCTCTCTCTTCCTACGTGTCTTCGATGTCTTTATTTTTTTCAGCACAGGACAATAAACTGATTTAAATGTCAAACTAATTTTTCAGCTTGAAATCTAGTAGATTTTTAATTATGTAATACTACCATCACAAAAAGACCCCCAAACCTTGGGAGCTGTATATTACACTCACAGTATATTAAGCAGTATGTTTGATACTTATTTTGTTTAAGTGATTCACTAATCTTTGCTTCTCATAACTGGAGTTATAACCCTCATGTTTTAGATGGCTCCCAGATGACCTAAAGAGGTAAAAGAAATGACTTATCATGTGTTCCTTGATACGTATTGTCTGCTTGCAATGTACAATGTGCTTTCTTTCTACCCAATGTTGTAATCTAAACGGAAGATACTATAGGTAACTGCTACTCTAGATCATAGGAATTATATTTTTGGCAGTAAAAACAGAACTGTAGAGTTTTTATTACCACCAAAGTGCAGCTGTATCACATGCATAGGCCATTGAGAAGTATGAATCAGGAAACACAAGAAATAAAAATGTCAGAAATGCCTTAATGGTCGGACCAGGGTTTGAAAGAGTCTGTTCTGCTATTCAGTTTCAAGGGTATAGGAACTTGTAAGACTAAAAAGAGATATATAAAGAGATCTTAGAAAACACACATTGCTACTCTCTAAACACTCTCTTCTGAAGACTTGAGAAAGGCATATCTTCAGTTAGTGCAAATTGTTATCAACAGAAATCAAAGTGACAAAATGCAAAGTGAAAAAACCTTAAACAAATAACAAAACCTTTGAAAATAATGAAGATTATGCAGTAATATCTAAATGTTTTTAAAATACAAATTTTTTTTTGTAAATGCATTTATTTTAAATTTAAAAAGGAACAGTTTCTTTTACACCTTATAGCAGTCAGTTTTCTGTGAGATATTGGTGCTGTCATTCACTGGAAGATATGCTGTTTGGTGCATTTAGCAAATTCACTGCAAGTCTACTGTCACAGAGTGTGCTGTGTGCCCAAACAGAAGAATATACTTTTGTTGAAGAGTCAGACTCACTTTTTGCTATTTGAGGTAAACAGTCTTTCAGAAACAAGACCTATGAGGTTGATAGAATACCTCACATGTTTTAGTGCTAAGTCAAGTTGACTTAGGATTTTTTCCCAGAAAATTTTTAGCATTTCATAAAAATCCAAATGCAGCAGTGAAAGGCAAGTTATGCAAGTTGTGCTGAGTATAAATAGAACTGGTGATGTAAATTGTCTTTCCCCTCAGTTTTCTTTATTTCAGCTTTCAGAGACCAATACTCAGACGAGCAGTAATTTGTCCCCAAACAGCTATATTGTTGTTAGAGCTGAAGGGGTAATAACCTGAACTCCATGCTCAAAAGCATCAAATATGAATTATATGACTTATTAATCTGATAGATTGTCTTTCATCAAAAAAAAAAGGGTTTGCATAAATTATACTTAATATTGGTTACCATAATAAAAATGTGCAGCCTTTACCAGGGCTAGAAATTTCCATATGAAGTTTTACATAGTAAAATAGTAAAAAATAGTTTTACATAGTAAAAATAGGTATTTTTAATTCCCTTTAATTTTTACATTTTTAACCCTTTGAAAATGAAAGGTGTGAATAAGAAACTACATGTGGGAGAGTCTCAAGACCAATAAAGACCAGGTCACATTTGAGAAACCAAGCTCAGCCTCTGTGAGTTCTTACGCTGTGTTCTCCTCTGAAGGTGTGCAGCTTCATCAGTGCACTGGAGTTCTTCACAGATCAGAAGCTTTCCATATGCCTGAGAGGCCATTCTCCTTCACCTCAGCTCATGGCCTCCAGCCAGTGAGGCTGCATAACTCAGCCCCATCTCCTGGATCTGCTTTTCATTTCAGATACTGAAGCTCCTTACAGCAGAGCTCACCAAATGAATGTGTTTTAAGAAATGCCAGTCTTTAAATTTCTTACTTCTAATTCTCATGACCTTTATGTAAGATACCTAGAAAGCAACAGAAGAGGGTTTTTTCACTTTCTATATGTTTGCTGCAAACAGAAAGACTTTTCACTGGCCTGTTTTAGAAAATCAAGGAGCAAAATTGGTGTTACTTCTTTGAACAGCTTTATAATATTACTCTTAATAGGGGCTGCAATTGGCCTCAGGAATAGTTCTTAGGATATGATCTTTGTGGAAATTGAGGTGGTTATTTCCTTCTATTTTAAACTTGAATTAATTTGGCTTGATTATATCACATAAACAATCACGATAGAATATCCAGAAATCTTTGCACAAGCCAGTTCTAGAATGGCTGTGTAGGTATGACAGGCTAGTCAATGCAAGCTTTTGGGTATTCACCCTGTGTTAGAATATGCTGCTATTTTACTTTTTTCTCATCAAAGCCATCTGCATTGCAGTGTCTTGTTCCAACACAGAAATTGAGAGCACATGTCATTTGAGGACATGTAAGTACCCTGTGTAAGTACCCTGTAAGTAAGTACCCTGTGTGGTGTTCATTCCTGCTTGGTGATCCTGTAAAGGAAGTTGCCTGAACTGCAGCGAGCAGATGCCCTAGGTGCATGTCAGATCTGTGTACTCTTAAGTGGGAGCAGTTTCTACAGAAGTGTCAGAGTTGCTACTGACTTTGCATCTCAGGGGGCAGCAAGCTGTCCCAGCTCTCTTTAGAAGAAGTCTTAGATGTATTCTTCATCATTTTCCCCCAGTGTTAGAGCCACTTAATTTTTCAGAGTGGCAGATATGGATCTTCTCAACAGATCAGCCTTGGAAAAAGTAACTAGTAATCCTGCTTATGAAGTGTTTCAGATAGGCAAATTCATCGTCAGAGCTGACTCGTCTCAGCCCCTGGCAAGGTGAGTTCTCCTCATGCAATCCCACGTGGTACTATTACTGCACCTAAGAGGATTTTCATACACTTTTCTCTCCCTGCTGAGATTGGGAAGAAATGACAGTGTCTTCAGAGCGATTTTGGGATGGGCACGGTCATGTCAGCGTCTCCCACTAGGTGGTACTGTGGGCTAGACCCTGGTGAGAGACTGGCACAGGGGGCTTAGTGGGGTTTGGGAGGTAGGACAATTTATACAACATTGCATCAACAGTCCGTTCCAAAGGAAATTTCTTACAGCAACGCTGAATAAGCAGCTACAACTTAAAAAAAATGCTTCTAGTTAGTTATGATGTAGTTCTTTATAGAAATAAGTGATTCAGAAAGTGGATTTCTTGTTCCTTCAAGATGCCTGGTTTGTGCAAGTGGAAAAGGCACTGACTGACCACTCTGGCCTGTTTGCAGCTGTTTCTGTGCATCTTCAGTATCTGCATAGGAAGAAGGAGCAGTGAGGAGAAGGGTGCCCTTGCAGCACGGAAGGCCAGCAGCCTCCTGCTCTGCATCAGGCCAGCAGGCCAGCAGGCTGAGGAAGGTGATCCTTCCCTGCACAGTATTGGTGACACACATCTGGCATTCTGGGCCCAGTGCTGGGCTCCGCGGTGGAGAGACATGGATATACTGGAGAAAGTCCAAGCAAGACATTGGAGAACTTGAGATAGTTACCCAAGATGGTCAAGGTGCTGGAGCACATGCCTTATGGGAAGGGGCTTAAGGAACTGGCCTTGTTCAGCCTGGATAAGAGGCAGCTTTTACTGGGAGGGACTTACTGGCAGCTTGCCATTGCCTACACGGAGGTTATCAGATATTGTGGCAGGAGGACAGGGGACAGAAGATAACTGCATACAGGGAAAAATATTTTCCCCCTGAAGATAGTCAAGCACAGGTTTCCCAGAGAGGTTGTTCAGTCACCGTGCTTGGAAGTATTGAAAATTGGACTGGATAAAACCCTGACCAGTCCTTTCTGACCTCAGAGCTGACCGTGCTATTGGGGACCTCACAGTGTCCCCTCCAATCTGAAATACACTCTGCCTCTGTCTGGTGGATTATTTACATGTTCATCATTTCAAGCACAGTGTATAAATTACAGTAAGAAAATAATGTAATTTTGCTCTTTCTACTTTGTGCTCCATATAGAAATGACCTGCAAGTCCTTCAGTTTTACTGCTGCCTCATAAGCTATCAGCAAGTTCAGGGGTTAGTCAATGGAAAATGAAGCAGTTCACGGAATAAATGGATGAATGAAATGTTAAACCATAATACAGCAAGCCAAAAACAATTTAGAGGAACCTCACTTAAGGCATAAAACCAAAAATAAATGTTCTGAATACTTCAGAAGCAAGATGCCTGCCAAGGGGAGTATTTGGTTATTAGATGAAGTGCAAAAAGAGTACTCAGGGAAGGCAAGACCACAACAGAAATCTAAATTCTTTACATCAAAATTCATTTCAGAGAAGCTGAGTGTGGTTCCCATACTGACATCTTGCTCTGTGTTTTGTAAATAAGGGATGAGCCTTAGGGATCATTTTAAACTGACCTGTCAAAATAAAATGTTTTAGAAGAAACTAGAAAATACTTGTAAGAAATAAGTTATTAGGTCCTCATCCAAGAGTCCTAAAGAAACTCAAAGAACTCCAGCACAATGTTGCCTTACTGGTCAATGTAGGTGTCTAACCTATCATGTAAGTGGCTGTGGTTCTAGGGGAAGGAAAAGTTGGTTTTTTAACAATCCTCCATAAAGACTTTGTTCTATGTAAAGCCTACTGAAATTGTAAACCAAAAAAATCTGATACTCAACTATCTCAAAAACAAGGAAGGTCAGCATGGATTTTTTGAGGTCAGATTTTAGAGAAACAATTTGTTAACCTTTAAAAAAGCTTGAATTTATTGATGGAGTCAGGAAAATAATTTGATACAGTATACAGGGATTTTCACAACGTGGGAGAAGTTGGGAGAAAGAAACTAAACCGTACAACAAGAAAAAATGAGAGCGAGAGAGATGGAGGGAGAGAGTGAGTAGTGTTGTGCCCTTTTACAGCAGCTGAGGATCTCAGTTTCATACTTGAGCTTTACCAGGGCAGGAATCCCAGGCAAGAATATTTGCTGTGGCTCTTCAGTACAACAGCATACTTCTTTAAGGAGAAGTCTGCATTAATTTTACTGCTTTTTCTACATTCAGACATGCTGTGCCCAAGGGTCACTTCTCTCTTAACCTGCGTACCCTTTATGCCTCTCTCTTAGGTGCTGTATGATTGATCATCTTGAAAGGTAGCAAAGAGGTAATCAGTCAATTTTTAGTTTGCCCTTCCTTCCTTCCTTCCTTCCAAATTCCTTCCTTCCTTCCTTCCTTCCTTCCTTCCTTCCTTCCTTCCTTCCTTCCTTCCTTCCTTCCTTCCTCCCTCTAACTCATCTGATATGTGATTGGCCATTAAGGTAGATAAAATGAGGAAAACTTCACTGAAATAGTGTTAAGGGGGAATGAAGAATTTTTTTCATATCTTGGCAGTTATGATCCAGTTCATATCAAAGAATAGACTGTATCACACCTGCTTCTAGGGATTGCCTGGAGCAGCAACAGCAGAATCACAGGAATTAATACAAATAAAAGTATCCTGACTGCATTTCCTGGTCAACTCCAGAAGTTATAAGAAACAAACCTGAAGGTTTCAAGCTGATCACTTCCTAGCACAAAGCTGCTTCTAGGAGTGAGCTGATGAGATGTGAAATTTGTGTTGCCGCAGGCAAGTCAAAATTACCCTGTCTTGTGTTTGTGATGCCAATGTAACTAATCCCTGTAAATCTCATTTTTCAACAGCTTCAGCTAGATGTTTGAAATATGTTTTATTCTACTATTATTGAATTTGTTATCTTTCATTGGATGGAAACAAAAAGGTCCAAAGTAGTGAAACTGGAAACCAGCCTAAACTGAAGTAAAAGAAAGCTGATGCAGATTTTAAAAAAGCAAGTGAAACACAGCAATTTCCTAACCAATAAAAAGTTGAACAGAACAAAATTAAATAAAGGGAAAGCTAAAAACAAAGTGGTAAAAAAATTTAAAATTACTGAAGAATCCTAAATAATGGATTTGCCATGCTTGTTGAGGAATGGTGGAGTGCTTCAATACTAGAATGTGAAGCAACTGCAGTCGGAAGAGCCTGTCACCCACTGGCATCATGCCAGCTACCCTGAAGAGTAGAATTTAGTCCACACTGAAAATATATTGACTTGATGAAGAATTGTATGCTTTGTAATCCAGAAAATACTTCTGCAGTGGAATAATGCAAAGATGAGTAAAATTTAGCATCTGACCGGGTGCTGCCGTCGTGAATGGAAGGTGAAAATTGCTGGTTTAGATCAGAACCACATACCAACTGATCCAGCATGCTGCCACTACAAATACTGGGGGAAAAATATAAAAGCTAATGCACCCAGCAACAGGCAAAAGCAGTAAGGTAAAGCCGTGTACATTTCCTTCTCTTTCCTACAAATGAAAGGTTTTCTTAATTTTTCCAAAGGGCAGATTTCATTCCCTTTCCAGGAAAACATGTGTTACCCAGTATATCCCTGAATGCTCCTGTGATGCATATATGTATGTACAAACCTTCTTTGAGTTGTCTGAAATTTTGAGCCTGAAACATACTTGTGACTGGACTTTTCTATCTAGATTGTTTACTTTATACATATTGATGATATCCCCTCTTAATAATTTCCTCCTGAACAAAACAGTCACAGCCTTGTGGAGTCTATTGATAGCAAAAAAAGGTTATTTCCCATCTAGCCATCTTCAACTGGTTTTGCTAAGTTTTTCTGAATTCTGAACTTTTTCCTTCTTTTTTAATGATCAGGTAGTCACAAAGTTTCAGGTAAAACCATGTAAAATTTTTTATTTTATTTGATATCCAGATACTATAGTAAATTGCTTCCTACAAGGTTCATATCCTGTTGAACAGCACTCTCCTAGTGCTTTTTCATGAACAAGACAAGCCAAATATTGTAATGTGAGGGGTTGCCCATCTTCTTTCATTAAATGAGGGGAGTTGAGCCAAGATCCATTAAGCAAATACTTACTTCTTCTTGCCATTTTACTTTAAAGCAACATGGAATTTAAATACATCTTTAAAATTTTGAATTTATCTTTTAATTTTAAAGTTATTTATAAATAGATCACCTTTCTTTCCTACCTACAGATGGAACTACTTCAGAGGTAGGTGTTTGGCAGAGAAATTTTTATTTTTCTGAGAAAATACTCAAGATAAAAGAAATATTAATTCTTACTTATTTTGTGACAGTACTTATTTTGTGGTGTAGCATGATCCCTGCCCTCTGTGGTTTTGGGTTTTTTACCTTTGTCCTATTCTCCAGAAGGTCCCTTCAGCAAGAAAGGTCTCGTTGGTTCCCAGGTGGAAGGTCCCCTCTGTTCCCCAGAGGTTTCAGCTGCCCAGAGCAGGCACACACCTCTTCCCACTACTGCCAGGCTCCAAACTTCCAACAGAACAGAAATGCACTAAAGGAGAATAAGAACAGGCAGGAACTATATTTTCTTTCAAAATTGCAAAACCACTCTTATCTTAGCCTATTATGAACTGTTTTTAACATTATGGAGGACATTTGCAAAGCATAGAAGGAGCGTTGTGGTGATTTTCTTGGAGAGCCAAGAAAGAAGTGACACATCTGTTGAAGGACCATCTTTGCACTCAGCACAAAGCATCTGCTACTGAATGCTGCTGGAGACAGGGGTGGTTTGATCCATCGTGTGGGTCGTTTAATCCAAGTGAGATTTTACAGAAGATTTCATATGATCAGCTCAGTTGGTTGAGGCATGGTGCTAATAATGCCAAGGTTGTGGGTTTGACATTCAGTTCAGAGTTGGACATGATGGTCCTTTGTGGGTCCCTTCCAACTCAGACTATTCTGTGATATGACAGAAGTTATTTGTTCACTATAGTCCATTATGACCACCTTGAAGACCTGTCTAGGGCAGCGTCATTAACATAAATCATCAGAAGGGTTAAGTGCTGTGGAAAACTTGGAAAATTTACATGGACAGTCTGAGCAGCTGTAAGTCAACACGTCTCTGTTGTCTTCAGGGAAATTGTGCTGGTTCGCATCAGCTGATGAAACGTCTCGTTGAGTTAATTTGACCTTAACTCTGTGCAGTGGGGGCCATGGCTGTGGTGAGCAGCAGAACTTATTGGTTGGGTTTTTTTTCATGGGCCTGATTAAGAAATTTATGCTGATTTCTTTTTCCTTTGGAAAATGATGATTCACTAGAACATGACTTCTGAGCAGGAAAGTACATTGAAACCAGTCCTAAATAAGAGATTAAAAAAGGGTTTTAACACTTTAGAGTGTCCCTCTAGGATTGCTGAAATACAGAAGTTTTTATCCCTCAATTCATAGGAATTTTCTGTTTTGAAATCTGAACATATTCCTCCGTATCTAAAAGAATACCAGTATAAAAGATATGACAAAACCACCAAAGGACACCAAAATAAATTGATACATCTAAGATGTATCTAATTCAGTTTCTCTAACAAATTATCCAATCACAAAATAAAATATCTTGAAACAGTTAACGCTAAAAGTATATGTCAAGAGAATTAATTCGCTTTGTAAACAAGGATTTGATTTAATCCAAGATACGTGAGTGCATTTTTTGAGAACTACAGGGACCCGTTCCTGCCATTATAAAATTTAGTTTACAGAGTCTGGCCACTTTCAATGTACATACTGTAGCTTCTACTCCAAAAAATGAAACTACAATTTTAGATTCCTTCTGGATAAATTGCCTACCAGCTTATGACTCCAAAATATGTGGCACTGGATTTTCGTGCTGTTTGGTTCCTACAGATTGCTGCAATATTTGGGGTTTGTTCTGGATGCTGGAACAGAGGTATAAAAAAGGTGTATTATCAGACAAGCAAGAAGGCTACCAAAAATTTAAATTCAGTTACTAAAATAGCTGTTGTGCACAGTACAAAGTACAGAGAACAATCTGAAACCACAGACACCAACATTTCCCTTCAGAATATACGGGAGGTGATACTTTGATGATTATGAACAGGACTTTGGAAGTGCCTCAGGCTCATTTATCCTTTGGAGTTATGAACCTTACGAAAAATCCTGTCTTGTGCTTCTAAGGATTTCATGAGGATTTGGTAGTCAGCAAACCCCAGCTCTCAGGTTTTTGCTGAAGTGTTGACACAGGCTTTTACTTGGGAATAATACCAGGGTATTTTTCTCTACACAAAATTACTCTCATCAGTATTTGAGTGTTTTCCAGCCAAGTTATCTGGTCCAAACTGGGACCAGATATGGCTTTCACTTGGCCTAGCAAGTCATCCTCAGCTGTCAAGATGTGACCTAAAATCCTGGTGTAACTGTAGGTCCCAAGAGCCTTGCCCCAGTTCCCCACACCACCTAGGAGGGTGGCAGGGCAGCTGGCTTTGGCACCAGCTGTCATGGAACACTGGGCTTTGATCGCCATTATTTTGCAGCCTCTCTTTTTTTTAAGTGAAAGCATAGCAGTCCTTTCATCCTATGCTGAAATTAATTTGTAAAATAGGTGGAAGAAACCATCTGAAGGGAGTTAGGCTGTACCATCAGATGACCCAGGGAACTAGAACTCCTGTCAGCCTAACCTCAGTGCTGAGGGAAGTTGTGGAACAGATTACCTTGGGTGCAATCATACAGCACATGCAGGATAACAGGGGACAAGGCCCAGCCACAGGTCTGTGAAAGGCAGGTCCTGCTTGACCAACCAGATCTCCTTCTGTGACCAGGTAACCCTCGCAGTGGATGAGAGAAAAGCTGTGGATTTTTTCTGCTTGGACTTTAGTAAAGCCTTTAACACCATTTCCCACAACAGTCTCCTGGAGAAGCTGGCTGCTCATGGCTTGGACAGGTGCACTTCTTGCTGGGTGAAAAACGGGAGGCTGCGCTCTGAAGTGCACTGGGTCACTTTGAATGATAACTTAAAAGTCACTGAAGACTGGTGTATGGAAATGTTGCATTGTGTTCAAAAGCAGCGAACAAGTAGAGCCTTTGTTAACTCAAAATGTGTGGGATTTTTCCTCCTTTTCCTTTTCTCACTGGCTTTTCTGTACCATTCAAGGGTTTACACACCTTTCAGTAGAGATGGGATGACTTGTTAAGAGCAAACGGGTCATGCATACTGAGCTTTGGTAGGAGACAGACCTTTTGTCATCCCAACACAGATTAAATGAACTGGCTTTGGAATTTTTTTCCTTTAATTCCTCATGTCTAACTCAAAACTTGTGAGGTCCCTAAAGTAATAAAAGAAACACTTCAGCCACACACTTCACTGGTTTCTCCTGGTTCTGTTGGGCACAGAGGGGCACTCTGCCAGAAATAGTTGTAAATGGCACCATTCCTATAAAGGACAGTGAAAATTGTGTTTTCAAAACCTGTCAGTTGTGACCAATTCTTCCTAAAGACCTCTTGGGCTTTTCTGCAGGAAGAACAGCTGACAGGATATACAGAGGTAATAAAAACATTTAAACATTGTCAGTACATCAGGCTGCAGGGCGATGAAAGTAGCAAAGACCCGGTAGCACATCCAGACCATGGATTTTGACTGGATGAATTCTGCATGGCTTAGAAACACTAAAGGGTACAAGAAAGGGTGGAGGGAGTAAGTGCTACCATTGCCCAACATAATGAAAATTGGTTAAAAGAGGCTGAGAGGCTTCTCTGAAACTCATGCACTGAGGAGTGCAAAACATGGCAGGAAAACCCAGTGCCTGTGATTCCTCCTTTGCCCCTTCCTTTTCAGGAGTTTCATACAGTGGAGATGACTTACCTCAATAAATTGTTCTATTGGGAACTTTTATGTTGCATTGAGTTAGTTTTTGTAGCCTGTTTAACAGAGATAAAGTAAGAAATTAGAGGATTCCTGTTCAAAAATAATAATTAAAAGAGATGTTTTCCTACAAATATAGCTGACACTGGCAGAAAGGTTTCAAGATAGAGCAGTGAGGCAATGTATTAAAATTATTCAATAACTGTAATATACAATAATTATTAAATAATACATACTCTGGCTTAATTCTCCATAGTGATTTCCTTGAACAAAATGGATAGTAGCAAGGGACAGTACAGAAGAATACAGCAGATGAAGCCATATAACTCTTCATCAGGCAAAGGCTTTACTGCCGTCATAGTGACAAGGTGAGATCAAGTATGAAGAGGTACAGGCTCATGGGTCAGAGACAGGGTATGGCCTCACCTGCATTGTTGAAAACTGGATTAACTCCTAGAGTCAACACAGATATGCTGCAAAAATTAGATCTGATGTTGGCTATGAGAAGTTTCATCCCAATATATTGAGATGCACTCCAGCTAATTTGAAGCAGGAAAACAGTTAAGCCAGGATGATTTGCACCAGACAGTCCAACGTACTGACTGAATAGAAACTTGATGGAAACCAAGGGCTGTAAGAACATGTTCAATATCTAGGATAAGAAAATGACAAACCACAAAATGAAAACATAAAACACATCAAGGCACCTTGGGGCCATATTTGCACCTTACAGTGTTGACTATTTCTGTATGATCATAGAATCACAGACTCTTAGAATATCCTGAGTTGGAAAGGACTCACAATGGTTGTCAAATTCCAACTCCTGGCCCTGCTCAAGACAACCACACGAATCACACCATGTGCCTGAGAACATTGTCCCAATGCTTCCTGACTTCAGGCAGGCTTGGTGCCATGACCACTTCCCTGGGGAGCCTGTTCCAGTGCCCAACCACCCTCTGGGTGAAGAACCTTTTCCTAATATCCGACCTAAACCTCCCCTGACACAGCTTCAGGCCATTCTCTCAAGTCCTGTCATTGGTCACCACAGAGAAGAGATCAGCGTCTGCCCCTCCTGTTCCCCTCATGAGGAAGCTGCGGACTTCAATGAGGTCTCCCCGCAGTCTCCTCAGGCTGAACAGACCAAGTGACCTCAGCTGCTGCTTGTATGACTTCCCCTCCAGACCTTTCACCATCTTCATAGACCTTCTTTGGATGCTTTCTAATAGCTTGATACCCTTCTTACATTGTGTGTCTGTTCTTGTTCCTACAGCCTCACTTTGCTTTTAGTCCACAAGCAAAACAGGACAGAAATTGTTTTACCTGTAATGTTTGTCCACGATGACAATAGTGGTTCCCCACCTTGGTGGCTGTCTAGGCACTGCTTTTTTTTACAAGAAAAGTGGAATGCACTATTTCTCTTCTCTTACAGGTTCGAAAATACATAATTTTCTGTATTTTTGTTCGCCTTGCTCAGGATGCATGTTGCGATTTAAATTTGGATCTTCCAAGTTATTGTTAAGGTTTCTTCTGTGTCTGAATGATTCAGTTAGATTCAAGTTTCCCTTTAAAAAGCAGAAGTTAACTTCTTTTTTTTTTGCAAAAATTGAGGAACTTGATACCTGGGAAAAAAATATTCATGAGCACAATTCTAGATGGATGTGCTTGGTGGAGAAATATTTTTATCTTGTTAAGGAACATGCATTAATGCAAATGTGAATACGAGAAGTTATAAACATTAAAGGCAATCCCATCTCAAAGCTACTTACAGAGACAGAAATTATTACCCAGTCTTTATAATGCTGTAAATTGTGTCTGATTTGAACTTCATTTTAGACTCCATAGTGAAAGAGAAATCAAAATTTTCTGTTAAATACAAAAGCTTAAATGAGAATTCAGCACACAGAAGACAGCAGACTGACAATATACAATCTCACTGAAGCTTGAGTGTGCATAGACTAGCACAGTTAATCAAAAACCCCACTCATCTGCCAACTCTTTATGCATTCATCAAAGCTCAGCAGAGAGTTATCAGCACATGAGATTCATACATCAAGGCTTCAGCTCTGGCTTCTTTGACATCCCAAGCAGATTAGTCTCTGACAGATTTCTGTAGCCCAGCAAGCATCCTGAAGTGGAGCTACAATGGAGATGACAAGCAAATCCTTGGCATCTGATGTCATGTCCACTTGTTCCATCAAAGCCAACTAGGTTTCACTAAGGTTATTGAAGTCGTGCAGGTTTAGGAGCTGTGTTTTTATTCGGACAACATGACAGGACAAGTCCTCAGCAGCTTGATGCAGGCAATAACCTTTCAGAGACCACATGAATAAATAAATCTCTTTCAGACTCCTTTCAAAACAGCCATGTGTCTCCCATGCAAACAGACCAAAGGAGGGCTGGATCACAAGTAACTGTTCAAAAATGCTCTTTCTGTCCTCACAAGGTATCCCAAAGGAGATCATGATGTACTTCTCAGTGCCTCAAGAAAGCAATAGTAGAGCAATTATCTCCCCACGTGTTTGTGTGCCTCGTGCAGCTGATGCTGAGCATGTACTGGCTGAATGCAGATGTTTTGATCTGGGTTTGAAGCCAGCCATTAAAGGGCGTGCTGCCTGAGAAAATCCCACAGTGTGCTTACATAGGAGGTCAGGCAGTCTTTTCTAGCATAGGACTAGGGCTGACTAGGACTAGAAGAAAAGACCATCCCTATCTAGGGATCTCAGGACTAGGCTCTGGGCAGGAGCAAGTGTGCCTGTCTTCCTCAGCATGTGAAATCCTCCAGTTTGTTCATTTTGCTTTTCTCTGTGAGACTGCAATGTCTCTGTCTACAAAGATACCATCGTGCCCCATTTCTCTGCAACATGGGTGCAAAGCCACCATCTCAGGGGTTGTTCAGCCTGGAGAAGAGAAGGCTCTGGATAGACCTTATTGTGGCCTTTCAATATGTAAAGGAGAGTTATACGTAAGATGGAAAGAGATCTTTTACCAGGGCCTAACAGGTCAAGGGGCAACAGCTGTAACCTGAAAGAAGGTAGATTTAGATTGGAAATAAGAACATTTTGTGATGAAGGTGGTGTTGCACTGGAACAGGTAGCCCAGAGAAGGTGCAACATCATTGGAATTGCTCAAGGCCAGATTGAATGGGGCCCAGAGCAACCTGATGTAGTGGAAAATGTTCCTGTCCTTGCCAGGGGGTTGGATTAGACAAAAGGTTCTTTCTGCCCCAAACCATTCTATGATTTTTATGGTCATTCCACTGAGAATTTGCAAATGGATCGAAGACAGTAAATTTACTAAAAAACCTCATAGGTTGAGGTAAAGACAAGTATTAGCTAAGGCAAAAGCCATGCACGCAAGAAAAGCAAAACAAAGAATTAATTCCCCACTGCCCATGAGCAGGCAGGTGTTCACCCATCCCTGGGAAAGCAGGGATCCATCACACATAGCAGTGACTTGGGAAGAGAAGCTCCATCACTCCAAATGTGCCTCACTTTTGTTCTTCCTCCAGCTTTCTATGCACGATGTGGTCTGGAATGTCCCTTGGATCAGTTCAGGTCAACTGTCCCAGCTGTGTTCCCTCCCAAATCCTTGTGCACCCCCAGCCTTCTCGCTGGCAGAACAGGCCTTGGCTCTGTGTAAGCCCTGTTCAGCAATAACAAAAACATCCCTCATTTATCAATACTGTTTCCAGCACAAATCCAAAACATAGCCTCATAACAGCTACTATAAATAAAATAACTTCTACCCCAGCCCAAACCAGCACACTCCCTTTTACCCTTCAATTATCTCCTGCATCCCACAGGTAAAGACTGAGAAAGCATCTGCTTGGGGCTTAGCTGCCTGGCGAAGTTAAACCACAGTGGTTCACAGTGGTGTGAAGCTGCTTGAAGGACGAGGCAACAGCCAGACTCATTTCAGTATTGCCTTGTAAGGCTCGTTAAGTGTAAACTGTCAGCCAGATATTACAAAAGGATGATGGATCAAGGCATTACAAGAATCTATAGAACGATAACTTTCCTGTGCAGATGACTGACCAAGCATCTCCACATACAGAAAGGGAGAGAATTCTGTGCCCTGTTACTTCCTGCAACACACCAAGAAGTCTGGATTACATGAGTTGCATCAGTCATGCCACTCACTCACTCACTCAACAGAAAGTAAATTCTCTGGAACTGATATACGACTTGCACTAAAGTCACACCACCCAAAGGAGTATTTTAGGTACAGGGAGTTCTCCGCTTTCCTTGGTTGGAGTTAAATAATCAATACCTAAACAAGGAATTTAGCAATGCTATTGTACATAGGCTTAGATTTACTGTAAATGCTGGACTTATAAAGAGATGCTGCTCCCTTTTAGAAAGCAGCTGATGCCTTAAGGTTGCCATGGAATGTTCTTTTACAGACAGCTTTAGGAAATGTCAGTTCCAAAAAGACGTAAATAGCCTGTAAAAATTCTTGAAAGAACAGGCATAAACCTTCAAGACACTCAGCAGATTTTCTTCCATATTGATACTCCGCAATGGTCTGAATAGATTTTAAAGGTGTTTCTCCTCAGAGGTAGCTGCACTTCAAAGGTCTCAGACTGGTGAAGTCCATTCAAAAGGGAATTTAAATGCATATATAAGTAATGTAGAGAAAATGGTTTTCTGATAGTGATGAGGATAGATACATTAAAAAAGGATTCCTTCTGGAACCGTATCTATTTGCAAAGAAAAGTCTAATTTTTGCACATTTTAATAGGGTCACTAATTCAGTTAAAAATGGAAATGTAACAGGGTCTAGGATTACTTCAATCCCCTTTAGGAATGTAAAGTGCTTTAAGAACATATTTTACTTCCCCAGTTCACAGCAACCTGATCATAAGGAGAGTGGCAAATGTTTAAACTAGCGATAAATTATGGAAGCCAAGAATCTGAGTCAACTGGGCCAATAATCCATTTACCAGAAACTGGCTTTTAATGGTCATGTAAATGTGTAAACACTGTAAACTCATGTAAATTTTCTTTTCATATTTTATTTCATGCACATACAGACACGCACATTTCACTTGTTTTAACGTATTTCTTTCATCTACCTGAAGGCTGTAAACCTCTTTGCATGCTTGACCTGCAGTTCTGTTTGGGACCAGAGACCATTTAGGGTTATTACAGATGTCCCTGTGAGTAGTGTGAACCCCAACAGCCACTGTACAAAATGGGGTATATGGCTGGCATTGATGCCCAGGTCTGTCTGAGACCAGGAGCAGGGAGCTCAGGTGATATCTGGGTAAAGAAAAGTAAGACCTTCTACATTAAGAAGTTCCTGACTAGCATCACATCCACATTAACAAGTGGTTCATGAGGACTTGGCACACATCTCTCCCAAGGCAAGTTAACTCCCAGGTGTAGCTCTGTCACAGAGGGAGTCAAGCTCTTCACCTGTGAGAGGAAAGCTACAATATACTTTATTGATCTAAACCAGTGAGTTAAAAGAGTTCAATGGTAAATGCAACAGTGGTTTAACAAGACTTGATGGCAAGATAAACTTGATTATTAACTGCATGCAGGGTCAGAACTATCAGGAAGACCCTCCTGTTGAGTAGGGCTCAGAAAGGACCCCCTACCGAACTAAACTATTCTAAACTCCTTTTCAGAGAGGAACCTAGGTGTAGCTGTGTTCAGTCCTAGTCCCAGCTTGGTCAACAGTTTATGTCTGAAGGATTATATCTGCACAATCTTTTATATCACTCAGCTAAGGTTTCGAAGTTTAGTGTATTAAAGTTGCCAAAGATTTCAAAGTTTAGTATCTGATGCTATAAGGACTCTCTAAACACTGAGGAATAACCTTGACATTCCTACTCAAGGGGAGATGCTGGCATGCAGCGTTGCTCAGTGGGGCCTGGTCTGTCCACTACCTATGGAGTGAGATGACTGACTTAGAGTTGCAAACCAGCAAAATGTTGGGGTCACCATGACAGACCACCCTCAGCCACCCTGCTGACATCTGCTCCCCAGATTCCAGAGTGAACTGGATGCAGCCATAACAGCCCCCCCGAGGGTTATGGCTTAACCCCGGGGCTGGGGGAGGACACTGCCACAAGGTGCTGATGTCATTTGGCTCCAAAACCGAAAGCAAAGGGAAAGGCAGCCAGACTGAGCTGAGGAGAGCAGCAACACTGCAGACACAAAAGGGAGCCCCAAGTGCCTTTGGCAAGCTCAGGTAAACCAAATGGCAGGTTCTGGTAGCACCCACTGTGCCTGCTTTGCCTTGGCTGCTCACGAGGGAGAGGTTGGATGCAACTGGGGTGTGAAAACCCCCTGCAGAGCTGTATCCCACCTCTGGGCAGCAGCTTACATTTCAGGGAAAGACCAAGCACTCCAGCAACATGTCAGCATCTGCTCTGGGCTCTTCAGGCAGCTGTCGGAGCTTTGCCTCGCACCCCATAGGTGATCAGCTGGTGCCCTCAAGCAAGGAATTTCATTACTGATATCTTGTCTTCACCTGCCTGCTTGCAAATGCTTAAGTGATAAGATTTTCCAGCCTTTCTAAAAAGCCAGACACGGGTTTTGCTGCTGTGAGTTCCTATGTACAGACAAAGCATTTTCCTCCCTCCTTTTCTCCCTGTGATTCATGTAGTTCATACATGGCCTGCCCTTTCAGCTGGGATGAGAGGGTCATGCTGCATGGCCAGGGTTTGCTTTAAGGACAGCTCTCTGAAAATGGAGTGATATATTTTTTATAATCATAAGATACTTCATCACTGAACAATTCTGTCATTGGGAATATTAAAATATGATTAGAGATATTTTATGCAGCTGTTATTAAATAGTCATTAAACATTTCTGGAAATAATACTCCTCAGGGATTTGACATTGAAGAATAGACTGTTGAGGCCCAGTCTGAGCCATGACTTAGAAAAAGATAAACCTACCAAATGCACTAAACTTGTCTTCATCAGCAACTATCTCTGAGTTCAGCAGTTTTCTACATACCATACAGAGTTGGATCTGGGGTATCTGTTTCTATGCACACCTCACCCAGGACCATGGTGTCTTATAGCCACGTGTGGCACATGGCTTTGCAGTGCATCAGAGGAGGCTGCAAAAAACACCACAAAAAGGCCATTTTTCTGAGGATCTCAAGGGTCATTTTTTAAATTAAGGATAAAGTGGCAATTGTCTCAAGCAATTTTATATCTGCAAAACAGGTCACCATGCCAGTGCTGGGAGACAGTGTTTGGGATCTAGGGGCAGTAGAGTGACACAAACTGATTTGGGGCACAGCTCCCAATATGTACCTGCCAGATGTACTTCATGGTGTTTTGACCTGTGCTTTGATGATGACTGTTCCTTGGCCAATTATGAAGGTAACTATCTCAGGTGATTTTTTCAGATGCTCAGACTTTGTGTCTACCAGGCTCTCTCATTTAGAGATCCACGTGCTGCTTCTCCTACCCCTCAAACCAATTGCAAACTCCCAGCAGCAGCTTAAGGTTTCTTCCCTGAATGTCACTGTTTTCACCTGGAGATTGATAAAGACAATAGGAGGTTTTGCGCCTCTTCCAAATTTATTCTCTCCAGATGCAGAGGTAACAGTCTCTTATGTCGCAGTGAGGGGAACACACAGCAGATTTTTCTATTTTTACCTGATTTTTATACGGCTTCAGGAGAAAATGTAGTGCTTCCTGCTGTCCGTTTGAACTCTGCAGGGATTTTGTCTGCAGGGAAAATCTCCTCTTATTTACAGACTAGTCCAGGTTCCCAGGGCATTCAAACTCTCATTCCCACTCCCAGAGATGTGGCTCAGTTGTAACCAGGCAGTTTGCCTGACTCCATTGGAAGTTATGGTCCTGTGCTCTCATACAGATTGCTCTGCTAAGGGAGAACAATTCTCCTTCTTAATGAATATGCAAAAAACCAATTTCCACACTCATAAGTCTCTCAGCTGGTTAGTTAAAAGCCTCCACTGGTGGTATACAACAGCAAGAATAACAGCTTGATTAATCCCCATCTACTGGTCTGAACTAAAACCTGTGCCATTTTGTCACATTGCAGTGACAGAGTCATCATAAAACAATGCAGCTCAAAATGGCTCTCACAGATTCAGAAGGTTGTAATCGTATCCCCACTGACCCCAAATATCTGGGGGTATGGTAATTTTCCTTTGCTGAAATGAATAGGGGACTGATTTTGAGATTTCATTGTAATGGAAATATATTCTGCTCAGGACAATTACATTTGACTTCCCCTCACTCCCCCCTGAAGCATCAAGAATATTTAATATGCTACACTGATTAACAGTGCTAGTCTCCTGTTTCTGGGATGATTTGTCTAGGTAATGTATGCATAGAGAATATGGCAGAGGAGAAATTGTGGTGTTTCACTATTGATCCCATCATCAGATTCGTCTGAGAAAGACCTACTTTTCCACAGGGAGGATCTCAAAGCATGAGTGAGGGTAGCCTTATCACTCCTTTTTGGGTTCTGCTTAATGACACTGATGTTTCTTAGTTACCCCAGCCTGTGGAGACACCCATGTGAAGAGTGTACCTTGAACTACTTGGCAGGATATAGGCCTGGACACAAGTTATCTGTGGAAAACATCGGGTATCTCCTCCCAGCCCGTGCATGTTCTTGGCTCTTTGTATTCATCAGGATGCTGCTATGTGAAAGAGATCTGGATGGCTATAAAAACCATTATGCCCGAGACTGAATAAAGAACAGAGCAGTTACTTCACTGTGGCATATTTATAATTTTTACATGGTTTGGAGGGAGGTTGTGAAAAAAAAACAAACATCAGTGACTGCTTAGTCAGATCTATCTATCTGAAGACACCAACAACTCTTTTTGTTTATATTGGGCCATCTGCTCCAGCAGTGCAGCTGGATTCTGCCAAATATGCTGCAGCCACTGCTGTACCCTGGCTTCAGGTTCATGCTCTGCCTTTCCTATTGATTTTAACAAGGCAGAGATATCAGGACATACACAAATATGTATAATATCTGTTTTAATTTTTACCATTTATTATTTTGGGTAATGTTTACTATCTTAGGAATAAGCATACAACTACAAAATGTGAATTAGTTTGCCTTTTGTGTGGTTTTGCCAGTTCCATGTTGAGGCTGCATTCCAATTCTCTTTAGAAAGAAATGATAGCATTTCAAATCTCTTGTGTTTCTAAACAGTTTACCTAATTGTGTCTCTAGAAATGTTGATTATAGAGTGCATATATATATAAGCATATATATATTTTATTCATATTTGAACCTAAGGTGCAGTTCAATGTATGCCTCAAACTGCATTTCCCACCCTGAAACTGTGTATCCCATTGTGTTAATCCCTCTTCCTCCTACACCATTTTGCTTTCAAATATCTTCCCTGAAAGTAAAAACCCACAGCATTTCCTTTTAAGAAAAAGGGAAAGCATAGCCTAAACATCTATACCCCATCAATTACACATGAATAACATACAAAATAAAAAGCAAAAAACCCAATCCAGTTCTGAATGAGAAAAAGACTGAACACATGGAGGTGAGAATGAGATAGCATAAAATGAAACTTGCAGTAACAGATCATGTCACAGTAAGTTTTTTTCAGAAAACAACTTTAGGACTAATATTTCTTGGTAGTAGGGAAGGATAAACAAGAACAGAGAAGATTTGCATGAACAAACAGAAACCTACATGGCTGTGAGTAAGACCAGACAGAATAATGGGTGTGTTTCTGACTGCAAGAGCAAGAGGACACTAAGGTATATTTTCTTTCCAACAGGAGCATCCTTCAGCATTTCATGATGGATTGTGCTTGTGTAAGGATTGAGTTTATATGAGGGAGCCTGCAAAGACTGTTGCCAACTACAGTCAGTGACCCAAGAGTTCACTCCAAGTCTTGGAGTGCACTCCAAGCTACCATATACTTCACCCTTCCTTTGCTGATCCTCTGACACCTACTATCCTTCTGCATCCTGTGGCTCAGATATCGTGCTATGTTGTCTCAAACTATGTCATTTTTAGATAGGTGTCTCACTCTGATTGTCTAGAGAAAATGACAGAGAAAAGGAAGTTTTCCACAGTCCTCCATCCCATTCACTTCTGTATAGCATGAACCTCCTGTTCATTTATCTTAGCCAGACCAGTGAGGCTTGATGGGATGATGGGAAAACAAGCCAGCCTAGATCTGGCCTGGTTCATCAGTTGAGGAATTTAAAAATTCTCTGTGCCTGGTAGAACATGATATATCCAACCATCCTCCCCAGGTCTTCTTGTGTTATGACAATATAAGAAACCTGCCTCAAACTAGGAAGACCAAGAAGCTTAGTGTTACCAGACACTCAGGAGCTGTGCAAACATTTCCTGCACTCTTTCAAAGGCACTCTCCCTTCCCAGACCTTTTCATTACCATTTTAATCACAGTGTAATAGTTCTTGTTTCTTCCTCCCTGTGACAATGCAGATGTAGAGTCAATAGATTGAATGGCAAATACATAATTGATGGTTTCCTGTGTAGCTTGAAGTTTTTTGAAACAAGTGAACCTGGTAGTCTGCTGGTTTTTACTCAAAAGCTGGAGATATCTATACTATCTAAAATACCTTCACAGTGAAAGACTAAAGATTATGTCCTTTCAGATCCACACATGTATTACTGCAGTGATATTAATTCAGAAAAATACATTTAATTTTCACTTTTAAAAAGAACAGAGCCATTTGATTTCCTCATGAACACAACTCCATACCTACATTTCTACATTTCATGATACCTTTTTGGCTGCTTTGACTTCACACAGTGTCTTCTGGGTAAAGTGCAAGCTGGTAAGGGTTAAAAGCACCATTGATGCTATTCCCCTTAGAGTAAAGGTGAAGTTGCTGCTGCTTCTTCCTGCGTAGGGACAGGTGGCCTGTGGCATCCTGATGGGTTTATTCTGTTTGATGCTGAAACTCAAATACAGAACTTTGGCCCTTTTTTCCCTGCTCTATTCTTCTCCTTCAACTTCCTGTCCTCAGTGCTAACAAATTTTAAGCGTGATGAATAAAGGAAACATGCTGGTGCATAAGGGGATAGATAGATTAGCTGTTTACCTACAGCACTTGCGAGATACCAGCCAGTTCCCTGTCGATGTATGTTGGGTTACCCTGTAGTTGTAGCACTAGCTACAATGGGCTAGCTGTTTTCTTAATCCTGGGAAAGGGGTGCTTTCTTCTTTGAGAGCTCACAGCCTTACGGACAGACAAAGGAGGAGAAGGAGGAGGCAGCAACTCCCAGAAGTTTATAAATTAATTTCTCCTCCTTTTTCTGAGGGAACGGTGATGGCTTTGAAGCCAGCTCTGGTCTCAGCCATAGCTCTGGCCTGCTGTGCTCCCCTCCTCTGCCCTTTTTTCTCCTCATTGTTCTATTTAGATCACAGGAGTCTGTGGCTCTGCAGCTGCACAGCCAAGTGGGACACTGGCCACTTTCCTCTGGGCATTTTTGCAGGATGAACAATAACTTGTGCAAAATGAAACTCCCTCAGAGTGGCCTGTCCAAAAGGGGCAGGGAGCTTCAGGAAGGGTTTTCATGTGGCACAGGGTGTGCCAGGCAGCAGGAGGTGCTCCTGTGAAGTGTGGGGAGAGTATGGTGGTGGTTGTGTGAGGGGCTGCTGCCCAGGTGTGCAGCACATGGAGCAGGGCTCTGAGTACGGATGGCTGAAGAAGGAAGGGTGCACACAGAGCTGTGAGTCCAGGACAGACACGTCCTGCAAGGCCACCCCTTGCTGCCTTGATGGATGGCAATCCCTGTCAACCCGTGCATGGGGATTATTCTCTGCAGGACTCAAAGAGCCCAATTCATTATAGCAAAGCCTATTTTTTTTTCATTTTTCCACTCCAGTGGAGCATAAATGACCCGAATAAATCCTACTCCTTTGGCACATGTAATGCATGGAATGTGTTGCCAGTGCTGTAACAAGATTTATCTCTTGGTGCATGTTGTGAACACACATTTCTTTCCAGTCAGTAGAATTGTTATAGCTATAGAGCTTGATTATTGAAAGGGGAGCTGGTTGGTGGAAGGAAGATATATAAACGTGATATACACGGTACACGTCAGCCACACCAGCTGGAAAAATCCATTTATTTCCACTGACTGAATAACTCACTTTTGATTCCAGTTTATACAGGTAGGAACATGATTACTCAGTGCCTGTCTCCAATAACTCAGCTAGTGTTGAGCTTTGTTTAGTCTTTTTGGCCAGAGCCAGCTCCGCTCTAGAGCTCCATACCAGCAATTCCACAGGTGTTCAGAGGTGAGAACTGGTACAGACCTGCCCTGCTCCAGCTTTGACACACATCTCAGGGCAGGTGGCAGGATCTTGTGTCCACCAGGGGCAAAGAACATATATGTAAAGGTAGAAGAAAATGGACAGGGACACAAATGGATTTGTTTTGTACTTACAACCATAAAAAAAATTAGATGTTTGTTGGGATGGTGGTTATGCCACATCAGGAGGGAAGAAATTCCCTTTAAGGTGTTGGAAATGCCAGTCAGTTTTGCAAAAGTCCATCATGAGGTCTCTTGCTTGAACAGGGGCTGTGAACAGAAATATCTGTGAATTACAAAGAAATAAAAAACCTCCACCACAATGCTTCAGTGACCCCAGCCTTCTTGGAGGAAAAATTCCACTGTTTGCATGTGGATTTGAGGGAATATGGCTCAAGTGCTGCTGATGCCCCAAGCAGAGGTGGGCCACCCAAATGGCTGCAGGATTCTCATCTCCAAGCAAGGATGGTAACTGAGGTCTTGTGAACTCACTCACTGCTGCTGTGCCTCTATCCATACTGTCTGTGACATGTTTGAAGTAATTTCCTCTCCTTTCCATCCTTTTCCCACTCTACCTTGCTGAAAAGTGACCTCCATCTGACCTTCTTAGCCCAGGCAGAGATGCCTCCTGAATGCTGATAGCTCCAATCACAGTGATTTCCAGATAGCCTGTCTGCTGTTGATCCCAGAGAAGCAGTCAGGATAGACCATCTGTGTTTTACCAGTGAAGAAGCTGGCACACAGCAGGTGAACATCCCCATAAGGATTTTCTGCCCAGCAGCCACCAAGCCAGGTGTGTCATTACTGTGTATAATGAAATATTATCCCAAGAACGGGGGGGAAGATAAACACGTCATTCAAAAATCTCCTGATTATGGGAAGTGTACACTAACAGGGCACCCAATTAGTCTGTGCAGCTTTATATTTTGCCCATCTGTTATTACTAATCTGGCCTCAAGTGCTGCAAACCTTTGGTTGGGACTGTTTTAATAAACTCTGTGGCCTGCAGCATCTGCCTCCAGCTAGGAGAACCATTTTGGAAACTTTCCAAATCACACCACCAGTAGTTATATTTTCTGTGTTTCAAACACACTTCTGGCCTGGTTGGTGCTCAGTTTCAGGGAAATATATCCATATATCTGTGTGATATCTTGGAAAGAGGGAGTCTTCTCTACAGTTTTTGTGCACTAGACTCTCCACCTGGCTGTGTCCCCCCACCTGGCTCTGCTGTCCATGCCAGTGAGGATCTGGGAGACCAGAGTCATAGCTCCTCATGCTACACATGGTCTGCTCCAAGCACCACCACTCACCCTCCTGTGCATGCTTTGGCTGCAGACAGAAGATCTCCCTGACAGCACATCTTGGTGCTTCCTCTTCTTCAGTGACCTCCCTGTTGTAACCATGCCCAGAGTGGCCTCTGCTCCCAAGCTAATGGCTAATCCTGGTCTCTCTGTGAATACTCAGTTGAGAGTCTTCTCTCACTTCTTCCCCTTCCACTTCTGCTAAGTGGATGCAAATAATTTCTCAGTTCCCCCTTTTCCTTTAATATCCAAGTCTGTAGGCTGGACATCAAGATAAAGAGTCATCTGCCCAGCAGCGTGGAAAGATGACTGGAAGCTAAGCCAAGGACCAGGAAACCAAAATGGCAATGAAGAATGAGAGAAAAAAGAAGCATACCAAGATGCTAAGCCAGCACAAGGAAGAGGGTCCACAATACGCTCAAGAGCACCATGTCATGAAACCCTGACCTTTATATGTCTGTCAAGCAGTGCTGGAGGAGCTGGACATCAGCTGCCTCTTTGTGTCTCCAACAGCCACCCAGGCTGCAGCACCCTGCCGCTGAATCCTTGTCTGGCCAGACTTTGCAAGTGAATTTGCCATTTTGCTTAATTAGTGCTGTGCACAAGCCCAGAAGGCAACGAGGATCTGCAGGTACAATCAAAGTGTAAGGTGCAATAGTGTTGTATGCAGATAAGGAGCATAATGAAGTTGTAAAAGAATATTGATCGTAATGAATACTGCATAGGTATGTCCAATATGTTCGTTTTCTGTAGTCATTCATCTCTGGGGAGCTTTTGGGAAGTTAATGCTGTAAGTGTTTGAGACTGGTTAAAGGGACATTTTCATTATTTGGACAATGCTTGAAGGTGATTGTTAGAAGATCTAAAATTTGAGAAACAGTGGCTGTTAGCTGGGGCTGTCAGATGCAGAAACCAATGTCATGATATGAAGGATGTTTTCTTATGTTTTTCTTTTCTTACTGAGCTTGTGTCCTGAAGTACTAGTAATTATTTGCTGTCAAAGTATCTAAGACAGAAACTACCACAGGCTTGTTATTTTGGCCAGCTTGGAAGAAAACACTGTATTGCTTTAGATAAACAAGGGTTCCTTGCTTTGTCGTGGAAAACTCATCTAGCTCTCAGTTGCTGCTTTGAGACATCTTGCTTTCGGATGCAATGGGGATATCAGCTTTGACATGTTCATTGCAGTTAGCTGTATTGCAGAGATGCAGTTGAAATCAATGTCCACTGCAGAAGCCTTCCTTAGTCAGAATAACTCTTCTTGGGGAGATGGAAAGCATTTGCCTAAGTGAAAATTCTGATGCAGAGTCAGATTTGTACAAGCTCTCAGTAAGCTTTGAAGCATTTTCATGTCTCTTCTCCCCCTCTTCCGTAATTTAAATTTTTATGATCTACTTGGTGAAACATACTGTCACATAAAAGATTTAAAATGGAATGTATCTTTCCTATCAGTGAGCATATTAGAAGATATTTTTACATCTCTTTTTAAGGCATTGGGAAAAAGTTGGACACAAATGCTGAAACCTATCTGGTGGTTTACAGGATAGATGCTCCATTCATGATTTGCTTCAGAAAGTAGCCTAGAGTAACAATTTGTCCTTCCTGGACTATAGCTTTGCACCACTAAGGGGCATCAACCTTTGCCTGTTCCACTTGTCAGCCCTAACTCTGTGCCCAGCAGCAGCGACTGTGACAGCTGGCACGAAGGCAGCACGTGTTAGTGAACTGTCTTTATATGGATCCTATTGTGGATAGACAGCAGGAATAGAATAACCCCTAAATGGACGTTTGTGAAAAGTATTCTGCAATATTTGCATGTTTCCAGCCTGGACACAGATGTTAAGGACATAATATTCCATGCTGAAATACTTCCCAGCACTCACAATAATTGGGGCAATAGCAAATATTTCTGCACAGAGCAAAGAGGATTATGCTTTATGGCATATATATGCATAACACATGTTCATATGCTTTTATTAGCTGTCACCCATGCTTAAGGCCAAATGAGGCATGCCATTTTGCTAATGGACACCTGTCTTGGGAGGGAATTGTTCATTCACTGCTCACGGATGTGAACAAACATCTTAGACCAGCATCTAGGAATTTAAGGAACGAGTTGTGATAGTGCGCCCAGACAGATGTCAACTTGGATTATTCAGCTGTACTTGTCTCAGAAACTACTACAGTCCTGCTGTATTATCCACACCAGAGAATCTCAATCAGATAACCTTTGTGATCCGTATTTAGTGGAGAATTGATATAATGTACATTATCTCTGCTGACAGTTCACAGTTATTAAATTATTTTTGCTGTCCCAAACTCCTGATTATATGTTAAGAAAGGTTTATTTTTCTTCAATCAATACTTTTCATGATATTTTATGATAATGACTCACATATTGGATAATAAATGTTCAAATTCTCTGTCAGTGTTGTCCTGGAGGGAAGAAAGGCATTCACAATAAGAGAGAGGACTCTAACAAACACACCAGCCATTTAACTAGAAAGGCAGCCTTTCTGCAAGTTGATCATGTTGCCATAATAAAAGTTCACCATCCATGGTATGTTTACAGGAATAGCTGTTTGGCAGGATATGCAAATCCACAGAATCTGACAGCAACCACAATCACATGATGTGGGATGGCATCCCTTCTGCCCAGGGCACTGACATCTCAACACAGAACTGAGGACTTAATTTAAAATACCCTGAATGCCCAAGGACTACCTCTGCAGGGAGCAAAGAGGGCTAAAACCATCATACTTCCCACCACAGGTTACGTGACCAGTTTCCAATGAATGTTGTTAAGACATGTTACCAATTGTGGAAACTCAACTATTACAGCAAGAGACAAATACAGAATCACAGAATTCTCCGTTGGAAGAGACTCACAAGGATCACTGAGTCCAGCTCTTAAGTGAATGGCCCATATGGGGATCAAATCCATGACCTTGGCATTATTAGCACCATGCTTGTGCAAAAACACAGATTATGAAACCTGCTGATTTTTGCCAGCTTGGGAGAAAGGTATCAGTAGGGACCTAGCCAAGGCTGTGAGTTTTTGTATGCCATGGGCCCAGTTGTGTGAAAATAAAGTGTTGTGGTAGAAAGATGAGCCAAAAAGCAGTGATCACTTTGACCTTACTACTGACAAGAAGCACAGTCCACCTCTCTGGGGAGTCTCTCTAACCTTCTGATAGGCAACCAGTCTGCCTCTGAAAGGTTGCCTGTGCTTATGATTGTGTTGAGCAAGTCCTGCAGTGAAAAATAACTTTAATGGCTGACACTACATTCTTCTGTAACAACTGCAAATTGAGTGGTCGTTTAGCAAAATCTGAATGAACTGTTCAGATCTTTTTGCTTTTTTTGCTACTGTGGTACTGTTTTCTGTTCGAGAAGGAGAGATGCAGATTGTGATTATACAAATGTACTCTCCTACTGCTGATTTTAGTAAAAACTATGCTTTGGTATAAAACAATAGTCTAACTGTCCCTCTCTGGGATATTACAGAAGAAGAAGAAGATTTTAAAATGGCCAGTTCTTTCCCATGACACAGAATGCCTCACTAAAAGGACAGCCAGAAATGAACATGCAAAACTGGGATTTTTCCCAATGATAAATCTAGGTTTGAACTCCCTGTAAGATACTCTCTTCCCTTGTTAGGACTCCTGAGACTGATTGGGAGGAAGATCTCAGATGTTCCATGGCATGATTGTCATGCTCTACAATTAGAAACCAAAAGGCAGTGTGAAGGTGCCTTTAAGGCATGGAACAAAGTATACACTTAAAAACTCCAACATTCCCATACATCCCAATATTCATGTATATGAATATTGCTACATGAATATTGGTAAACTCAGGATGAGGTGAAATAAACTGAATTTTTTATGTATTTTAGGTTTCTGACTGATACCTATATACTAATGAGATGTACTCATTAAATGTTCATAGCTAGATAATTTACCTGGATTTTTTTGGAGGAGGAACTTATTCAAAGCAGAAAGGATATTTTATTCAGAAAGGTTTGATGGTAAAATATTTTCTCCCAGCCAAATAAGATATGACTGAGAATTTTCTTTTAATTAATACAAGTAAAACTAGTGAACAGGGAAATTAAAATCCTCCAGAAGTAATTTTGCAGATTTGTTTAGCCTGAGGTTAAAGCTTCTTTTGAGGGAAAGGGAGGAGTAGAGGATCTATTACTGTCCATGCTCTACTAGGATTCTAGTGGAATTACTGTTTTGTAATAGAAGATCTATGTTTAGTTAGCCATGAGCTGGGACTTGAGTCGGAATATTTCATGTGAGGACTGATCTGAGCAGCAAGCCAGAAACCAGAAAGTCTTCAGCCCATGCTTGAAGCACTCATACGTGGATCATCAGCAATCCTGTCACCTTCAGAAAGTTATTCCAGAATTTCAATGTAAATTATTTCATTTAATGCAGAATTTGTGTTGCAATCATTGTCTCATTTTACACTGTTGGTTTGGACTGCTTCTTGGTTCCCTCCAGGACCCTGTTCTCCTGATTAACCATAGCCTGCTGTATTAGCCAAAAATTTTTTTTGAAAGTGGAAGAAATAGGTATGCAAAAACTGTGGGTGGTTTTGTAGTTAGATGGTCCAGAGATTATTCCCCCTGGCAGTATGGATGGGACTGCATGATGTCCTGGTGCCTTGGCTTGGAATGGCCTTTGAAGACTCTTCCAAAAAGCCTGTGCTTTCCACATGCTTTCGTGCTCTGTTGTTTCACCCATGCGTTACATTATAGGGGTAAAAGACATGGCAGGTTCCCACAGTCAGTCCTCTCACTGTTTCACAATTCAATATGAACTCCAAAAGCACTTTAAATGATAAAATGTCTGTGACTCAAAGGGCCACAGAAGGCAGGAAATGTGTCCTCAGTTATTGCTGAAGAGGAGCTCATGGTGGCTGGGGGTCTATGGGCCCCTCAGAACCCATGCAGGCAGCCTCACACTGGGAATTTCAGGCACAGTCCCAAGCTTTGCTAATTTCCCTGTGGGAAACTACCCTGACCATGTAAAATGGGTGTCAACAGTCTTCTCACAGTGCCACAGGCATGTGAGTCAGTGTTGTGGGTGCCATGTGTTGAGCATCTCTTAGATGCACTGCAGGAGGGTACAGTCAGTCACCTCTGCCTTTGATGCCACTATGGACACTGCCTCTGCCTCTTCGGCTCAAATCATGGACCACCCTGGAAGCAAATCACAGGGATAGTACATGAGGAGCCATCAGGATTCCTGTCCATCCTTATGCTGTCATTTAAATGTGGCTCTGAATCTCTTCATAAGCCTGGACTATCTGCGCTGCTTTCCTGTGTCCCAGGGCAGGGTTAGGAGACTTCCACGGCTTTTGCCTGGAGGAGCTCAAGCCTTAAAACGGCCCAGTGCATAAGGACATCAGACCTGCACCAAGCAAGCCACAGTGAAGCTTTCCTCAGCTCTTCCTAAATGACGATCCTTGTGGGTCCCTTCCAACTCAGCATACTGTATGATTCTCTGATCCTGTAAACACCGTGTGGATGAGCTCAAAGCCTGACCTGCACAACACAAAACTGAGCAAATGAACAGGGCATGTATGGACTCAGCAGGTGTAAAGTCACAATTCAGCACAAGGATAATCTAGTGATATTTGCCATGACATGGGAAAAAAGGCTGCCCAGGAGCCACCAGGGGCAAGAATTCATTTTGCACAGCCACAAATAAAGACCTCTCACTAGTGGATGGGTTTGCCTCTTGTAGATCAGCCGAGCACACATGCAGTGTCTGAGAGAGAGATGGTGGTATGAATATGCACTTCATAGCTGGCTTGTGCTCGCAGTGATCACTCAGCTCAGGCTTTTGGTCATCAAATGTAGCAAGGATGCATCAGAATACTGCTAAACCAAAATGAACTCCTAAGAAAAGCAGTTGAACAATAAGGTGTGACAATGGTGAGCTGCCAGACACTCCCCACCTGTGTGGGAAGGTCATACCCTCTATGTACCACCATTTAGGGCATCTTGGCCAATGCATCCATCATCTTAGTCTATAGATTAATCTATGGCAATATTCAATCCCTGTCTCTTTTTTCCTGTAGTTATAGAACCACGGGTTGAAAGGTAACTCAAACAATCTGTAGTCCTACGTCCTGCTTGCTGTTAAACTGAGAGGGTGATCTTTGCTGATTTCTTTTCTACTACATTTGGAGTATATGTGTTTGGGGGTTTTGTTTTTGTTGTTGTTTTTGTCTAATTTTATTTTTTTGGTTTTGTTTGGTTTTGTTTTTGTGGGGTTTGTTTTGTTTTGTTTTGTTTTTTTCTTAAAATGCTTATGTTGTATTCAAATGCTTAATTATCTTAGAGGCAACCAGAATTCAAGTCTGATGTTGACATTGTTCTTTCAGAATTGGCCTGATGTTGCGGTGGCTAAGTCCACTTTACACCCCCCAAGTTACCCTAAAAGTGATCTCTCCCTACAACACTGTGCTAGAAAGTTCTCCCTTTGTCTAGATTCTGCTGGTCACTGGCCCTCTCCCCCCTCCCATCCCTTTTCCCATTGGCCCCTGTTATGCCACTCATCCTTGCCTTTGCCCCCAGCCCTCAGACTATTGGTTTTGGATGCTCTGCCCGCCTTTGGGAGCTTTCGGGATAAAACTGGTGCGGGCGTTCAGTTCAGGGTTCTTCTTGCCTCTGTTCCCTTCAGGTGTGTTGCCATTGAACACCTCGGAATTGCAGGCAGAGAACCCCTCTCCCCTCTTCATCTCTGGTTCATGCACAGACTGTGTGTGTGAGCGGCTGTTTGCGACTGCCTGCGAAGGTGAGATCGTGTGCACGCGTAGGTGCTGGCAGAGTGCTGCCTAAGCGTCTCCACGAGGGACCCTCTGGAATAAACACGGCATCGATCCACCAAAGCCCTCATTCAATAGCCTATATTTAGGAAAAAATAGGACAGTGACTTAATTATAACGTGCAAAAAGATATGTATACTGTAAAAGCTCTCCATTGCACCAAGGGTTTAAAAAACCTTGGAGAATCATGTATGTAGCCTCTATTTTGTATAAAGGTACCATTTGTGTTTTTAAAAGCCTTTGTGATGAAAATGAACTTTTTTCTCCAGGGAAGAGACCAGTCAGAGGAAATGTATAGAGTACAAGTTAAAATTAAAGGAAATTAATAGGGAACAGAGCTCAGTTACTTTTCTTCAAGGATCACATTCCTGAGGATATTGTTCCTCAAAATACGATTTTGTGAAGGCAGGATAGCTGCTGTGTGAGTGTTTCCTAGGGCAGGTACTCCACTGCTCCTCACTGCCTTTTCCTCCCTGGAAAAGCCTGGCAGCACTGCCTCTAGCTGAGCTGCTGACCCCTACGAGCCCCAGCCTCAGGCCTGCCTGTGGGGATCTGCCCTGTCCAGCCCTTGGTGCCACTCACCTCCTTTTTTGGGAAATAGTCCATCTTTGTGCCTATTGTCCTGTGCTGTCCCAAGCCAAAGTTCACACGCTCCCCAGTCAAAGTCAGGCACTCCTTGTCAGGTCCTAAATTTTATTTGGTCAGGTACTTCCCACATTGTCAGGTGCAGCCTTCTATTTGCCCAGCCCTCAAAGCATCTGCTACATCACCATCTGAGCCTGCTCAGTGACCACATGTGAATCAGTGAGTTGCATTATTAAGCTGTGAGTGTTGGTCCAGAAGGAGACTTCACCAGACTGAACCCATTCCTTGGGAGGAAATACTAAAATGATACTCTGTTACAGAGTAAATGTTTTACCTTTTCTGATTCACCCTGTCTGACGAGATTGACTGATGCTGATACATTAGTTGAAGGTTAATTGCCAGTGAAATTTTATATTAACACTTTTTTTTTAACCAAAATTTTGAGATTTAGGATCATTTACTAATGAAGAAGACAGACAGAACATGTATTTCATCATTTAATCTGTGTTTCATCATTTAGTCATGTATTTCATCATTACACATAAGTCATGTAATACTTTAAATAAAAGAGTTTTTTCTTAAAAATTCCTTGCTATCAACCGTTAGAAAATTTGACTAAGACCTTCATCTTTCATTCAAGGAAGATCATGTGGTACACCTCTCCATTTATTTCCAAAGGGTGTGTACCTGAGAATACTTCTTTTTACAGAGCTCGTAAGAACCTTGCCAAGGACTGGAGCTTTCTTACATACAGTAAGCAAAACTTTGGAGGCCTCAGCAGATGTAAAATAATGAGGCAGTGCATGCAAAAGAGCCTTAGATGTGCGGTGTAGCATTGTTCTCCCTGAGTTTTTAAAAAAAAGCATGTGACAGCAGTTGCTTAAGTTTTTAAAGTAAAGCATCCTTCTATGACAGCAGATTGCATGAACTGCTGGAAAAGTCAGGTAATGTTTTCCTGCAAGCCCAGCAGTCTTACAGATGACTTATTCGTTTTCATGAAGATCTCACCAAGATAAAATACCTGTGCTTTGAAATTTTTCTGCTGAAAAGATGCTTTCAATGTGAATGATTTGTATTAGTCTGCTCACACTCCCATGTGCATTCATCTTGCTTACTCAAAACTGTAAACATAGAAAATGACAGACTTCAAAATCCAATTTATTTCACTTTGTTACCATTATTCAGTTATCACTGAAACCAAGACTAGGATCCCTGGTTCACTTGGAAGTCTGCAGGGGAGCTTGAAGTTTCTACATATCTGGAGGTTTGAAATGGGCCTGATGGTTGTAATGTGCTATGCAGCAAATTGTACTACCTCATCAGATCTCTCTTCCGACTTCTAAGCTATGCAAAAGTGATGACAATTCATTTATAGTTTGTTAAAATAATGGATTTAAGGCTGTTGGTTCTTACAATATTTGTTCTTCCCATAAATCTGTGTCCTCTGTAGGAAATGGGCACGCATAAAGAGCTTCAGAATTTTAACAGACCTTACACAGGTCATGTTTAAATTGCCAGGGACAAGCAAAACATGTCTTGCAGGCGGTCAGACCTTACCTTCAGAAGTACAGCATGTAGAAACAAGGCCTCTGCATTCTGCAGGGTTACTCCTGTATCATAAAATCTGCATATTCCTACCATCCAAATATTTTGCTTTCCAATATTTTGAACTGTTTTTCTTGGGGTGACTTCATGATGTGTATCCCCTATCACTGCTTTATGCCCAGAAATTAATTTTGTGCCTTTCTGTGCCTTTAAACTGAGCCTGAGAGGGGGGAGAGAAAAAAAACCCGAGCAAACTTTCAAAGCAGTTTGTTCAAGGACACAGATATATATAGACTTCTCTGCTTCTGCAGAGGTGGGAGCAGGAGGAAGCACCCTGCTTGCTCTTCAGCCAGCTTTCGGCTACTTTTTCTCTGGAGGGAGATGGAGAGTTGAACTTTGTTTTCCTGGGACTTTGGGCTTCTTTTCTTTCTTCTTTTTTAGACTGTTTCAACATCAGAACACATCAGGAGAGTTCTCCACTGAGGCCTTGGAGGTGGGCCCACCACGACCCAGCTCCGAGGAGGAGGAGAGAGACTCAGTCTACAGAAGGAATTTTCTGAATTTTCCCAGGTTTCTCTCCACAACGAGAGGTTTTATTATTTAGCATCATTACCCTTTTCCTGTGTGTTTGCTAAATAAATAGTTTTTATCTCTTTTGCTTTCCTCCGAGGAAAATTCATTTTTTCCCGAACCTGGTGGGGGAGGGCTGGTTGTAACCTGCCTTCTATCAGAGGATATTTTCCTCCAAATTTGTCCAAACTGGAACACTGTTGTACATAAAAATACTATGGAAAATAAAGACATGCTATTTCACTTTGACTGCATTTTTCCAAAGGAAAGTAATTATATTAGCATTTTTCCTGCATTAACTCTCAATGGAAATCAATCTCTGATAGTCATAGATTAAACCAGCTTTGTGTCCCTGTTCCATGGCTTTCCTGGTTTTATTGAATCACAAATGCACTATGGTTATACTGAAAAATGTTCATTCTTTTCCCCTTTGTACAAATATTCTGTCAGTGCAAAATCAGGTATTGTTAACCTTCGTGCTCTTCGGTATTTCTAATGGCTACCCCCCACTTTGCAAATGTACTGTAAGTAAAAATTACTTTCTTCTTCTATCATCATGATTGTTCAATTCATTTGGAAAAATATACTGATTGTCACCTAAAAGCTACCACTTCTAATGCTGAGTGGATGATAGTAATTTGTCAGGAAAGTGAATTTTATCAGTTGTACCTTAGGGAAAAAAGGAGGAATGCGAGAGAAAAATTAGTATTCACAGAGTACAGCTCTCCTGGGTGCTCAGTAGCTCTCTCACATTACAGTGTGCATCAGAATCTTAGAATAGACCTACTGAGAACCACCACTAGGCAGCAAGGTGGGGATACAAGGCACATACACAGGTGCAGGGTGCTCCCTGTCCCAGCCAAACTGATTCTCAGGAGACCGGGAAATGACCCAGGCAAAGCCAATGATCAGCACTTTAGTGCTGTTTCAGCACATATTCCCACTCATTACCAGTGGTAGCAATGGAAGGTCTTCAGAGATCTTCAGGTGATGGTGTCAGATTTGAAGTATCATGCACATGGGGTGATTCTTGGATGTAACCCATTCCATACAGAAACTTTCCTTCCAGGAATGTGTTTACAAGTAATACACCATCATGGGAGGTCTGTAGTGGGTTTTTTTGGTTGGTTGGTTGGTTGGTTTGGTTTGTTTCTTTGGTTTAGTTTTTCCTCAGGATCTGTTTTCAGACTGGGAGTTTTTCTGGGAATGAGCACAGATATATGGTTTGCCTGACTGGCAGAAGCTGTTGATGAGCTGCAGGGCAGGTCTGCCATTTAGAGGGAACTGTAGAGGCTGGAGGAATGGGCTGGCAGGAGCCTTATGAAGCTCAGCAATGGCAATGTCAAAGTCCTGAGCCCACGGAGGAACAACCCCAGGCACAAGACAGGCTGGGTATGACCATCTGGGAAATAGCTCTGCAGAGAGAGGCCTGAGGAACCACAAATGGAGCAGGAGGTGAAAATATGCTCTGGCAGGTTCCAGGTACTGAGAGAAGGGACAGGAGGTTGAGGAAGGTGATTCCTCCCCTCTGCTCAGTATTGGTGAAATACAACTGGAGTTTCACGTCCCGTGCTGGGCTGCCCAGTACAAGAGACACGTGGGCATTCTGGAGCAGGTCCAGGAAGGTGTCAGAGATTGAAATATTATAGTTTATGACTTAAACATTTTCTTAAAGGACTTTTAAACTGTATTACAAAAGCTGCAGAGAAGACTACTGCACCCTGAATGGGGCCTTGACTGAGGCCTTACACTGCTCACTGATGAAGATAAGATAAAGTAACAACTCAGGGCTGGGGACATTCACAAAGCACAGGCTTAACACCTCCGAGATGGAGACCACAGCCCCAGGGCTATCAGCTTCCAGGCTGGAACAGATCCTCGCACCAAAGGGTGGAGGGAGAAGAGGCTTTGGGTATCTTGGAAAAGCCTCTGGTCAGAGGTGCAGTGACTGCCCATCCTCCACTGTGCAGAGGAGCCCAGCTGAAGGGTCCTCACCGGGGCGGGGGGAAGCTTATCCACAGCAGAAGGGGTGACATGGCCCATCACAGGGGCCCCCCTCAAAGAGGTCCCCAGACCCTGCACCAGAGCACCAGAGATGTTGCAACAGACCCTCAGTGTTGCAAGAGACAGTGTGTCAAGCTGCCCCCTGCAAGGGGAGACACATGGGGGTACCCACCTGGCCCAAAGTGTATATTAATCCACGGGATTCTGCACTCCTTGGCGTGTGGTGTGGTGGCGTGTGGCGGCCTGGCACAGCGTGTGGTGGCATGGCCACAATGGCAACAGGGGACCCTCACCACCATCAGACCAGATGGAGGGGAGCAACGAGACATCGTCGGGACCCTCGGATGGGTGATTTGCTTCCACCTAACCCCTGTCACCTCTCCCTGTCCCCCCAGCGCCCACGCACACTTCTTTCTTTCTTTTCTTTCTTTTCTTTTCTTTTCTTTTCTTTTCTTTTCTTTTCTTTTCTTTTCTTTTCTTTTCTTTTCTTTTCTTTTCTTTTCTTTTCTTTTCTTTTCTTTTCTTTTCTTTTCTTTCTTCCTTTCTTTCTTCTTTGCATCTCTCCTATTAAATAAAATACATCCATCTTTTGGCATCAACATCTGACCTCGTTTGGTTTTAATCTTGTTTCTGGGAATATTTTGAACCTTCTAAATTCTTTCCAGTTTATGCAGAGACTTAGCTTTCTTTGCTTTTCTGGGTTTAAACCAGATTGCAACAGGAGGGACCATGAAAATAATGAAGGGACAGTAGCATCTTATGTAAGGAGAGGCTGCAAGAGCCAAAACTTTGTAGCCTGGAGAAGAGAAGACTCAAGGAAGTCTTATTCAGTGTCTAAACACCCAACCAGTGAATGCATAGAAACCAGACTGTCTGTGGAGGGGTTCTATGAGAGACTGCGGGGAACAGACATGAGTTGCGTTAAGGAGAAGAGAAAATCTGTACAGCAATAGTGGTAAAGCACTGTCACAGACTTCCCAGAGAGGTTGTGAATCCCCATCCTTGGAGGTACTCAGAACTCAGCTGCCCAAGACCCCAGACAACCTGATCTGCATAGGAGCTAGCCCTGGTTTGCACAGGAGGTTTGGATCGATGACTCCCAGTGTTACTATCCAGCGTAGGTGATTCTGTGATTTTAAGATCCTGCAAGGTCAGTTGTCAAATGTGTGGTTTCAGCTGTGCAGGAATTTATAAACTGAATGTTTTGCTTCTCATGAAAAGATTTTTCAAACCAATGAACAACACTCATTTATCATGTGAGGCATTTGAGTAAGAAAACTTGAATTAATCTGTATGATTTTAAGTATATTCCTTAGAAAGGCGGCTTTGGTCTGAAAAAAAGAAAAAGCAGTATAAAGCAGAAATGAATAGTCTTTACCAGTCATTCTTAGGTCCCCAGCACTGACAAGGGACATACTTCATGGATCTGTGAACCTCTGCAGTTATCTTGTATAGAGATAAGCCTCATCTGTAACCTTTGGCATGTTCTGTCTTGCTGATGTGACCTAAAAAAGTCCTTTTTTAGCACAGCCTGTGTTAGTTTTGTTTTGTTAATAACACTTTACTTTTTTTCTCAGACTGTGGCTCTGAGATGGTGCTGTTATTTTTTTCTTTCTTCCAGCCTCACAAAATGGTGTCTGTTCAGTGGGGAGCAGCATGTTACGTGCTTGCGAAAGTGTTGACAATAATCCATATGACCTCCTCTACAGTGTTCTGCCTTCTCATGACTCTGACAAATCTCTATCACTTCCTGCTTAAGTGCCACAACTGTGAAAAGCAATGTGTTCCTGTGTCACCCCATGGATGTACGTTTGAAACAAGCTCTATCTTCGAGCTGCCACAACCTGAGACCACAGCTGGTCAGGCTGAAGGAGGGAGGCAGGTATGTACTAAACATTTTTACCATCTTGCTGTAGAACTCCAGGCTATTATCACCTGCTTCCTAATTCACTAATCCATTCACTCAGTTTAAGCCTTTGATGTATTATAAACTATTGCACCTACACTGTGAGCAGTGATGATAAACAGCAGTACGAAAATAACCATTAGCTCTGCTGTCTGTGGTCAGCATGCTTTCATGCTTCCAGAGCCTGAAGGTTAAATATAGCACTCTGCAGTGCCAGCCTATCTCTCATGCAGCTGATGCAATTCTCCATAGCCTATTAATTTCAGTCTTTCATTTTGTTTTCGCATTATGAGATAGTGTAAAAACTGTTGCCCATATCAGATTTTTAAGATGGAACCTAATCAAAACACTCTGTGTTCTGCATCCAGCGCCACAGTCAAGATGTTTTGGGAGTGTGGTGACTCGGGGTAAAGGCTGACATTTGAAAAATATTCCCATCATGCTAATGGTGAGTGGGTAGCTTGAGAAAACAGGAGAAAGTTAACTATGGAGGGGCATGAAGAGAATTTAAATTGACAAAATCTTCTTTGAAAAAGCCAAGGGCAAATCTGAATACAAAGTGCTTCCTGTAGCTTTTGGGTTTAGAGGAAAGAGGGGCTCTTTCTTTTATTTTTTCTTCTGGGGCAGGAGAGAGGTTGTATCTTGTGAAGCCTGTGCTTGCTCTCTTTGTGCAAAGAAGAGTGAAGAAGTTAAGAAAATTATTATCTGGATTGCAATAACCCTCCACCTGGAGACAAAGAGAAAGAAATGTTTCTCCTTTGCTTATTATTTCACAGTTGAACTTTTCAGTTACTTTGATTTGATTTTGCTTATGCTCTTAGCCTTACACAAACAAGAAGCCAAATAAAACAAATCCCAAAGCATATAACATTGCATCTCCCAGGCAGATGTAATTTGCAGAAACCGTAGGCACACTTCAGGAGTTCACTGTGCTTTCAGAAGCATTTCCAATTCCAGCTATATTTCCCATGCTTAAATTGGGGCTCCGGTAGTCTCTCAGTAGTCAGAATTAACTTTGCAAGTGCATACATACTGCAGAACAACAAAGCTTAACACAAGCAGTAAATCTGCTGCAGTGAGGTGGAGAGACACTGCTGGGAGCCTCACACAACGGAAGTTAAAGCCTGTTTTTCTAAGAACTGGAGATTTTATTCGGGTCTCAAGGAAAAAATGGGGTGCATCTGCGTGGAGATGTGCATGGACACACCACATGTGCCACATGCTGTGGTCAATGCTTCTTAAAGCTAGTGATGCAGGACAATTCCCTTCAGAAAATATGATTTTTTTTTAACACAGGTAAATAACTTCTCAGACCAAATCTTACTTTTTATTATTTAACTAACAAATCTGACGATGAAAACAGAAAGGTGAAAATTGGAGCCTACATTTCATAAGTGAGTAAGTCACAAGAACACAGCATCCATTTGTCAGGTTAAAATTGATTTTCTTTCAGCAAATGGAATACTTTCTTTTCTATTGAAAATGCCAACAGTTTGTGGCATTTCCCATTTTTAGCAGAGGCATTCTTCTTCCCATAGATTTTAGTATTCATAAACAATCTAATTCAGTGCAGAAATTAATTTCAAAATGCTGCCATTTCTCACACAATGAAAATCATATTTGTCTGAGCTAGCCCAGCACTAAATATTCTTTCTGGGTTCTGAAGGATGAGAAATACTTTGCTGTAGTAGCACACCAGAGATGCCTTGTCTGGTACAAGGCTTGAGTGTCCTTACTAAGAAGAGCCCCCAGAACCAGTTAGCACTACTCTTCTGTAGAAATTTCTGTTGCCTTTCTGAAGATAACAGGAACCTGACTTTATTACAAGGCTCAAACAGAGATTACATTCCATAATCTCTGCCCTGTTGTTTGCATTAACCAGTCTCCCATGGTCCATTTTCACTTTTCAGACATCAAGGAGAAATATCAGCCAGTTACCCTGTGTCAGCTTGGAGGATGTCCCAGGTCAAAAAAGAAGAGGAATAGTGGCCTAGATTGGACAAATCAGCTTTGGGCAACTCAAAATACAGGAACACCAGGTGGGAATATAGAGGCTATGAGGATGTGTTTAATGGTGTGCACCTTCCAGTAAGCATATGAGTAGCTGGCAAACCAAACAGAAATGCTTGGCAACCAATGCCTGCACTACATTCAGCTGTTTTCAAAACAGCTCAACAGGATCCCATGTAGCAGGCTTGTGCTCCCCAAGGGCCTCTGCACCTGAGAGCCTCAGGGCTTGATCATGGGCCTGTGTGTTGCCTCTCAGAGCATGGTTCTGCATGTTGGCATCATGCAAAGATGCAGATGTTGGCAGCACAGTTCTACTCCAGTGCTTTTCCCATGGGTAAGGCTGGACAATATTTTGATAATCAGAGATTGACAGGAATCTTGTCTTCTGAAAACATTAATTGTATTATTTTTACATGCATTTCTATTTAATATGTTCATTGTTGATAAATGGCCGCTCTTCACTGCTAAGGAAGCTACCTTGTTCTGACTGCTCATCAGATCAAAGGCCCAGCAGATGCTTAGGGTGTCACTGACAGTCAGTGGATGGAAGTAAACGCGTCTTCTATGTTTAGATGATGGCTCTTCACTGAATATTAGGGAGAGCTTGAAGATAAAGTGTTTTCCACCGTACGGAGAGAAGTGGTTGAAAATTGTATTTTACCTGGCAAAAGGTTGGATAGTCCTAGACTGGAACTTGATGGCGAATCTGAAACATTATATCCCAAAGTTGCATGTCCATACTCTCTTTCCCTGTAAAGTTTATGTCCTTTCAACAACTTTTGTGGTGGAACATTGTTTTCTCCTCCTGAGTCGTGTGTGGAGGGAAGGAAAGAGAAAGGGAAGGAAGAGCTTTGACTGTGTACAATGCGGTCTCATAAACATGCTGTGTGCTTTACAACCACTTTTGCTTGAGTGAACAAGAGTTAATTTATTCAGAGAAATTAAGTAGAAGGTGGAATGAAACAAGGAATTTAGATTCATGGAAATTTATTTATTAAGTATATGCTATATAATCCAGTTTCCAACAGAAAAGATCACTGGCATGCTGCAAAATGTAAAAGTGCAACACATTAGCAATTTAGCTTTATACTGTGAAACTGATTGTCTTCTTTATTCTGTTAATTTTGAAATGAAAATCCACATTTTCATGAAGAACAAAAGAATAGCAGAACGGAATATTTATTTCCTGGAGTAAAATCAAGTTGTGAAATAATTCCAGACTTATTATTGCCCCCAGGCCCAGTTCTCTTAATTGAGAGTATGTGATGGTGATAGGTGGTGTTTCATAACTGTGTTTCTGTCTGTCAAGAGAAATTGCACCTGATACAGCAGCCAACCTTCCAAGAGTGATGAAACGATAAACTGATACCAAAACAAGAACTGCATAGCAGCTTTGTCTGTGCTGGGGGGTACACAGTGTGACAGTACAACAACTTTGCATTCCAGCTCTCATCTTTGGGGAATGCTTGCCTTCATGCTCCTAGAGAAAGAGTGTCATAGGAATACCAACCTTGGTGCCCTGCAGAGGCTAGGTCTTTTTTTGTACATATGATGTATTTAAACCTTCTGCAGAAGTTCACAGATTACCCACCCTAGGTACCCATTCTTGCTGTTCATCTGTGATTCATGCAGTTTGTAGTGGGGAGAGCCTGCCAACGGATGAGCAGGCTGGGGGGACTCCAAAGCCTCAGTCCTTTCTCTTTGGCTGCGGGGAATGCTATTGAGCTGGCTGAAGTGTTACTCTCTCACAGTGGTTACCAAACCTATGGACAGCATTAGCTCTTCAGCTGTATCACAAAACACCCGTATTGTCTCTACCGGGAAAGTGCAAGATTCTGCCGGCTGTATTTATGACATCATTAAAATTTCCTCCTTGCTGCTCAAGTCCATTCAACATTATTGGAATAACATCAGAAGTGCTAAGTGAAGCAAAATGTTATATGCTTTGAAGCAGTAAGTGGGAAAATCTATGTGGGGGGTTTGTTGGATGCAGGAATACTCAGGCTGTCCCTGCAAGTGCAATGCCCTGACGATCCATACTACATGTTAGTTACTTCTGGGCTGGACAAGGTAACTTCTGTTCCTCAGAGCATTGTTTACTAACTAGACTTTCAAGCCATCTGAAGTAAATGAAGGGCATGGAGTACAAAAAGCAAAGCAGGATTTGCTTTAACTAAGATTTAGCAGTTTAACTCCAGTGTAAAATGAAAGGCTGCTCAGTGATTATAATAGTTATTTGCCACTCTCTAGTCAGGGTTCAGGTCCTGGTTTGATCATGAACATTTAGTAGTCTAAAAGATAATATTGATTTATTTTGTATGATCATGGTCAAATCACTCAGCAACTAAAAACAAAGGAAGATATTGTCCCTTGTGATATCAAGGTCAGTGTCTTCTCTCTGAAAACCAGGGTCTTTTTAAGGTTTCTGAAACTAGGCATCTCCAAAATGAAGGAAACAATAATACTTTGCCATGTGTCATGGGTTAGCAAAGCAGAGTCCCAGAAGTGATTTTCTTGCAAAGAGGTGCTTACAGCTCTTCTATGACCTGACAGAACCTATCAGCTGGCCAGCTTGAATATGGACAATTTCTTAAGCCACTTAAAATTTTGACCGCCTCTGTGATCCACACTTAAGAGTAGACAAACCCCAGGCAGGTCTCTGTCTCATTTCTGGCACTGGGACAGGTGTCTGCGGGGCCATGGCCATCCTGGAGCCAATGGGCCCTGTTCCACCTGCGGTCCCCCCGCCCCCACCCCCTAGCCCTGCTACATGCAGACAGAGCAGCCCGGCTCCCCCTCTCCAGTGCGGCCAAGATTCAGCTGAAGCTGCCCTGTTGTCTGGCAGAGATCATGTGACCACCAGCGATAAGCGAAATTCCAGCTGCAAGGCTGAGGTGAGATTAACCCTTTTGGTGCTGTGAAGAGCTGAAAACCTGAGGGAGAAGAAAGAGGAGATGCTTAAAGCTGAAATTCTGTTGTGAAGCTATGATATGTCAGAGTACTCATTGTAATTTCATGAAGGCATGGGGGGTGGAGCATTGAACTTGTGAGCAAAAGCACCTGCGCTGAGATAGGCAAATGCTGAAGCAGCTGTAATTTGATGAGAAGTTTGAACAGGGAGAGATGGAAGCGATGAGGACTTTTGCTCCAAATGGAAAGGAGAAGACCTCAGTTCCTAGAGATGCTCCCAGAGATAGTTCTAGAGATGAAGATGAGGAGGACCCTTTGCTCCCAGGGAAGGGGGAGGGCCTCTGTTCTTAGAGATGAAATGCTCCCAGAGATGGGTGAAGAGAACTTTTGTTTCTGAACGGCTCAACCTTAAAATGGCACCCCATTGGCTCAAGATTGGACCCTTGAAAGCAGTTGTGGGAAAAGCTGCAAGTCGTGGGAGGGGGACTCTCACATGATACGAGCAGAGAACCAACCCGGGCGGCTGTCTCGTTGTGATAATTTCTCCATAGCATGAGCAAGAGAGACTCCTCTTCCTAAATGAACTGAACAAGGCTATTACGGAAGTGGTAAACAGACTGAACATCTCAAGGGTTGTCTTTTTACATTGTCAGTGGGAGAAGGGAGGAAGGTGGGGGGAGGAGAAGTGTTCTGAAGGTGTGGTATGTTTTTTTTTCTCTTTTCTTTTTCCTTATTTTAGGTCTATTAATAAACTTCTTTATATTCTTTTAAGTTTGGTGCCTGCTTTGCTTTTCTCCTAATTCTTATCTCACAGAAGGTAAACAGTAATGAGTATTTTGGACCAAACCACTACACTAAATTGGTGTTTCTGCCCGATTTCAAACCAAACCCGCTACACCATGCTTGAAAGTGTTTTGTAGCATTTTCATAGAGATTGTAGTTAGAGACTTAAGAGTATGATATTGTTTTAAAGTTCTTTTATACTGAGGGTATAGCTCTGAACATATCCCAGTACTAAGAGGAAGCAGGACTGAGTAGTTCTAAAGCAGGTGTACATGGACAGTTTTAAGAAAATCATATGTTAAGAAACAGCTAGTTTAATACAACAGTTCCTGCAGCTCCCACATTATCAACACACAGGCACAGACATTTTTCTTTCAACTGAGAAGGCAACACAAATTGGTCTTAAAGCTTTCAGGAAGAAAAATGGTAAAAATAGCTAATTTACCTGATTTATGTGAGCCATTAACCATGTACTGCTATGTTCTGGTTCAACTTGGGTTGTAAATTTCACATGACAAAGAAGACAATTAAGGAAAAAACAGGTAAGAAAAAGAACAAATCGTTATTTTACTAATTTCTGCTTAGCAAAGATTTTACCACCACCTTTTCTTCCAAGGCATCTCAAATTGTTACCTGGATGTGTGTATCTACGTATCTCTTTCTTCAGCTGACAGAATCAAGATTGCTGGGCACTCAAGGGATTTTAAGTTTCCTTCTTATGAGGCAAAATACCCTTCCCTGGTTTATCTACCTATTTTTGTACCAGATCAGCCTGACTTACATAAAGTCAAGCTAGTTTCTTTTTATAATTTAAAACAAAATGCTCTGTTTTCTTCCCGTTTCTTGATTGCTGGTCCTTCAATAATCAGATGCTATTATGCTGTGTCTTTGGGAAGGCAACATGTATCTTTTGTAGTGCTCTCTAAGAAAGAGTAAGCAAGACTGGGGGAAAAAATACCTGTCATACATTCAGCTTGTGCAATTAAACAGAACAGGCATTTCAGCTCCACGATGTGAGTGGGGTCCTCCAATGACAACGGGGTTTAGGGTACTCAACTGATGCAATGGTGCTGTGCTGTTGCCTTCTGAGACCTCATGAGAAGTGCCAACACCTGCAAGAAGAGCAGATAGACAAGGCCTGCAGCAATTTGTTTATTCTGGATGGGTGAATTCTGGACGTCTAGCTGGATGAAACAGTGGTGAATGCAACAAACATTCACCACAACAACGTTTGGTCTTTCTCTGTCCAATCAACAGGAATGTTTACAAGACTCCAGTTCCAGATGTAGCAGCTCATCCCTGGTATGGAAAGCTTTTCTGACTCTTTCCAGACCCCACAAGCACCACGCATGGAGAGGGAACACTAAGCAGGCCTAGTCTGTGTCTACTGTCTGTTCTGTCTCCCTTCTGTCTCCCTCCTCTCCTCCTCCTCCATTTTTTTTTCTGAAAAAGCCAAGACTGGGAGTTTATAAATGCCTGCGCTTTGTAAGCATGCCTGGGTCTCAAGTGAGGTTTGACATTTGCCTAAACCCAAAGTTCTATAGCAGAGAACGCTCTCACCTTGCTCCTTTTCTTTCCGTCAAAACCAAGTTCATACTTGCATTTGTCAGTGTGGCTTGCTTGGATCTCTAAATTAGAGTTGTGGTCCAGAAATTTAAATGAGGCAGTAGTGTACCAACTTAATTTTTGGGCAGAAGTATCATTGCTAGTCCTCATTCACTTCTTAGGCAGATAATCCTTAATACCTCACAAGGAAACCTGATTAAGAGCATATTTTTCTTGCTCATTATTCTTACAGACTTTTTATTATGTATTTTATTCTATGAACATTCAGTGAGAGAGCAAATGAGAGATGGTAGCAAACTTTCCAGCAACCCTGATGAGAGAAAGACTTTCACTGTAATAACATGCCTGCAATGGTTACTGAACCCTTCAAGTCAGGCCCAGGAGGAGAGTATACAGAATAGAACCTGGGACAAGAGAATAAAATTATTTCTGAACAAGGTGGACCATCAAGATATATGTTTCTTTTTATATGCTATTTACTTACAATTTTTCCCTTTTTCTTCCAGAATTCTGAAAGAAATTTCTCTGCAGGCACCAAGCCTTTTCTCCACAGACCTTCCCTTCAGCTGTGAATTCTTATTGAATCATGGTACATGCGAAGTGATAAGAGAGAACAGAAGGTATGACATTCTTTTCCAAGAGAAGCTTTAAAGGATGATAAATATTTGCCTAAGCAGAGTATTCAAGCCATATGCAAATTTGCATAATGGCACTCCAGGTGATGTGACGCATGGTAATTACTTGCAACCTGATAAAACAGAAATTCAGGAGCATGCTGCTGAATGCAAACATTCATTTGTGAAAAACAACACTAGCTTGTCACTCCTTAATAAGGGTATCATGAAGAAAAGACATGTCTTCAGGGAAATGCACAGAGGACATGTCTAGCTGGACATGAAGGACATCTCCTTGCCTCCCTCCAGGAGTGTGATCACTGTATGCTCACTTCCTGAACATAGCCATACCTTTCAGCTTTTCAACTTGCATCGATTCCTTAAAAGCTGAGAGGTTCTCATCATCTCCCAGAACTACACATATTGGCCTGACTTTTCCAGCTCCCCCAGTAACATGGTTTGTGCTGTAATCACTCTCAATTAACAGCACTCGCATCATCAAGGCGAAGAAGAACACATCGGACTTACTTGCCTGTGGGCAATTAAATCGAACAAACAGACCCTTGATGCTTGAGGCATGACAGAAGAAGGTCAATAGTTCAGAGCAGATAAATAGTGGATTGTAGCAGTGCATAAAGGTATAATTAAATTTCCATTTACCATGTATATAAAGTCCAGAATAGAGCCATGTGTCAGATTGAATGTGATGAGATTTTGCCAGTGGCTTTGCCTGGGCCAGAATTTCACTCTGGGACACATTTTTATCTACTGGGAAACTTTTTTTCTTAGTCCATCTGAGTGAAGCAGGGAAGTATTCAAAATGGGTAACACAATTTTCTTCACTTTTAAGTTTCCTTACCTGGGAGAAATACATCAGGATAGCAGTAAAAGGAGTCCTGCAAGTAGTTTTCATGTCCTCAACATGGTGGCTCCATGGTTGTCCACAACGGGCTGTGCCTGAAGGAACAGCTGCATGAGATAGAGAGTCTGCTGAGCACTGAAGGAGAGCTCCTGGCCAGGACAAGCAACCACACTGTGTGCTTCAAAGTGAGCAGGTCCAAGAAGGTCAAGCAAGGCCTGGTCCCTTTTTTTTCCCCTTTTCATCACTTAAAAGCATAAAATACTGCACAAGTTCTCTGTGCTTAAACACTACAGGGCATTGTCTAATGCACTGATGCAGCTACTGGAATTTGGATAAGGGAAGCCATACTATACCTGCATAGGGAAGGTATAGGTAACAGTGTGTTGCTGTCAGAGCCTTAAGTCCCTTTCTCCACAGTGTGCTCTGTGCATCCTCTTTGTAATATGGCTTTTAAGTGGGATTAATGGATTCCTCAGACCTACCACACAATACGAATTTCTGAGCATTCATTTCATATCCGTCAAGGAGGAACACAGCTAGAGCAATATTAACATTGCTAATATGAAAATATTATGTAAAAGCACAGATGATGTTACCTGGCCTTAACTGTGGGAAATGAACTAAGGTTTTTGCTGATGTGGACAGCCAGAAGCTGATGGACTGCACAGCTTTTAAAGCTTCAGTGAAAACAGAGAAGGAGCCATCAGAAAAGGAAGTAGCAAAGTGAGTAACTTGGGGGAAATTATCATGCTAGAGAAAATAGCCTGAAATTCAAATAGTTGCTAGGAATGATTATATTGGGTAAAATATGTATGTAAATGATGAGTAATAAAAATATTTTTATTACTATCATGTAAGGAGATCTGACAGTCATTACTTGAATGTACCTAACAATTTCTATTTTAAAAATATCTATAAAAAATTTCATAAGAAGCTTTCATAACCAATTTTTTTTTAAATGAACAGCAGACATAAGACAGAGAATGTGATGGGGGCCAAGGAGGTGCTTTTGTCATTTACTATTTGAATTTTGGTTGTACAGATCCATTTCCTTTCTTTTTCTCTGCATTATTTTTTTGTCCCAGGGTTAGAAGAACTCCTTCTTGCATTGTTCTAAACACAGTAAGCACAGAACTCCCTTTGAAACTCCCTTAAAAATTAAGTCAAAATTAAATTCATCAAGTCAGAGTTGTAGTTATGTGGGGTTTGGCAGAAGACAACATGTTCTGGGAAGTAGGACCTTGTAGCCATTCTTTGACTTCTTTGAAAATAATAGCATTTTTGGCACACTTAAATTTTTGCCTAGGAGACAGCAGGACATTTGATGTCCAGGTATGATACCAGTTTCTCTAGGTATTAGGTTGTGCAACCTGAGTAGCCAGAACCTATCACATCTTCCTTTCCTAGCTTCAACAGCCATCATTTTATTGAAAAGGAAATTGATACTTCTCTCTTAGTGTTGCTTTCTCAAATTTATATTGGTACTCTCTCTGTCTTAGATTTTTCTTCCTTGTTTTGCCTTTATATTGGATGGGAAGAATATATCTGTTCAATAAAGGGCTTCCTAGTATGATGCCCGCTGGGAGTTTTATCCATCTAACCACATCAGCTAGTGGATGTCACTAAATCCACTACAGAACTGCACTGTCTTCTGTGTAAGACCAGCAAAGAATTAATCTCAGGCTGTGGTTGAAATACATATTTATTCTTTTCATTCGATAGGAACCTAAACAAATATTTAAGATGGTTAAATTGATTAAAAAATGTCAGAAAGTGTCAGGATAAAACTTAACATCAGCCAGAGATAGCTGCAAAAGGGAAATAATGGGAAATACCATCACTTTGCTATCAGTGACTCACTGTTGTGCTTCGAGAAAAGGTCTACAGATAAGAGCCTGATATTGGAACTGACAGAACAGATCCCCCTGATCTTTCTTCTTCCTGTTTTCATGCAGCTATGTGCTACATAAATTCTGACTGAGAAGCAGAAATAATTTTTTAAAATTTTTAATAACATGGTCCTCACTAAAATCAGAGATTTTCAAACACAAATTGTTTGATCTCCTTTAAATTTTAACCATCTGACTTGCCTACTCCTTTAACTACCTGCCGTGCAATTACCCAGGTGGCTCCTCCTGAGTATGCTATTTCCTGCTGATGCAGTAATTGATGGATAACAGGAAGTGTCTGAAAGTGGATGTTAAATTTTATTCACTGTAGGAATAGATTCCATTGCCACCACTGTTGCTATATTTACTTAAACCAGTAATCATTGTTGCCATTTTATGTGCCCTCAGGAACTGGATGCTGCTGTGCTTTCCCAGCATGTCTCTTTTTCCAAAGACATAACACATGGAAGGGACAATGGATCGAGGCAATTGCACAAAGAGAGGACTTCAAGGTTTGCCCACTGTTCACATCACGTGAGCCATGACTAGACTGGTCAAGCACAAACATGTACACTTTGAAAAGGAAGAAAAGACCAGCAAGCCTTTGAAATGGAATGAATTAGTACTGACCTCTGCTTTCAAACTGAGAGTGCCTCTGGCTGGCAGGATGGCACACTGGTTGCCAAACCTGCCACTGTCTTTTGCTCTCGATGTTGGTTTTATGAGTTTCTTTCTCAAGTCTTACAGTTTTGGCAATTCTGACCAATAGAAACAAAAATTTCTATATCTGGACATTTTGGGTGGGGAGGGGTCAAGGACCTGACCATGGATCTTGGATAAGTCTTTTTGGAAGGGAATGACTGAGCAAGGGAGAAATTAAGGACTATTTTTCCTATCATTCTTACTCAAGTCGCTGTAAATCTCTGCCTTGGAAACCACGTGGGAACTGGGACATGTGTGTGGGGTTGATTTCTCAGTTATGGACAACCTTATCAGTGTGTTAACCACAAGGCTATCAAAAGCATAATTTGCTTCTGCATATGCCAGTGTAAGCTAATCAGAGAAGGATGGCAAGTATAATCAGGGCTTTAAAATAGCATGGCTATAAAAAGAGATAGAATTGACAAGTAGCTTCTAGTTTGGAATAGAGATGACTATTGTAGATATATAAAAATATAAATGGCATAAAAAGAACAAGAAGTGATTGGGATTTGAGTGAAAACATACTCAGGAATGAAAGAAGACTTCCCTCTCCACTGCCTTAAAGCATAAAGGAACAGCAGAAACCTCTTGCTCTGAAAAGTCTCCAAACTGAAGTGGGAGGGCACACCAGGGGAAGGATAACTTGTTATTTGTCATGATTTTATATTCCTGTTGTGCCTACTTACTGGCCTTTCACATGCATGGTGCCAGGCTGGGTAGCCCTCTTGGTATGGCCCTGGCTATGATTTAAGAGGCAGTACCTTTTTATAGCATTCTTGCAAGTACAAGTAATGTTAGATATAACTAGGCCAATCGTTCCCATATTCTTTCATGTACTGTTGGGATTTCAAACACAGATGCACACCCACACACAGACACACACACAGATGCACACACTTTTAGAGTGTATTGTGTAGTACTCCTGCCTCATACACTTCATAGGTATCACACTGTACAGCTGCCACAATATTCATGTTTCTGCTCAAACTGATGCCTTAGGTTGTAACTTTTATATTTTTCAAATCCTGTACTGCCTAGTGTGTAACTCTGAAGTTTCTTGTAGCCTGTTAACTTCTGCTCTCTCGTGCTAGGCAGACATAACAAAGCCTCCCCAGGCCTGCTCTCCAAGGATACCCAGACCATCCTAGGCCCAAGAAGTATAAACCAAAAGCCTTTGTGGGGGGGGGCAAGCGGAGGGGAATTACATCATTAAACTGAAGCTTTAATTGGAGAATTAACCCTGATATGCAAATGAACCAAACCTATAAAAGTGTGAAGAACTCGTGACCTGTCATCCATCTTAAGGTCCATCTTGGCAGTAGCCTCTGGCTCCCCAGAGTGTACCTTTGAAGGCCTTTCAAATAAATAACTACCTTATTACCTTACTCCTGTCTAGTCTCTGTTTCTGGGAGGCCTCTCAAGGCATGAAAACTCTAATAGGAGTCTGCATTTCAAGGTGAGTGTAACCACAGTGATACTACTTAAAAGATTTCAGAGCAGGAAATGACATAATTAAAAGCTATTATCCCAGATGTAGGAACAGAATAGAAATATCCTGTATTATTAAATGCTTCTGTTTTGTGAGAATGAATTGTGTTAGGAGTGTTTGTTTGTAAACTGATTACAGAACTAATGATATAAAAAATATGCATAAAACATAAACAGAGTGTCTCACGGGAGTTTCCCACATGCACAAAGGGTCCATAATCTGTTTCTCTCTGGCCTTGGTACTACGTGAAAGGCTTGGAATATAATATTAACCCTGAAATGATCTTTAATTGGGACAGGACTGGATTTCCTCTTTAATAGTGGCACATCATGTGGGTGATTAGTAGTTGTCATGGGAAAATATTCCATATATATTTCTAAAGACGTTTGTTTTCCAAGGCAACACGTTGACGAAAGGTATCATTGCAGACAGATCAGTCTGAGTAGGAAAACAGGCTCTTGCATTCCTGCTAAAATTCTCAGGTGAGACAAGGAAGACTGTATTTTGCTAAGAGTCCAACTCCAAACTATGGAATTTTCAGATCTTTTCATAATTAATAAAGTCAGTTGTCCGCAGTTATTCAACTTGATGGTCTTTAGTTGCTGTATTAATTCACTTCATTATTGTGTAGATTTATATTGATACTTCTTTATAAAACTTCCACAATGACTTTTTGTTTATAATATCACAGGTCGAAATGTCTTATTTGCTTTTTCCATGCTTAATTAAAGCAAAAATAAAGGTAAAGTTAAAAATAAATGTAAAATTAAAAATAAAAATAAGAACAGGTTGTTGCCCCACTGTAATCCCATGAGCAAGCTTTGATGACAATGTCAACCCCTATTTGAGAGAACAAAATCTCAATTCATGATACACCTATTTGCTCTGAGTTCTGTTTTATTTTTTCCAGAGAAATAGAAGATTTGAGGCTCTAAGCAGACAGACACTGTCATGTTGGCCTATTCTCCTTGTATCGCTTGGGATTCAGTTTCTGAAAGCTGCCACTGCTGCTGTTTGCACCTTTTGCAGTACATCACTAAGCTGCTTTGTCAGCTTGAGGGTTGGCTATTTAATTTTTCAGAAACATGCAGCTACTCTTTTAACACAGCTATTAATTCGCTGCTCTTTGCTGACAAGGGAAAAATAATTTCACAACAGCATTTTAGAATTATGTCACTGAGAAGATGGACTTGTCCCCAGATGCCTTGCCCCAAATTCCTCCATGGCAAATGACGGCTATAGCCTGTATTTGCACTAGATATTAACTGGCTATATGGTTAAATTAATGAGTGAAAACAAAAGAACGTTTACTGAAACTGGCTTTAAGCTTGCAGTGATGAATATCTCCCACTAGCTCTATTATTTTTGGCATGCACCTTTAGTCAGTGTTACATTTGTTCAGACTCCTCAGCTCAGCGAGAGAGCTCAGATGTGTAACTTGTACAATTGTGGACACAGCAACCAAAGTCACTCTCATGGCTCACTGGTGACCTGTCTCTTTATTGGAATTCATTTTATCGGCTTGAGAAATCTATGATGTGTATACTTACCTGGTGACTTTGAGGTGCCATGGGGTATTTACAATGTACACAGATGCCCATATCCTTTAAGGCTGGCAGTTGCAGGCCAGGTGGAATGTGTTAAGTCACCCCAATGTCACAAGATACCCAGATGCGGGCAACTGGATTAAGCTTCTGAAATCTGGCGAAATGATCTGTGCCTGTGGTGTCTGTTCTGTGGGGATGCAGGTTGGAGGTACAGCTGTTTCTGGGCTGAAGGACTCAAAATGTTCACACACAATAAAAGTGTTCAGTGGGAAGAGGGCTTGTTTGCAGTTAAAACAAAGATGAACTGAATACATGAATCTCTGTTTATCTCTTGAAGGCTCTTACATTAACTCTTCTTGCTCCCAGAAGTCTTCTCATGTTAAAATCCTTTCTTGCCCCACCAGCTGTATGTGTAAATTGCCAGTTTAATGGGAATGGCTGACATGGAGCTAATTTTCCCCATGGCAGCCCCCATAGTGCTGTGCTTTGCATAGGTAGCTAGAAAGTTGTGGATAACACAGCAGTGTTGCGGCTGCTGCTGAGCAGTGCTGGCACAGCATCAGTGCTGTCTCTCTAACATTCCCATCAAGGGGCTGGGAATGGGCAAGATCCTGGCAGGGGACACAGCTAGTCCCAAATTAACCAAAGGGGTATTCCATAACATATCATATCAGCTCAGATAGAAAAGCTAAGGAGAGGAGGAGGAAAATGGGATACTTGTTATTTTCAGTGTTTGCATTCAGAGCAGTTGAGACGTGTGCTGAAGCCCTGCATCCAAGGAAATGGTCTGACATTGGTCACCAGTGGGAAGTAGAAAATAAATTTTTTTTTTGTCTTTGCTTGTGCAGTATCCAGTAACACAGCTACTTAGGGTTCTATTCAGTCACAGAGTCAGAATCTATTAGTATAATTCTTTTGCTAAAAGGCCTGGAAGGTGAGGGGAATTGTATTAAAGCATGTCCCTAGTTTCAGCAGACCTCTGTATGAATTTAACATATTCTGTCTATATACTAGACCTCCCTTTTAATTTCTAAGGTAGCAAAAATCTAGGTAATCATTAATACATGCCATAGTCATGGCTAGTGATGGTTATACTCCAAGAGACTTGCCTGTTTGTATGAAATTGGAGCCAGGAAAAAAATGATTCTGCTCCATTCTTATTGGAATATCTCCTAGACTTTCCTTATCTTTTTTTGCACTTCATTAAATCAGCTACATACTTGCATTAAATCAACCATACCCCAGAGTTGTTGTCAGCAAGCGGAACTCTACCTTTTGCTATTAAAGCATATGGACCACAATCTGTTAGTATTATTATATCTGACAAATACAAATTTGTTAAATCAGAGGGCATGAGTTTTTGTCTTTCTAAATAATCTTATAGTCTCTCTCTTGCTCTTGCTACTTTCCATTTCTTCCAACAGCAGTCAAATTATCTTTGCCTTGCAGTAAAGTATGGCATTTATTTGTCTAAAATAATAATCTACTCTCCAAATTACTTTTTATCTGAAGATCATGAAGTGCTTTACTTCATGAAGCTTGCATAATCTCAGTGTCAGAGAGAGAGAAAAAAGGAGAACTGGAAAGGACCTTGAGAAGAGAGTATTTGACTTGCCCAAAACCTCCTCTGTTTTGACACAGTACTAAGGAAATGTAGTGAAAACACATCAGTCAATTTTTCTCTGCTTTTATTTTCCTCCTAGTAATATTTTGAAATGCAATAATTAGGCATATATAGTTACATCAGCTTAGACTGAAGTTATTCTTAATCAGCTGATTTGGGTGATAAGATTTCAGCTACATATTTGCCCCTAGGTAGCTGGGGTAGAAAGAATAACAGAAATGCAATTGCAGCTTGATTTTCATTTTGCCTTTTGGAAGAAATCTTTATCCCTTTGACTAAAATTTGCTGTCATTAACACCCCAAGCTTGTTTGCTATAGCCAGTGGGGTCATCTGGAATATTGCTAAAAGCAGAATTTGGTTTGTTACATTCTCAGCAGCTTTTCAAAATATTCGATATGACAAAATGCATAGCTGTTCGTGGTCTTATCCATGGCAATGGCAGAAGACCCTTCAGACAAAGATTTGCTTCAGACTTCCTCTGAAATCCTTCTGCCTGAAATGTGCAGAGCTCTGCCTGTTGCATTTAAGAAGTCAGGACTGAAAAAAAATGTATCTTGGAGCTTTTTACTGCTTATTTGGTTTTGTGCTACAACTGTAAACTCTGTTCTTATTTTATTTGCTGATCTGTTTTATTAAGTGCCTTCTGATGAACAACAAGAAGCCTGTAATAAAAACCATCTGCAGTATGGTGGCAGGTTCCTTCTCTCAGCCACAGACCTTAAACTAGTCCCTGGTGTGCTGCTATACACAACTCTGACTTGTTTCTAATACTTGTTACTGAAATGTTCATCTGGACCTGGCTGGCGTTTTTGGCTGAGTTTGGATTGTGCTGCTATTAGAGGACACCCTTCCCTGAGAACATTTTTCTAGTTCATTTGTAATCTCTTTGAAAGCATGTTCCACTGCATAGATCCTCACTGGAGTAAATATCATAGTCAGATAAATGTGTGGAAGAATGAGACAGTTTGCATTTGGTAAGAATCTTCCCCTTATCTAATCACAGCAGATGCTGAAGTTCTGATTTTTCTTGCTCAGCACCTGTGTACCACATGCAGTGTTTTATTACACAGTCATGACCCATTTAGTCATAGCCCTCCCCCTTGCTGCAAAATTATCTGCTAATAGTGTACTATGCAGTCAAATTTTAAATTACTTCTGTGAAAACTCCTACCAGGTCTAATCTGAGAGGACCCACTGTGCTGGCTGAGGTGGAACACCAGAAGTTCCTGTTCATCCTTTAGGCAGTATTGTGCAGATGTCCAGGTGTTAGGGAGTGCCTTCAGCCAGGCTTCCCAAAGACCTGCTGTTCCATGGGATTTGTTCTTCTGGGAAAGGAGTTGTATTTTCATGATACACCGTGGGTGAGGTGAAATGTTGTACAGGACTCAGCCACAGCAGTGTTCAGGTTTCTTGAAGATTGCTTTGCCTCTTTGACAGCAGAGCAGGAAATGCCTTCCCTGACACTCCCAGAAAATTCACACTTCTTGCCAGTGCTGAATGTGTCTGCAAAGACACCATTAACATTGATGGACACAATCTCCTACTTGGGGAAGAGAACTGAAGATGCAGGAACCACTTGTAGGAACCTTCACCTGTAGGTGTTAAAGACAGGCAGTGTAATTTAAAAGCCAGACTGTAAGGACTCAGAATTTACAGGGGTTTAAAATTTTGATGAAAACTGATGTAAATGATCCTGGCTGCTGTACACTATCCATTTCCATTACAGCACCTTCACAAGATTGACCTTGCTTTCTGGTTCAAACTCTATTTCAACTAAATATCAGGATAATGAATGAGATTGTGCTCTATTACAGTTCAAAATAATCTTAATTCATATTGCTGGGATATGCAGTTAGCTCTTAGCCTGTATTTTTTGCTTCTTTTTTAGAAACTTTGAGAAGCCCCCAGTGGCTCCAGCAATCTAAATATCAAACGATGACATTTAAAGTTTGGAAGAAAAAGAAATATACTGCTACTTGCCATAAATGCCCATTAATTACCTTCCTCTTTCACATTTAATAGCACTTTATTCACTGTAAGCCACTCCCAGAGGCTGGATCCAGTCTTACCATTATTTAAGTGTGGAATTTGAACCATTATCACATCTTAACATTATCACATTCATAACAAGAAACTATTCCCTGTTTATTTGATCCTAAAAATTTTCCTTTGCATAGTAGTGAAACATAATATTCTGGTTTTGAGCCTCATGTCCTTTTAGAATATTACAGAGCTCTAGTCTATGTTTTGCTGGAAACAACTCCAGAAAGTTAGTGAAAAGTCATCTTGCTTATGTAGCAACTACTGGCAGGAGTAGCCACCTCCTCTTTACTGTGACCCGAAAGCATCCAAAATTATGTAATACAATTACAACTGTTTAGGACTGACTCCTTTTCTCTTAATTTAATGACAGCACTAAATCAAATCAATCTTTTGAACATTTAAGTTTTGCAACATCTGGTTCAGTTTTTATTTCCATATTTGCAGCACTTGTAATTATATTACCTAATTTGCTGTCCTGAAGAGTGAAAAGAGATATGTATGAGAAACTTTCTGTCATTAATAAATATGTTTAACCATAACAGATTCTTTCAACATAAGTCTACTTCAGAATTAGTGGTTTAGGTCTGAGTCAGGTTCTGCTTCTTCTCTTCTGTGAAGAAAAAGAATTTGAGTCTAATGACTTTCACCAGTGTACTTTTGTCCATGTATTTCCAAAAAAATATCAGCTAGTAAGGATGATTTTGTTAGTTCTTGAAAATGCTGGGCATATCTAGACCACGCAGACAGAAAATTTTGAGCTCAGGATAGTTGCATTGATCCCTGAAGTGGTGGCACACCAAGCAGGGAGAATCAGCAGTGTGGGAGACAGCCCAAGTGCAGGAGTGTGCCTTAACAAGGCTGTAGCAGAGCTAACATGGCTGGGCTTCTTCCAGGCTCAAGCCTCAATCAGCAGTGACTCTCACACCTCTACTGGTTTGAGCATCCACACGTTGGAGTTTTGAAATCAGAGATCTCCACAGTTTCTTCTCATCTGTGGCCACTAACCAGAGAGGTTGTAGATACTCTTTCACATTCTTTGAGTTCTTAATTCTCTTAGGAACTGTGCAATTTTTTTCCATCTTTCTCACAAATGGAAATGAATGTTCAGAGTTGACTTTATTTTTCTTCTTGCCTTTGTGTATGACTTAAGCCTACAAAGCTGATAAAAAGAAAGTTCTTTTGCTTGCTGCTGTCATCTCAGTGAATGTTAGTACGTTTTTACAGAACTGCTGTTTACCAATTCCTCCTTTTCTTTCTCCAAAGTAAAAGAAAATCCACCTACTCTTGTTTTTGAGTATCAACTGTAATTCTGTAATTGTTTCAAAACATCATGAGAACTGTTGCTGCAAGAAAATCAGAGCTGTAAGAAATACCTGTTTATATCTTACATCCAGACCCATGTCTTTTACAAGTTAGGTGCTTAGCAGGCTCCAATGCCCTCTGCTTCCCTCCAAACAACTCTTAGGAACTCTCTGGTGTGGATTGTCCTCAGCATTATGGTCACTGCAACCACACATTGCGCATGTCTTCAGGTCCCCTATGCTTCTTTTCAGCTCTACCTGTTTAACCAGGGAATGGAAAGAATTTTGAACATATGATAGTTAATACAAGTCATAAGATGAAAGATATTTCTATATTTTAGAAACTTATTTCACACCACTGGAGTCCTTAAATTCTGCTTATAACTACTGGTATGAACCTGAGGGGTTGTTTTTACAAGCTATGTTCTGAGGTTCATATGGAAACAGAAAACCTTTCTGGTGTTGATTGGAAGGGACTTCAGTGGCATATTATCCCTCCTCCCAGTGAAACTGTCACCATCAATAGACCAGTAAAGCCTGTAATGAGGATCCCCCACCACTCTGGATAATCTGCTTCATTGCTCAGCTAGCCACCAGCGAAAAAGTTGACCTTAAAGCAGAAGTTGAACACCTCAATTCACAATGTGTGACTGTTACTCCTTGCATATGTATAATATATATCATGACCAAGAATAATTTGGCTGTGTTCCTTTATGATTCCCACAGGCACATTTGCAGACTGCATGTAGACCAGCTCTTTACCAGACTAAACAAGCCAATGCCTCTTAGCATTTTCTCACAGGCCCTGTGCTGGCTTTCCTCGTTATTCCCACAATGGACCTGGAAGCCAGAATCCTGAACTCCTGACTCAAAACTGCTGTGCCTGTGGTTCTATATTAAGAAAGTTTCTAAGTCAGGCATTGAAATGTTGTACGTGTAGGTTCATGGCCTGCCAGTGGGATGCAAGGCACTTAGGTATGCCCCAGACACCCTACACAGTCAGCACAGAGATACAGGCACCCCTGCACATCTCCCGATAATGATCAAAAGTGGAGTATTTACTTGTCTCTGCTGACTGTGCTGGGAGCCTTCATACTTCAGTGGAGCCATTCAGCACTCTCAGATGGAGCAGGGAGCCAGCTAACCTAACCCAGCAGCGAGGTCACGCACAGGACTGCGCCAGAAAAGGCATCCGGCTCAGAAGTGCACAGCAGCCTCCTGGATCCCCTGGGAGCTGGGATACAAGGCCAGCCCCAGAGAGCACGTGTCTGACTGGAGAGGATGTGTGTGGCTCAGAACTGTTCAGTACAGGGGTCTCAGATATAGCTGAATAAAAAAACCCCCACAATTCTAATTTGGGTTGGTTTGGTTTCCTTTTTTAGTAAAGCTGATATAATTTCTTAGTAACTCTATGAAGTATAAGCAGCCGAGACTTTGAGGCTACCCCCTAATCTCATGGACTCACAAAGCCATATTCTTGCCCTGAGCATTTCTGAGCTAATAGAATAATGAAGATAGCCTCCAAGTTTATGCACTTCTGCTTTGTTCAGTGTTTTGGGGCATGTTTCACAGAGTTGTAGAAAGTACTGATAATATTCAAGCAGTCACATTTCCCTCCTTTTCACCAGGTCAATAATGCACTGTTTAGCAAGTATTGGACACTGGAACCAGTAATTTGAAATTCTCCTGAACAGGTTCAATCTAGAAAAAAATGAAATTGCAGCCATCCAAAGATAAATTTATTCAAATAAATCTGTTCTTCTCCAGCTGTACTTAAGCTAGATGATCCTTCAGCTTCTTAAGTGGTAGTGTACCCCTTAGGACAAACTGCTACTTCATGCATCTTTAAAAAGAAAAACATATTTTATTTATTTTTGATAAGCTGCTATAAGCTAAAAAATATTATCTTAATACTTTTGGAGTAACAAATTAAAATATTTTTAAGGTGAAAGTCCATTCCCTTTACTCATGCTGAATAGTGAATTGCAATGCAAATAAAGGATTACAGGTATATTACACAAACAGAGAAAAAAGATGTGGGCTGAAAAGATTGCAGGAAAGGTTGGAATTGAAGCTAATTTAATACATATGCTTCATAAACCACATAATTTTTATTATGAATTTGTAATGTGGACAAAGGATATGAAAGGAGTAAGAAAGTAAGAAACATTTTCAGAAATATATTTGAAGCTTACATTGTTTCATTTCTCATTGACTAAATTAAACCCTGTAACGGAATTTTTCTTTCCGGAATTGGATATATATTTTTTCATCTATCTTTGGCCCATGACAGATCTGCTCTTCTTGGTGCCTTCTGTATTTCTGTAGGTCCCTTAAAGCTAAGAGAAGGATTGTACAGGATAATATAGCCTATATCTACTATAAATAATCTGATAAAAATTGAAAGCTCAAAGTAATAACAACTGAAGAGAGGTATTTCAGCATCAAAACTGCAGTGGTAGATTATAATTTACCTGTTTTACCAATATTCACATCTGCACTGTATTTCTTTCTAGGTGTTTAAAACATATTGTGTTGCTTCAAACAAAATTCACATATTTTAATCTTTAGTCAAAATATTGTGGAACCACATGTGATCTTATCTAGACCAGGTAAAGTGAAGCAATTAACGGTGTCTGATTAGAGAAACCTCCAATGTCATCTGAAGCCTGATGTCTCCCTGTTCCTGGGCCATATGGAGATATGGCTGTAGCTACACTGTCATGTACATGGCTTCAGAAGAGCCTCTCTGAAGGTACCTCTTTTTTTCCAATCTTTAACAAGTTCCATATTACTTTGAATGTTTTTTAAACATATCTGTCTCAGCCTTAAGAGTAGGCTGATTTTAGTCCTGCACTGCTCCCATAAAAAGTTCTTTTTTAGATCCTTGCTGCTGTAATGCTTATCTTTTTTTTCCTTCCTAATTTCAAGCCTAAATTTATTCATAGCCAATTTATACCCATTTGTTCTTGTGTCAGCATGGCCTTTAGCTTAAACAGTTGTTTTCCCTGCCTGATATTTACATCCCTGAAATGCTTACAAAGAATGGGAGAGAAGACAGATGGCTATCGCTTAACCTGTAATTTGTATTAATTATAATAATTAATCAGTGTTTTTTGAGTTCAATATGGTGTGATTCAGCAGAATTTGGTATACTGCTAAAATTTATCAGAAAAGCGGATGGAAGATTTTGAGTTTGCAAAGAAATCATATATTCTAGTAGTAAATGTTTGTTAACAATACTTATTACTGTGCTGAACCACAACCATTCTACCAAGCCAAAACAGTGATAAAGTCGCTTTCTGTAGCGCTTTACAGCCTGTTGTAGGGAAACCCCAGCGGGACACAGAGGCTGCTGGCAAGCAGTTACCACTAGGGGTCATTCAGGAAGTCCTTTAAGGCTATACCTGTGTCACCACATTGGCTTGGATTCTGAGATAAAAATCTCCCGATTGTCCCTGTATCGGTTTTCTGGCTCCAGGACGGAGCAGTTCCAGAGGGGTGAATTGCAATCCTTGGAGAAAGGAGGGGTGCATGCCTGAGCCACAGCTGGGCAATCATGTTTTCCATCCACAGCGCCAGATAACAGCCAGTCTAAAGCAAAACCTCCCACCTAGGCCTGTATGGTGGATGTGTGGACCTCAGGACAACACACATTGCTCCACTTCTGTTTTAAATAGGTGGTAACTTAACCACTGCTCTGATTTTTGCATCTGCTGAGTTAGATTTTCATTTTCCTTATTTAACCTTGCACTCTGTCTAACTCCTTGTCTACTACCTTTCGCTGCTAGAGACTCAGCTGGTGTTACAAACACCAGTGTTCCCATGAATGAGGGGCCTTAAACTGCTCCACGCAGAGATAGCCCAGCTCCAGCATGGGCACAGGTACAGCTTTCACAGGCCATGCCAGCCCCTTGCTATGCCACCTCCATGGTATTGAGTTCCTCCTTCTATATCTATGTGGATCTTATTCAAATTCCAAGGGTCTTTATTGTCTCTATTTTATTCTGTATGGAACCAAGTGCAATTTTTTAAGCATGGGAAAAGTATTTTGCACATATTTATACAGCACCAATAACAAGAAAATAAGAGCTACTAAGTCCTTGTCATTCCCAGTACTACAGATGTTCTCCAGAGAGCTGACCCAAGCACTTCTCCTAGTCTTCAGCCACCTGGATAAAAAGGCCAAGGCTGATTGTGTGTTGATTGTTCTTAAAACTTTTATAGCCATTTAGGGTAAATATTTTTATGTCCTAGCTGTGTTGATTTATTCATTACATTACTTCTGCTTTATGTCATCCTTGTTTCAGAGACACTGCAAAATGTTTTTAACTTCTGCTCATAAAATGTGCAGAAAGGAGATGGAAGACCATGGGATTATCTGTGCTCCCATCTTCTGCTGTCAGAGGGACATGGAATTTCTCTGTATGCCTTTTACTGTGGTGATATTCTGCTATCTGTCTGGGTAAAATCAAAAAGCTTCAGTGGTTTGGGAGTTTAATATTAATTTCTACTCTTGTAATGACCTGGGAAATGTTTGATATTGAGAGATTAATCTCAATGTGACCTTTGAAATTTGTAAAATTTTACTTTTGTGGGAAGGTATGTACCTACAAATTGTACTCTCTGTCACTGAATGAAAAGCACTACTTCCCTCACCCCATTTCTGTTCTCTTGTTTTGCTAAGCTTTAATCTTATATGCAATTTTCTGTGCAAAGATGCACATAGTGCTGCTGTTTGAGATACTGTAGTAATAGCCTCCCTGTAGATATATTTTTGAGTAGTTGCACAGAAAAGAATTCAGTGCACCACTTCCTCAGGAAGCTTGTGATAAATTATGAATAGCTGCTATTCAGGCAGCACTGTTCATTCCAGGCACTGAGTCAGTTAGGGATGGTGGAGTGGGAACTATAACAATTATGAAATCTGCAGCTCTCTTCTGTTTGAATGCTTGCATGAGGACTGAACTTGGAATTTACATTTGAATGGCTCCCTTTGCCATGCTTTCCTGTTTTGTTTTGGGTTTTTAAATGCAATTACCTTTAAAAAAATGCAAAACAAATCAAACCCAAATCAAACCAAACCCAAACCAAACCAAACCAACCAACCAACCAACTGACCAACCAACCGAAAAAACCTCAAACAACAAAAAACACCGCAAACCAAAAAAACCCAACCAACTAACCAACCAACCAAGGAAAAAAAAAAAAAAAAAAAAATTTGCACATGGGACAATGCTGACCCTAAATGAGGTATCAGAAAGCTAAAGGTTATTTTCATTGACTTTGGCAGGTGAAAATAACTGTCTGGGATTTCCTGGTATTTCGGATGTCCACCACGGTGGCACATTAAGCTGTGAAACTGCTGACAATCTTCCAGCACAAAAGGGAGTGTGGAGATTTGAAAATGAGAAGTTTAATTGCAAGTTTTGCAGTAGTTAAATACTTCTACCATGTTAAGTGGGAGGAAACTGAGTTGCAGAGCAAGTTCAGTTCTACACCAAGTAGACACTAGGACACTCCTATCAGGAAAATATAGTCCCTTCTTTTCTACTCTGTCATTCAGTCCTCCTTTTCTGTGCATCCATTTTCTTCCCTGGATGGTTGTCTCCAAAATTTCTGGACCTTTTTCTGTACAATCTCCTGCCCTTGCAATAACTGTCCTGTTCCTCACTGTCTCTGTCTGCTCTGTGTATTTTTTGCTTAGAATAGAGTTTCTCTATGCTTCCGCTTCTAATAAAGATTTTAGTAATTTTCTGATTCTTTGTGCTCATTTACTTCTGTATTCTTAAGGCCTGGAGCTGTCTCAGCAGAGTGCATTCCCGTCACCGAAAGGCCAGCTGGCTTTGGGAGGATGAGGAGTACTCTGCTACTCTACAGCAGTAATGGGTATCCCATAGGTCTTTACAAATATCATGGACTTGGGGTGAAGCTCTTAACCTAGAGTCACTTCGGTGTTCACTAAAATGTTTGCCCTGAGATGCAGGAATTTCCCTTGACTCCAGCTTGAGTGAGAGGAAGAGCAAGAGCACAGCATGTAGCAGGGCAGGATACACTCTGACTCAGCTTAGTTGGCTCAAGTCCTCATCCTTCCTGTCATTAGCAAGGGAACTAATCTGACACAGATCCTTTGGAAACTTCTTTCCTTTATACTGGTCTACTGTGTGAGGTAATGTTATGGGAGCAAACGTTCAGCCAGGAGGCTGGGACTTCTTCCCTCCACACAGGGCTTTGCTGGGCCAGGTAAATCATGTGGATCCTTGTGCCTCTTACACAGTTATGCAATTGATAACATTATTCATGTAGATAAGTTTGGATTTTTCCATTTGAATGATGTAAGGCCTTAGCCCATTAAGGTTGTGTTGACATGCTTTACTCATAAACGAACAGCCTCATTTTTGGTTGATTGATACAACAAAGCCTGAGGCAAATGGTCAGCGTGGTACTCTTGGCAGAATATGGCTTTGCAAACAGAGGGCAAGTAAGGCAATGACTGCTGTATCACATAGGGTTCTTGCAGAAATTGGTCTCTGCACAATTGGTTTCATGGTCCTTCCAAAAGGAGTTGCTTGTTTAAGAGTGGTCTTAGTCCAAAAAAAGCGGCAATACTGAGAGCACAAACTGGATAATTGCTTAGAGTAAGATCTTGTTCCTACCTTACTCCCAGCAGTATAAAACCACCAACCTTACTAACTTTTCCAGCAACAAATGACGAACTTTTGGGGGCTTTGTTACTGCTGGATTTTTTAATTTGTTTTGTCTTTTTTTCTTCTGCATATAACAGAGACATCTCAAGAAGTCACATCCTATGTCAATCAAGTTGCCCACTGCTCCAGGTCTGGCTACATGGGACCTTTGCCACCCAGACTGCTAACCTGCATAGTCTGTAGTCCGTTGAAGAATTTGTCTTCATTTACCAATGCCATATTTTCAGTTTGTACAGAACCTGTGTCAAAGAAAGTTTTCAATTTCTTTTTTTTTTTCCCAGTAACTCCAACCGCACAGAAGAATGTGACTATGTAGAGAAATGAACTGAAAATAACTTATATTTTCTTATGGAGATAAGTTTCTTGAAATAATGGTGTGGTGGGTTGACTCTGGCTAATTGTCAGGTGCCCACCAAAATGTTCTCTCAGACCCCCTCCTCAAAGGGTCAGGGGGCAAAAATCAGACAAAAAACTCTTGAGTCAGGATAAAGGCAGCTTAATAAGGAAAACCAAAGGCTGTGTTCAGAGGCAAAAGATAACAAAAATAGTTATTCTCTACTTCCCAGCAGCAGGCAGCGTCCAGACACTTCCTGGGAAGCAGGGCCTCGTTATATATAGTGATTTCTATGGGAGACAAACATCTTCATAATAAATGTCCCCCCTCCTCCTCTTTTGTCTTAGCTTTTATTGCTGAGTGCAACATCATGAGGTGCAGAATATCCTTTTGGTCAGTTCGAGTCAGCTGTTCCAGCCATGTCCATTCCCAATCTCCTGACCTATTCCATCCTACTGACTTTTTGTAGGGTTGGAGAGACAGCCTCGATGCTGTGGGAGTACTGCTCAGCAGGAGCCAAAACACTGGTGCGTTATCAACAGCTTCCAGCTACAAAACACAGTGCTATGAAAGACACTGTGGGGAATGCTAACTCCATCCCAGCCAGACCCAATACAGGTGGATCAACAAATAATTATTTTCCCCAAAATAATGACAGTTTTTCATGGAGATGTCATGGAGTGTAGTGAACATGATGAACACAGCATTTTAATTCTCATGGTAAACTGGAGTGATACCTTATGCTTCAGAGAGATTTTATACACCTGAAAATCACAGTACAGAGGAGAGATGTTTGCCTGTTGTTTTCTCTCTGTGCAGAGACCTCTCTTTGCTAAGATGATGGTGTTAGCAGACAATGGAGCAGGATGCCGTTCTCAAGCACGGAAACCCATCTCATGCCATTCAAGAGACCCTAGGGCTTCTGATGCCCCTTTGCAGGCCCGGCAGGTATTCCGTGGCAATAAGGTAGGGCATACAGGCAGTGTTTGGAAGCCACAATGCATTAGGGTGACTCAGATGATGATCAGGCCAATGCTTAGCATTTGAAGCACTCCCCTAGTGGCTTCAGATCCATTTTAAATAAAGGAAATGACTTTTATTTTCCATAAGTGTGGTGAAAATCTTTGAGTCAAATGAAGCTTTTATCTATTTACAATCACTAATTGACGTACAAAGTTACACCTCATTGCGCAGAATGTGTCTTTTTATTATTTTTTGCTATCAATGCCTTGGAAATGCTACAGCTTCCTGTCCCAGTGCATGTGCAGTCTAATACAAACAAGAATGTCTATTGAGCATGACTCCTAAGGAAATCTGTGTTTGTAGTTTTGGGGAAAAAAAGGCACTATGCAAGCCGAAAGGAGTCAATATCCTGAGCAAGGAAACACTGCACCATGAGACTTCGGATTCAGTTCTGGACTGTGCCTCTGGGGACAATGGTAAGGCTTTTTGGAGGAGTGCAGAGCCACCTGCAACCTCCCTTTTCAATGTCTGGTTTCTGGTTTATCTGGTCCCAAGGCTGGCCCTTATCACAGGTGTGTACAGCCTGACTTCACTCCCTCCTCCCTCACCATTACCACCAGCCGCAGTGACACGAGTGCTTTCTGACAGAGGGACAGAGGGTTGCCCTGGCTTTGACTTTCTGTCTCATATTAACAGCCAGAGCACAGTGTGGGAGAGGCTGGGTTGGCCTTGAGCCACACAAGTCCCTCTGCTCTTGGCTGTCCACCAGCAGAGAGCTGTTGTGTTCTCTTGGCACGGTGAGACAGCCCCCATGGCAGTGTACTCTCCCACAGGATGAGCGGAGATATTTTACTGAATTCCTTCTTCTGAATTCATAGATTTCAATGGAACAAAATGTCAGGCATTCCAGTGAGTTAATGTCCTTCCTCATGAAAGTAAAGTACTTGCTTGTTGGTAAACAGAGCCATGTCGTACCAGATGTTATAAAATGATGAGCTGATCAAATTACAATGTTGGTAACTTCTTTGTGTCATGTAACTCACTGTGTAACTTCTTGGGGAACAGTCAAGTCAGTACACTTATTTTCCCCAAAAACATTTCAAGAAATTAAAGGTTTCCACTTGTTGAGGAATTCAGGGATGTTATTTTTTAAAAACAAATATTAAAAACTGTATCCACAGCACTTTTCAATATTGTATAACTTGCAACCATTGCAAAATATCTACAAGAATTAAGGAAATATTCTGCAAAGTGTCTGATTTTCTTCCTGCTTCAGTTTCATGCATTTCAAAAGAAAAGGATAGAAAAGAGAAGAAGAGGATGAATCTGAATTACAGATGAAAAGGAAATTGTCCCAAATGAATGCCGTTACATCAAAAATCTTGATGAGAACTAAGCTTCCTAGAGGGAACCAAGAATCCATCATTAGTTTAACTAAAATCTTTTATGTCTAACTAAAACTTTTCTTGGTTCATTTACAATATTGCTAACATTGTTAACAACACATTTAGGACTGATATATGCAAACGTTCTGGTACCTATCACTTTTCCCTGCTGTTCTGCTTACCCATCCTCTTCCCTCATCTTGCCACAGCCCTCTCAAGAGAACAGTGGAGGTTTTCAAGTGGTCAGTGTCTCAAGTTGTTTGCAAGGAGGAGTGTGACACTCACATTCCTTGCCTAGGATCTGCTTGAATTATATTTAAATACCATCTAAACTAAAATGTTGCTTCCTTTAACTCTAGAAATTCCCAATTTCATATTTTCTTGCTTTTCTTTTCTGTGTTATTATCCTTTAAAAACATTTAACCAGACACACATGGCTGCACTCCTACAGTGCCAAGTAATTGGCAACTACCATTTGTGTTTGCAGTCCTGGGGTTTTGTTTATGTCTGTTGCTGTACTACATGGCGTCTTTATTCTAGGATCCTATTCTAGGCAGCTCACTCCACCCAGAATAACTACTTGTTATCACTACCTCTTAGTTAGCAGTAGGCATTCATTGCACTGCACCATTGCACACAGCTAAACCAAAGCTAAAACAATTTAGGACATAGCTATGTGACCTCTAGACAATTGCTGTCACAGCTGTGACATGCTAAAATCAGCTCAGGACAACAGATTTGTGGACAAGTTCAGAGAACTTGTGTTACTGGGTTAATACAAAGTCTGTGGCTTCTTCCCAGTAATGGCAAACTCATTTTTTCTCAGCTACAGTGTGCAACTCTTGGTTAGGAGGTTTATGTTGAAGGTGCTCTGAAAGTCAAGGATTTTTCTGACGTGCTACTTATGGAAACATAAAATTAGTCAAATAAGTATACAATAGTTCATGAAAGAAGCCTATAAACCTTGAAATGGTGTAAAATATACAGTGCTTTAATAAATTTATTCCTATAAGGTTTAAATATTAAGAAACACTTATGGGTGCTCTGCTTAAGAAAGGCTTAATCTTGCCTAAGCCTCAGCTGTTAAGCCAGAAGAGAGTATCTCATTACAACTGCTGATTGGAATTTTTATGGTCTAATCGCTGACAGAAAACTTCATTATTACAAGCATAATAAATGAACATATTAATTTTCTGTCTCTTGACAAACTAAATTTAACCTTTACCTAAATTTTAATTTCAGTGGTTGCCTAGACAATCTAATTTTGTGGTTTGTTCTAGATGTATGAGCACCGTTTGCCACATATAAACATTTCCTTTGATTCTGCTTCTTTCAGCATCCTTTTTTTCTCCTTTGAGGATGTGCTAGGACATAATTTTCATGGTTAAACTTAGACAGACTTATAAAAACTGTAAGTGTATTAGCATTTCCACATCATCTTTAGCATGCTTAATATGCATTTTATGCTTTTGGTACTGACAGCCGTCTTTGACTCTCTAGTCAGTAGAATTTGGATTTTTGAGATACTGAATTAGGATTGCAAAGTACTCAGTACTTGTACCCATGAGCATGGAAACCATAAAACAGTAAAAACTCTGTGAGTCCTTGGATATCGAAAATAGTATGCCTTAGCATGAGGAAGTCTGGCCAGTCTGATGCTATTGAGGCCAAAATTAGTCCCCCCCACAGGACCACCTAGCCCAGGACATACAGTTATGAATGAAGTGCTCATTGAGCTACCCTGAGTAAATAATTCAGCATACAGAGTCCACCTGGCATCTTCAAGATTCTGAAATGGTGGGTTTGCAGGTGGATTTGTTTCCAAATATGCACTTATAAAAATGTCAGTAGAGACAACACTCTTCTGAGGTCTCAGGAGCCCTCTAGGAAGGTTCTGCATGTAAAGGCAACTCTTTCTTGAAAGGATACTGGGAAATTACATTTTAATGGATCTGTATTGTTCCAGTTCTCTTGTTTCTATGAGACCTTTGGGAACACTCCTTCAGAGTGTAATTGTCCTCAAGCTTTTATGAATTGTTTTAAGAGACCATCAAGTATCCAGCTTCAACCGTTTTACACAACAGAGAAACTTTACTGAGGAAAGTTGCTTTTCCTGATAAATGTGACTCTTGCAAAAGCCCTGTTCTGAGACTGGCTGGTTGATCACTTCAGGAACAATTGCTTGACTTCTTTGATAGGGAGGGGGCATGGTTGAAAAGGAGATTCATAGTGTTACTTGATGCCATAATTTTTTTTTTTTTTCATTTAATGGCTTAGAGCAGATTCTTGAAAGTTTTCAAAAGTGGAGATTTATGGTACAATAAAATCACTCATGGATGAGCTTGTACCAAGCACAGGCAAAATGATTTGTCTCTGATAATGTTTTAAAGTTTTTATGTCAATACCTCTTGTGTTGGTGGGGTGAATTTGAGTGAATAATTAGTATGTCTCCTATTTGATGACCTGCATTGCTATACATAGTTGGCTTGTACATGTTACTGTTCTGTTTAGGACTCTAATGGCTTGCTACAAAATAATGACTGGAAAATTATAAAGATAAAAATGTTTTGCTTTCGCCACCTATATACACAGATGAAGTTCACAGCACTTTATGGATTTGGACAGTAGCCTGTGTGTCTCTCAATTTTCAGTATTAAGTTTCCTGCATAATTACACTACCTGCCTGTAGTGGTCTGGTCCAAAATAATCACCACTATTTACCTTCTGTGAGATAAGAAGTAGGAGAAAAGCAAAGCAGGCACCAAACTTAAAAGAATATAAAGAAGTTTATTAATAGACCTAAAATATGAAGAAGAAAAAAAAAAATCATCCCACACCTTCAGAACACTTCTCCTCCCCCCACCTTTCTCCCTTCTCCCACTGACAATGTAAAAAGACAACCCTTGAGATGTTCAGTCTGTTTACCACTTCCATAATAACCTTGTTCAGTTCACTCAGGGAGAGGAGTCTCTCTTGCTCATGCTATGGAGACATCTCCACAAGAAGTTCTCTCATGGCTCAGTATCACAGCGAGCCAGCTGCCTGGGTTGGTTCTCTGCTTGCATGCCAGAGTCCCTTCCCCTGACTTACAGCTTTCCCCACAACTGCTTTTGAGGGTCCAATCTTGAGCTACTGGGGTACCATTTTAAGGTTGAGCCGTTCAGAAACAAAAGTTCTCTTCACCCATCTCTGGGTTCCCTATCTATTCTCATCTTTGATTTTGATCTTTCCATTACAAGGGGTTTTATTTCTAAGGACATATTAGTTCATGTATAAAAAACAGGTTGCATGAGCTGAACCTGAAAAACGGAGTGCATTTTAAATGGGCTGTAGTCTTTGACTGAGGAGAGCATCCTGGTATTGACCAGTCCAGAGTAAAGGAACAGTCTTGATTTTCTTCTTAATACTAAAATCCCTCACAGTAGCACTAGTGAATAAGTTTTTTACCACTTTTAGCTAGCTAAATAAAGAGCTCCACTACATCTTATTCAATAATGATCCAGCATGAAGCACTTGAGGGCATCTCTCAAGGGTGCTTGATCACCTTACACATACAACAGATATAATCATAGAAATACAGAATCATAGAATGGTTTGGGTTGGAAGGGACCTTTAAAGGTCACATAGTTCCAAACTCCCTGCCTTGGGCAGAGACATCTCCAACTAGGTCAGGTTGCTCAGAGCCCTGTCCAACCTGAACTTGAATGTTTCCAGAGATGGGGCACCCACAACCTCTATGGACAACCTGTTCCAGTGTTTCACCACCCTTATTGCAAAAAATTTCTTCCTTATATATAGTCCAAATCTACCCTCCTTTAGTTTAAAGTCATAACTGTCATGTCCCACTCCTAAGTGGAAGGGAGCACTCAAGATTTATTAATGCCCATGATCGAAAAAGAAAGGCAAAAGCCAGATCCAAAAAAGTTCAGTTTTATTAGTAAACTACGTGCTCAGTATTGAAATTGATATATGTTTTGCTCCTATTTTCTGACAGTAAGAATAATAAAAGAATGAAAGAAAAGAGAGGAGAGAGAGAGGGAGGGAGAGAGACAGACATCAGATTTTGGCACAGTAGAGAATAATAGGAATAATAGGAAAGACTCTCCTATGAGAGGAGTGGGTGCTGGTATTGTGAATTCTTCTGCATGAACAGTCACACATCTTACTGTCTTTTTGATCAGAATAAAGGTGTATATAGGTTTGTCTTCTGATACAGAAATGCACAGGGATATCTTCCTCTTACATCAAACCAGCAGCAGCCTAATCACCAACCAAGCAAAATTACAAATGCTTTTTAGATGAGGAGAATATGAATAGACAATCATATGTAATGATACAAAAAATTGAAGACATTGAGGATCTGTGGTGATAAATGAGGAAGGAAACTGTTCAAAATGAAATGTAAATATATTGGCATCATAATAATTGAATGATAGCACTATGACAGAAATGTTCTCCCGAATTCTATTAATAAAAATTAACTTTAAAAAAAATGAAATAACAGGGTTTTTTTGTTATTTTTTTTCTGCACCTGATTTCATCTCAACATGCTACCCTGCTTGCCTTCAAGAAAAAAAAACAAACAAAAAACTGCCTTAGAAATTCAATTTTGCATTACCTGTAAGTGCTTCAACTTGCCTTATGCTTCAGAGGAAGTGCTAAATCCTTCATTTATATGGTAAAAACAATAAATGTCCTTATTTAACATAAGCTGCAGTATATTAGCTTTATCCTCTAGGTGGATAGTAAATCCAGCTAACATAACCAAAGAGTGTCAGTCCTACACAGGGCTCTGTAAGAGCCCTAGGAATAAAACATAGAAGAATGGCACTATTTTTCTCAGTTGCAGTTGGAGCATCATGTCAGACCAGGGGAATTCTGTGTTGAAACCTTCCTGCTAACAGATGAGTTAAACACTTCACATTGCTCAAGTATTAAACCACACAGCAGATGTTTGGTCAATTTGTCTGTGTTCTATCCCCCACTTGTTCCTACTTGCCCAACAGTACAATAAGCAATAGTTAGGCTCAGCTATATTTTGACATCAGGTTATCACTCCAGCTTGCAGTTACTCTGAAAAAATATGTTTTGGAATTCTGGAATTTGAGGAAAATCTGTGATTTTTAATGCTATTCTTATAAGAGAAAGTCAAATTTCTAGGAAAATATCAGCATTTTTTCCCTTGAAGTTTTCATATGTGTCCTCATTTAATAGGAAAGCAAAACCATCTTCTTATTTAATACAGTTAGCAGGACTACAGCTCTCCAAAATGAAACTTGCAGCTAAAGTACATGAAGGCTTGCACTAAGCTGAGTATTTGTATGCGCTCTTTTTTAATGTAATATCATAAAAATCTCACTCAATTCAAGAGTGTTCTATTTTTGTAAAGAACTGGGAAACACCTTAATATTCTAAAGATCTACTGACCCTTTTACAATTTTTTAGCATCATGCTGTTAGTATTATTTTTTTCCAAAAATCAGTGTGATGCTTGCACTATAAAGAGAACTTTGTTTATTTACATATTCTTCCAGTCTGTCTGCTGTAGTGAAAGTATTTAATTCATTTAGAGCTGATAATTAGAAGTAAAAAGACAAAATGATAAATGAAAGTTTACTATTTTTTTTTTCCACCTTGTGAAGGAAACAAGAAGTTAGAAAGGTTATGAAGTTCTCATTATAAAGATTTAAAGGCCATAGGGCCTTGTATTTTCAAAATTGTTTAGACAACTAAGTGTCTGCTCAGTATAACTACACAATTGTGTATATGCATATCTAAGCACCTAACTATCTTGAAATTTTGGTCAAGGATAGCTTTGGACAAAATTTATTAAATTCTCTTAAATCTGCTGTTGTTCAAGAACAGATACTCAAGATAGTTTAAACCTATTTTCACATGCGATGGATATTCCAGGATAAAAAATACATTAATTTTAAGAAAAGCAACAATTCTGTCTTAGTTGTTTCCATTTCAAATTCAGCTTTCTGACTAATGCAGTCTGAAACAACTCTCACAACGAGTTGTGAACAAGGAATGTGCCATTCTTCAGTCTCTAAAATATTGATAGAAAAATAAATTTTCTAACAATATATGCCAACATATACAATCTCTAAAGTAAATATATATGAAGAGAATATAACATGTTACTCAGAAAAAATATCAATTATGTCATATAAAGTTGCACTAGACTGCAAAGAATTATTTTTAGAGGCTATGCTGAAAAAGTAAAATTATTAAAATGATAGTTTAGTTCAATTGACCTGAATCAATCTTCCCTGGTGACAGAAAACAGCTTCTTATAATAACCTATAAATATTAAAAATAACCTAACATCTCATACTTCTGTGTCTGAGGAAAAAAGAATAAAAACAACAAAAAAACCTCAAAACAACACAAGGCATTTAGTAGCATGTAGGAAAGGGTTATACTGAGTACCTTGGTGCAATTCTCACTTGCACTGAAGATAAAGCTCTGATCACATCTAGGACATGACTAAATTTTAAATGGCATTTTATGATGGATATCTGGATTTTTGGGGAGGCAGGGATTTTTTTCTGTGATTCTGCAGCAAATCAAGCATTGATAAAGGGGCCTTTTCTCAATGCAATTAGTGTCTCTCATTCTAATTCTAACTCTCATAACTTCAGTGCCTGTAAGAGGAAAGTATTTCTCTCACCCTTATTTCTCCCTCTTCACCTGATGGAAAATGACAATGCCATATGCTCGTAAAATATGCTGAGACACATTTCAATATGTTGAAAAATACATGAGTCTTCAAGACTATTTCCAGATTCCATTAATACATTACAGTTTTATTGCATAGTAATAATGGGCTGAACATTACACATAGAGGCAAAAGTGGTTATTTCTTATAAAATATGAAAAGGTTTGTGGTTTGCTCAATACCCGTGTTCCTTTTTCTGGAGGAAAACTTTGGCTGAAGATCTCCAGCATGGAATTTAACCTGACCTTATTTTAACAACCCTAGAAACCCAACACAAAAGAAACCAATTAGGGTAATTAGTTATTAATTAGAACAAGATTCAACTTTTACTAAGGCAGACCTGTATATAAAGACCATACTTGTTTTTTTCCCTCTTCATGAAGTTTTGGATCCATAGGGGATGAAAATGTGCACATAAAATGCTTGTGCTGTTTTCTTTAAAAGTGCCCCTTAAAGGCTGATGTGCTTCAAAAGTTTCCCCGAAGTATTGAATATTGATGTTCAGTTCAGACCAGGACTTATTATGCTGAACATGAACTTGCCAAATCCTATTATAGTGAAAACCTTGAGATAATGTTTAATGGCATGAACAGAGAATGCTGTAGTGAAGTTAAATGATATGTGCCTGGAGAACATAAGTGATTTAGGAGGAATCTTGAAATTTTTAATCTTACACACAGTTTCTTAGAAGTGTGTTTTTAGAGAATGCTTTGTCTCTTTCAGCAGTGAGAGAAAAAAAAAAAAGCAGTAGCAAAATGAAACTGATATTTTTAGCTTGAGACATTTATTTTCTCCAAAAGTGAAAATGTGCAATGAGTCATTCCTGCAGCTGGTGCTAAAGCTGGGTTAGTCATATGCCTGTGAACTTCTTAACTTGAGTACAAACACCAAAAGGTTTCTGAAGGACCTAGAACCAGAAGTTCAAAAAATATATGGCAGTTGTGAGTAGACATCATCTTTTCAAGTCACCTCCACCTTATCATCTTTTATAAGTGTCTATGCTTTTAACCAGTACTTCCTGCATCTGTATCACTAGCCGTGCATTTCATCAAGCTGAATTAAGATCGGCTTACAAACAATATCTTTAAGTAGTACTCATGTCTTATCCCGTAAACTCTCTGTATCTCTGATCCCAGCAAGCAAGGCAGTGTTCACCTTTTCTGCACATCTTCAATACGCAGCAATTCTCTCTGGCATTATACTGCAAGGATATTTTTCTTTTCAAGTTTGGAAATTCAGTTGGTCTTCTAATGAGTTCAGGAAGCCGCAAACATTGTGGATTGCTCCTCAGAAGTGCTTCCAGACTACTCATAAAGCTAAGAGAAGAAGACTGATTGCAAAGAGCAAATAGTTGCTTACTGTGCACAGCTGGCTAAGAAGTCACCTGACAGTGAGTCAAATTGTCATAGAGACACAGACTCATAGGGTGGTTTGGGTTGGAAGGGACCTTAAAGGTCATCTAGTTCCAATCCCCTGCCATGGGCAGGGACACTTTTCAGTAGACCATGTTGATAGAGCTCCATTCAGCCTGGCCTTGAACACTTCCAGGAATGGGGCATCCACAACTTGGCCAACTTGTTCCAGTGCCACATCACTCACAGTAAATAATTTTTTCCTATTATCTAATCTAAATCTAACATCTTTCAGTTTAAAGACATTATCCTTTGTCTTGTCACTACCGGCCTTCGTAAAAAGTTCCTCTCCAACTCTCTTGTAAGATCCCATTGGATACTAAAAGGCCACTATAACATCTCTCCCCAAAACCTTCTCTTCTCCAGGCTAAACAGCTCCAGCTTTCTCAGCCCATCTTAATGGGACATATGGTCCAGCCCTGTGATCATTTTCGTGGCCTCCTCTGGACTTGCTGCAACAGATCCACACCCTACTTACATTGAGGGGAACCAATGCTGAAGGCAGCACTGCAGGTAGGGTCTCACAAGAGCAGAGTAGAGGGGGATAATCACCTCCCTTGACCTTCTGGGCACTCTGCTTTTGATGCAGACCAGGATATATCCTTCCAGCCAAATGACTGTAATAAAATACAGTTGTTGGATACTAAGTAAGATTTTTTACCCCACTTCAATAGCTTTGCCAGCACTTCTTGCATGTAACCTATGCTCCATGGCTGGCCAGGAAAGATCATGATTAGTATCCCACTGCCTCAGGTCAAATGATGTGGAGCAGCCTGACCCACAGGAAATAGCCCTGAGTACTCTCACACGTGTTGTGAACTGGCAATGCTGGCATCTAAACACACTGATGGCCAGGTCTCAGTTACATATAATTGCAAGCACAAGAAACTGAACAGTTGGTAATGCTTATTTAAAATGTTGAAATTGTTGTAAATGATGATAAATTGCAGACAGGCAATGATGTGTGATGTCTAAGTGACCCCGTCTCACAGAAAAAAACACCATGAAATCATTGGGGAAACAACTCCAATTCTAGCAATAAGAGGAGTGATTGTTGAAAGGACTGAAAATGGTCAGTTCTGCAAGGGAAAAAATAATAGCCTAATATTCATTATTTGCAGTTGTTTCACCCCTTCAATTCAGTACATTTTGCTGTTTTTATTAGGAAGAGTCCAAAAGAACCTAGTTTGTTACAGCTGTGGAGGAGAATGAAGCAGTAAACCAAATGCATTCATATGTCAATATGAAAGAAAATTTCATCAGTATTTTACTCCGCTAGTCCTGCCTTGTCAATGCTTTATCCTAACCATGTGAAACTTTTAACTTGAAAAGTGTGATTATACTTTTTAGTAAAAGCAGTGGAGAGACTTTGTGCATGTATTTATCTTATAACCTTAGTCTACTTGAATTCTGGCTATTGTCATAAATTTCTTCTGAGTGGGTGCAGGTTTCAGCTGACCCAACTTTCCACAAGACCTTAATCTCTTTTTATTTTTTTCCTTTTTTTGTTTGGAAACTCACTTGCAAGTATCTAGATGCAGAAGAGTTTGTGAGATGATTACATTCCAATAACAAAGTAAGAATCACTGAAATAATCCTTTACATACATTTCAGACACTATTCATATATTCTCTTTTCTATACAAATTGAGAAAGTTCATTCTACCTCACTACTGGGACAGTGTGCACTTGTTCAGACTTTAGCAGGTATTGGTGAGTGATATGCCAGAGTCCGAAACCTTGACTGTCTCTTAGATTTGGCAGTGGCAAAAACAGTGGCTCTGTGTTGGCCAGAAACCTGTCAAGCTTAGGCAAGTTGTTTTATTGCACTGCTTCAAAACTGTTCCCTTTCTCCCACCGTATTTTCCCATTTCCTATACAAACACCACTCCAGTGAGGAAACTTCAATTTATATTATAATGTTGCATTTTTGCATCCCTGAAGGCTTCATTATTTTCAACACCTTCCAGGTTTATGTTAAACCACTTGAGTACTTGGGAATGAAGTATTAAGAATGTGTTCATGATTGGCATTGGTTCTACTCTATTTTGGCAATATCATAGAATCATAGAATAGTTTGGGTTAGAATGGACCTTTAAGATCATCTAGTTTCAACCCCCCTGCCCTGGGCAGGGACACATTCCACTAGATCAGATTGCTCAAAGTCCCACGCTAAGATTTATAGTACTGGAAATGGGCAGATGTTTAGCTGTGCAAAAGCATGCCTCCTTTTAATATATGTAACTTGGAAATACAATTCACCTTTGATCTGTGCTACAGACCATCTGTACAGATTAACTGTAGAACAGATATATCAGTGTCCAGGTAATTGTTAGCCTTCAATGTGCAGTCCTGTTAGTTTATCATAACAGTTTTACACTAATACTATTCAGACAAAAGACCACTCCAGAATGTGTGTGAAATCAAGGATGGTGTAACATAGTGTGATCTGTTGAACAATTAATAGTTAATAACAGTTTTCATGCTGGATTCATCTTTTGTCTGCTCTTGATGTTTGTGCTAATATAAGTTCAAGCAGAATGGGTTCGTGACACTGTAAAGGCTTTGAAATGAGTCATTGCAAGATCAATGCATTCCAGCCAATCTGTAGTCATCAGTGATCAGCTATTGCTCCAACACAGCCTATCAATACAGACCCAGTTTTACCAGCATGCAGGACACCATATTGTGGTGCATTTATCTTGGCCACCAGCTAAGCCCCTACACTGCTGCTTGCTGACTGCCCACCTGCCATGCTGCCTCCATGGAATGGGGGAGACAGTAGGAAGAAAAAAAGTGAGAAAACTTTTAAGTCAAGATAAAGACAGTTCAAAAGTGAAGGAAAGAGGAAACCAAAGCAACAAGCAATAACTAATGCCCACACAATCATTCACCACCTCCCACAAGAAGAACAATGCTCAGCCAGACTCTGAGCAAGAGTTACAGTGGAAGACAACCTCTACACATCTTTTCTTATATATTGCTGACCGTGACATCATCTGGTATGGAATAACCCTTTGGACAATTTGGGTCAGCTGTCCCAACTTTGTCCCCTCTCAAATTCTTGGCCATCCCCAACCTTATTGCCTATGGGGACAAAATGACAAACAGAGAAGGTCTTACTGCTGAGTAAGAATTGATCAGCAACAGCCAAAGCAGTGGTGTATAATCAGCTCTGGTCTAGTCACAGATGCAAGCCATAGAACCATATGGGCCATTATAAAGACAATTAACTCCATCTCAGCAGATCTAGTACAGGTAAACAGTGTGCTCAGTGCCCAGCTTATAGGAAAATAGACTTAAGTCTATAGACTCAAATTCAGTTGAATGGACTGCAGAACTTTATCTTACAAAAGGAAGTGCAGGTCATTTCTTGGATTGACTCCAGTTTGCCACTTTCCTGCTAATTATGTAGACAACAGCTGATCAGAGTGCCCAGTACCTCCTGGCAGACTCCTCTCATGGAGAATAGCATACGTGTCCTGGGGAGTAGGAGAGAACCAGCAGGAGCTGGTTTGTGCTCAAGTCTCCACACGTGGTGAGGTTAGGAAACAGCTGGATTATGCAATTGATTCTGGGAATTAAAAAACTTTTCTGAGTTTTGCAGTAGAGATGTAGTCCAAAAAAACCCCTTATTTCATCTAGGACTGGCAGTGAGTCAGCACAGATCCTGTGTTGGACTCAGATCTGGAGGACAATCTCATCCACAAGCAGAACTTGAGTGGGATGCCTTCATTAACAAGGCATTTAACCACCCAAATACTTTCAGTGACCTAAATTCAGATATTAACACTAGCCTCTAGATGAAGCAAAATGTAGTTCTAAGTTTGTAAACAGGGAAAGGAAAAAGAGATCCACAATCTTGAAGAGTCAGTGTAGTATGCTTAGACCTTGTTAAATACCTTCTCTTATAGCTAGACACAGCCCTACCTTTCATTAGCAGTTCTGCAGGTCTGTATTCCCCTGCACTGACTTTCATTTCAAAGAAGGGTGAGTTGCTCCTGCAGCAGCTGTCATGAATGTGAGGCTGTGCATTCTGCTAACAGAAGAGGAGTTGTCCATTGCTAGGAGTCTTGGAGGAACTCCCTTTCATCCCCGTGCACAATTTTTACGCAGCAGTGAACAGAAAACCATGCCTTGTGTTCATCAAGTCACTGTGTAGTTTCCTGAATTGTTTCTTATGTGCACCATCCGAATGCAAATCACAGCTCTGTTCATTATAGGTACTATAAAATAGCAGAAAGTGTTGAAATTTATAACTGACTGAATCTGCTATGAATTATGTGTGCTTTATTGCCTTTTAATGCATGGTTGCTGCAGTAAAGTTTGCAGTCTTGTTATTTTATAGCATTTTACTGTGCATATTAGAACAGCATGCTCACAGTGGCCTAGTTAAAAGTTGCAGTTTCCATTACAAACCTGTTTTCAGTCATAAAGATGCACTGCTCTAACAGTGCATAATTTCAGATCCACATTTTTTCCTTAGAAGCATCCAGATTGGCTAGTTCCAAATAATTTATGCATGAATGACAGGCACTTGGGCATTTTTTGGAACTTGGATTAATTTTTGATCTTGCATTTAAAAATGCAAGTGGCTTTAATCTAAGCGAGGAAAACAGTTGTTTAGAGAAGCAGTTCCAGTTTAGTTAAGTGAACTCTTTTTCACTCTGTTTTCACAGAGAATAACAGAGGGCTTATATGACCTAAAGTCATAATGACCTGATGTAGGCCTGTATCAATGAGTCAATCTGGTAGTTCAGTGATCTTCTGCCTTACTGAAGAGTACAGAACTGGTTTTATTATGACCTGAGGTCCATGTAGACAAATGTTTCCCAAAAATGAGGGTTTTATGAGCTTTTAATGGGGAAGAAATACAGATAATATTTTTTAATAGCCATGTTGCATTCATGTTACATTTTGCCTCTGGAGACTTCATTGCACTAAAACAAAGAAGGTGAAGAAAGGATGCATATGGACTGCTGGTTAGTTAGTGGGCAATATTGGATTTCAGGGTAGCCTCTCTGCTTGTGTTGTTTGGTTTTGTTTTACTTTCCTACCGCAACCACTTTGAAAGTAGTTGTGAAAGTCAGAAATGTTGCTGTTGTAGCTCCAGAAGACTTCAGAGATGGGCATCTGTGGCTCATTATTAGGAAAAATCTGTGGAAAATGTGTTGCGAAAAGAAGAGGATGGGGCACGTGTGGATGTCCATGCTCCAAGACATGTTCAAATTCATGATCTCTCTTTGAAAGTTGAAGAGAAGCCCTTACTCTTTCTGGATGTGTAGTGTTTGAAGGTATGGAATATTTTTGGACTAGCTGGAATTCTCATAGAGTGATTTCTGTTGGCAATCTGCTGAAGTTAGAGGTTCACCAGAGGCAGCATCAAAAATGGGACATAATGTTCCACCAAGATGACTACTGAGGGTAAAAATGGAAAATAAGTAACTTAATGTACTTGTCCATGAAGTCACGTATTATTGACTGAGTAGAAATTAACATGCTCAGCTGCAACCTCTTCCCAAAATGCTACTGATTCTTAAGGAAGAAAAACCAGGGTCTGGTGCATGTGCCAAAACAATCCTCTGGGCATCTCTCTGTTCACACATATTTATAAATGGTGGAAGGGATATACCTATAAAAATATCTGCTATGTGAGAATATTTCAGGCAAAAATGAGGCACAAGTCACATTCCCTGTGCCTGCTGCTGAACTGCTGTGTCGCAGCAGACACTTCTACTTTCTTAGCAAAAACCTGGAAAGCAACACTGAGAGGCAACTTTTCATTGCCCAAATGGCAGAGGGACATATGGACGCATAAGAATTGCAATAAAAGCACATCAAAGTCATTGTTTTAATGTTTAATTGGCCAAATGCTTCCTGAGCTGAGAGAGGGGTGGCACACCCCTTGCAGATCTTCAGCCTCTTGCAGGGCCTGCATGCTGATCTGCGAGCTGGCCCTTCATGTCCGTCCTCTCCCTGAACCCATGAGTGCTCATTAGAGGACATACTTTGCTTTACAAGAAAATCCTTTGCGTTGCCTTCTGTGTAAGCCAGCTTCCCTTGGACTTCCCCTTGAGTTACAGCATTTCTGGGAGCTGCTGACAGCCCCTGCGGCAGAGTTAAGCTGAGCTGAGGACAGCTGAAAAATCAGGCAGTTTCCATCTGCGCAGGCTTTTTATTGCATTTAAACTTTGCTCTAAATACTTTTCCCTTTTGAAAGGATGAATTAAGCAATGTTTTGTAGTGACAGGGGCACCTTCAAAGTAAGCATTTGCTGACAACGACAAGTATTTCAGCACCCACGTCACAGGGTGACCCGCAGAAGGAGGTGTGGGTGGTATCAAATTGGGCTGCAACTCATGTCCTGACTTAACCTCTTTACCCAGCATTTCCTATCCACCACTGGAGGAGGTGGATCAAGCAAGCCTGCAGGAAACCCTGCACAGGCAGTACTGGGGGCAGCAGAGCTGAGCAGGAGCCACCAACCGTTCTCCATGCCGTTATCACTGCTCCCCCAGACCCAAACGGTACCAGAAAACCATGCACTCAGGGCACCAAGGGATGTGGCCATGTTCAATTAGGGATCTCACACTGTCAGGATGTGCAGAAAGAGCCATTGTATTTATCACTGGAAATGTTTTGTTCATCTACCCACACACCTGATCTGTTTTTAACGGCATCTTCAGGTATCAAAGGTGGCACACGAGCCATGAGATTAGTACAATTTCTTGTCCTTTCCAGTTGTTCTGCATATAACATAATTAGGAGCAGTGATAGTCTTCATGGTGCTTGTGAGATCCATGTGGAACTTATTTTCCAGCTACTTCAGCTGTGACCTGACAATGACAATAACGCTGTTGATGTAGCACCAGTGCTATAGCCGTGAAGGTCTAAGGATGTAAACAGTTCAAGGTCTGAGGGGAGTGGTTACATCTTTTATCAGAGCTATTAGATTCAGCTAAAAGTACAGATAAGCTTCCAGGCATGCAAAGCTCAATATCACATACTGACATCTCTTTTCTTCATCTATGGGTAACTCTAATAAAAATAAAAAGGAAGGCTCACTGTGCAACCTTTCTCTTTTCTGTCAGAGGTTAACAGTTCTTAAGGACACAGGAGTTTGGCTGAGACAGATGGTAAGCTAGAGAAAAAAATCTTGAGCATTAATGTGTTTTTCACTGTACACTGTGGGGCAAATCCTCAGTGACTGCTCCTTCCTGTCTGCACAATAATCATCTGGGCAGGGGATGCTGAACTTCTCTCAGCCCAGCTCAGGTAGAAAGATGTATCTGCTAATACAACCTGGAAACAGTGGTACTGCCTTTGATACTGATGCTTTGAGATCAGCTTCCGGAGATGTTAATGTACAAATCATGGCTCTGGCTCTCCCACTGCCTACTTCAGGCTGCATCATGGACTGGGATAGCCCATCACAGAGTTCTGTATTCTGCAGCCCAACAGATTCCAGCTTCAAGATATTTCCACAGCTGTGATTTCTGCAGCATTTATTCAGTTTCCATCAGTTCTTCTACGGCTCTTCCACACGACTCTGGTGTGGCCCCATGTGGAAACCCCATGCTTAAATCCTGCTTTTCATGAAAATAAATTAAAGCCAGTTAAAGACCATCATAAATACAAAGTCTTGTGTGCACTTAATGCACTAGAGTAGTATGATTTCATTGTTTACCTTATGATATCTGTTTTAAAAGAAGCAATGTAAAAATGATGCTGTTGTATAAAAGCACTGCTTGGAAGTAAATCCTTCAAAGGTAAAATATCTCTTCTTGAAAGCATGGATGAGTTAAAACTTACCTCTGTACCCAAGATAAATTACTGCAATGATTTAAAACTGCTCAGAAGCCACTTTGCACACGGTGCCACTAAACTATCAATTACAGACAAGTCAGCATGGACTGAAATTTTTTCCAAATTTGGAAAAAGGATGAAAAAATACCAAGGGAGTATTATCACAGTGTCACAGGGAGAAAATTGAGTAAATTAAAAGTAATGAGGGCTATAGAATTTCCAGAGAGGAATGGCTCCATAACACCTGGGTTCTTACAGTATCTGAATTTTAGCCTACCTGAATGTAATCTTGCAATTCTAGTCTGACAGGACATGATTTTCTAAGAACATAAAACGAGAGTAAAAGCTTGAGGAAAAATGTGGTGCTCAATCTGGGAGTAAGCAAAACCTTTAATCAGGGTGGGCAGCAGCACCTGCAGTTATGAAGGCTCTAGGGCAACATAAGACTCAGACATCTGGTTCTTTGGGGTTTTTCTTATTTCACTTTCCTAGGCATCAATGTTATTTTTGTTTGGCTTGGCTTTTAACATATATTTAAATGTGAAATATATACACACACACACACATATATATATATATATATATACATGTATATATATGTATGAATTCAGACATATTTTTGTATTATTTTTCCAGTACTGTTGGCTTAAAATGTGTTCTGTTGGACAATATCCCACAATGAATTTTTCCAAAGAGGAAGGGGTTATTCCCATTTACTTCTGTGCTTGCCTACCACTTTTAGAATGCTAGGTTAGAAGTGACAAAGCAACTGTAGGTGAGAGTTTAATAAATACAGGGACTGACTTTCCTTGCTGAAAACACAGACAAAGTATAAAACTTTACTCTAGCTTTAGAGATAAATGCAAACTAAAATCCTAGATTCTAGCACCCTTCAATTTTGAGAAAATTCAGACCCCAAGCTATATAGTCACATCTAACTTAAGATTTTCTAGGGCAGGGAGAGACATTTGAGGCTGGAAGAGATATTGCTGCAAAGATTGTGGCTTCAGATTTGCACAGCAGCTGAGCCAGAGCCTTTCAGGATTTCCATTTAGGATTTTCCTGAGTGCATTCTCCCTAACTGCTACTTTAGATGTCTGACAGGTTTTTTTGAGTTTCTGGCCATCAGATATATCTGAAAAACTTATTCAGCCCCTGTTCAGTCAGAAGAATTGCTTAAAAAAAGTTACTAGGAAGAGTAGATTCTTATTTTTTATATAGGCCAGTCATTGAAAAGAAAAATGTAATTTGTGGCAAGTTTGTGGCAGGAGGAAATATACTGTTTCTCAAGTTTGGAATGCTTTTCACATTAAGTAATAATATAATTTAGGTAACATTTTCAATTAGTTATGGGGGTATGTTATAAAGAGACATTTAAAAAAAACCAAGAAAATTTACAAGACTGATTGTCTGGAAAAATATTTCCTAAATGTAAAGTTTATTAAGCTGTGGTAAAATGTCCCATGAGTAGCAGTGGCCTGTTCTTTGGTGAAATACAAGTAGTCTCAGCAAAGTATTGCAAAATACACTTTAGGGAACAATTTTACAGTGGCCAGAAAAATGGAGTAGGTGAACTAATAGGTCTTTTTCATCTCCATGTTCTAAGAGTGTGGTTGGTTGTAGAAAATTTGTGTATTTAACCTCCATCTCACGAGTCTGAGATGGATGATGCTGTTACAAAATCTATGTAGTCATTAAAATGTATACAAAGGTATAATGGAATCTAAATTTAAATACGAAGGAACCCCCAAAAGACCTAGGTAAAAAATGTATTTGTGTGCAATGCTAAAAGCCCTGGTCATCATATGACTTATATGGTAATTTCAAGAACCTTCTGGCATTTTTTGGGGAAGCCATTTCCAGCAGCCATTTAGAAATCTTTATTAACTAATAGCAATTCTCACTGAAACTGGCCTAAACCAGCACCTTTTTAATGCTCTTCTGTCAGTTTTAATTGGCACCTTTAGAGCTATGGACTGAACAGCAGCAAATAGTTTAAATGTCACTCAGGTTTGCATCTTTGTCAGGGCACCTCAGGTTACAAATTGACTGGTGTCTGAGCAAATTAGGTGATTTGTTAGTGTGGGCATGACTGTCTTAATCGTGGTAAGGATAAGAATGCCCTTTGTCCTGCTTTTGTCTGGATTAAAGTTAATTTTCTTCATTTTCTTCATTTCTTCATCTTTCACCAGGAAAGAGGCTGGGGGTGCATGAGGATTTGGGAGGGGACGCAGCTAGGACGGCTGACCCCAACTGACCCAAGGGATATCCCACACCATAGGTTGTCATGCTCAGCATAGAAAGCTGGGGGAAGCAGAAGGAAGCAGTGGGGACAGTCACAGTGATAGAGTGAGTTTGTCTTCTGAAGTCACCATTTCATGGATGAAGCCCTGGTTTCTGGGAGATGGCTGAAGACCCTCGTGCTCATGGAGAGTGGTGAATTAATTCCTTGGCTTACTTTGCTTCTCTTACCTATTAAATGTCGTCATTTCAACCCACGAGTTTTCCTGCTTTTTTCTTTTGGTTCCCTGCCCCACTGGGTGGCAGGGTGTGAACGAGTGTCTGTGTGGGGCTGATTGCCAGCTGGGGTCAAGCCAGAATATCCTGAACCTCCATTAGCCTCTGTTCATAGCTGATGCCTTAAATTGGCTGTGCAAAGGACCCCTGTCTTTATACTGCACGACAACAGCTGAGCTACAAAGGTTATCAGCGGGGACACCAGCAAGCCTTACTTACACCTGATACTCTTGTCCAAAAAAATTTGGAAAGGATGTGTTGAAGAGCTTTGAGGCCTCCTTGACTGATTGCTTCACTGCTTTCTGTAATGGAGCATGTGGCTCTGCTGGGCAAGCATTTCATGCAGACAACTGATTCTGGTATCTGCATTTTGCATTGAGTGTCCGTGTTATCATGTCTCAGTTTCACCTTGATCTGTCCTCAGGTTGAGGGAAAAACATGCCTTCCAGTATGAAGACCATGCAGACAGAATTGGGGTTAGGCTCAATCCTTCTTGTGGTGCTTCTGTGGGCACCAAAACTCAGCAGCTCAGGCAATTCCTGCCGCTGTCAGTGTGTCTAACCGGTGCGAGTGGCAGGTTCATCACCTTTCAGTTATAGGACCCCATAGGACTTCTCTCAGTGATGCATAAGGAGAACCAGGAAGCACAACATACATATTCATAGAGATCTGAGACCTGGAGGGCTCTGGGCGTTGAGAATAGCCAAACACCATTTTTGTGCTGATGTCAGCAGTAGCTATCCAGTAACACAGGGAATTTTTTACAATACAGAGACCAAGGAAAAGTTGAGTTACCTGATAACTCAGTCAGAGGTGTCACACAGTTAAAAACATCGGTCCCCAACTTTCCTGACATAGTTAACATAGGGTAAACAGCTCAGCTTGCCCCTGCTACACCTTGGTCTGGCATGCCAAAATGACACACATGCCCTGTTCAAGAGCAAAACTCATTACTATGAGTAAGTAAGTAATGTAAGTAAGTCATTCTTACAGGAAGCTTTACCCCATGAAAAGCAGTGTGGTAAGTGGTGTAATTGTGACACCAGTAGTTATAGATAATACAGTTTCCCTCTGGGGAATGAAGCCTTGATGAAGGAAGGTATTGTGCATTGAAAATAGCAAGAATGCAGCAGATCTGTTCTGCAAGACCACCAGCCCTATGTGAGCTACAGTAGCAATTCACTAAGCCTCTCTTTGCCTTTGGCTTCTGTGCTTTGGTTGGAAAAAAATAATGGCTTTTTTACTATTATTCAGACTTCAAGGCATATCAGGCTTGAGTACTTTGTGATCTATGTCCATGATAAACCTATGTATTTACCATAGATATAGGCAAAAAAGGCTGTTTTCCTAACACTTGGGGCTCTTTTTGTTATATAAAACATGCAAGGAAATTCAAAGGGAGTCATTCCTCAACATTTTTGGGTTTAATTCTCAGTGTCAGGCTGGTGCTCATTTTGTGCTTACCTTTCTGTCACACATCAGCAGGGGAAACTGTCCCTCCTTATTGTACCTAAACCAGAAATTCAGTAACACTTCAATTCACAATTCACATAGACTAACTAGTCTTTAGTTTTCAGTTTTTGCCATTTGTACACTTGACCTCTGGCTTGAGGAGTCAGTAGCAGGATGCATCTCCTTTTATGCTGCAGTTCATAATGTCAACCATTTTTGTGTATCTGTTCTATGTATTTGTTCCCGAAAAGACTGTGGTGGGTGTATTTATTTTTAGAAGTAAACAATGACAAATATTCCCATATGGAGAATAATTAAAAAGTTGCTTCAGTTGGACCTTAAGTTTGACTCACAAGGAAACAGATTTTTGCCATACTTTGAACTTCTAAAGTGGAAAATTAGAAAGGAATTCAAGATAGTACTGAAGAGGATTTTCAATGGCTGCTGCGTCTGCCAGGCATCTAATTATCTATGACTTTTCTCTGGGAAAACTTTAGGCTTCTGACTGGCCTTTAGCACCTTTAAAAACCTCTTCTTGCCTGATCCTGTGCTGTACATACTGTGTGGAAATAATTCTGATTATCTCAGAGGTGCTTTACTTAGGTCAGCCTGAATGCAGCTGTTTAAAAGGCACCTGGCTCCAAGGAGCACTCCCTGATAGTACATTTCTGTAAAACCTTAAAGGCAGGGATGAATCGCACATGGAAACCCACATAAGACAGAGCACTGCTGTTTGAATAGCAAAACCAGCAAGGTTATTACTACGAGGAAGCAGTGGAAGTTGGCACTGCAGTGTGTCAATGTAAGGTTAAGTGATCTAAAGACTGCAGGCCTATTTAATTAAGTAAATAGATGATCAATCACAAAGAATAACAGTCTTAAATAATAGGTTTATAAGCCTTGCAATCTTGTTCCACGGATTCCAGTGCTGCCCTATTTTTATTACACAGAACTGGTGATTTTCACTTAGGAATCAATTCTCTGCAGGACAGCAGTTACAAGCTCATGGCAATTTAGGGAAAAACATGGCCAGATGCTCAGAATAGGTTTGACACTTCAAATTAAGAGACAGATACAGTACCACCAGTCTCAAGTGTGCCAAGTTCATGGGTGACTTTGAAATTTCAAGTTCCAGAAGGTACAACATATCCTCAGAACTTTACTTTGTATTCTGAAGTCTGTAACTGCTTTATTTGTATATTCAGACTTAAAGGTTGAAGTTGGCTTTATATGTTTTTACCCAAAGACTGAGCTTCTGCTATAATTGTGTAGCTCTTGCAGCTCAGTTCAAATTAAAACACTAAACTGCAGAGCCTCTGAGATATGATCATGAGGGCTAGCAAGACAGTGAGCTGCTAATATATTCCAGGGAGGAGACACAACAATAAATTCAAGTTGATTGTTAATGGAGATGCCTGAGATCTGATGCTAAATTCTGAAGTCTTCTACTGATTTATTGTAACTCGTGTACGACTTACAAATGCTTTTCCCCTGCATCTCATAATGATGCCACTTCTTCCATGGTTATAGTTATGGGTATCCAGAGAGCTGAGAAGGTGACTGGAGCTCCTCCACCTACTGGTGCATCCCACTGTTCCTTCTTCCTTCCTTCAATATATGTTAAATCACAAAACTTGACAACAATGACATTGCAAAAAATCAGACCTCAGACACACATCTGGTGATCTTAAGATGGCAGAAAATTTGCTCTAGGACCTTTGTTCACAAAAAGAATTAAAAATATGTGTAGGTAATCCCTAGTATGTGGGTTTGTTTTTGTTTGGCTTTTTTATTTTTTTTAATCCAAAGAAGGGAACTTTCTATAATTTTTTGTTAGCCTTCTCTGCTGTTTATCCAGTCTTAGCCTAGTATTAAAGAAACTTTCTAACTCTAAACTGCTTTGCTAAAGGTTAATCTTCCTAGTCCTGCTCCAAGCAGCATTGGAAAACTACTTCTTGTTTTTCTGTAAGATGCTACCAGACTTGTACTATTGGTGGTTTAGTCAAAGCAGATCTTAAACTTCCCCTCTAGGTCTCTGAATCTCTTTTTTTGCCTTCCTGTGTATGCCACATCTGCACTTCATCTCGATGGTCCTTAAACTGTGGTGTGGGAAAGGGGACACAAACTTTCTCCCTACTGCAAAGTGAGCAGGAAAATTTTCTGAGGGCCTGTGTGTCACTCCTATTATTGAATGTAGGGGTGACATTTCAAAATGCATGACACGCTTCCTGGATAATTCTTGACTGGACCACTTATATAAACAGTTGCTGCCTAACATAAGGAATTACAAAAAAGGGGGTTTGTCTTTTCTGAAATTTGCATGGAAAGTCTGATAAAAGTGCATTTAAATCTCAGCTCAGTGGTAGCACAAAGGCTGAAACTGTTTCACAAACTTAAAATTCTTATAAGTAAAGGGTTTTTTGCTAGAGTACAAACCTGTTCAAAATCACAGTCTATAAAACACTGGCTAACATAAACTGTAAACTATTCACATTGACTGTACTACAAGTTCACCAGTCTTCTCTGGCATGGCTTGCTTGAAAGCTGTATGGGCTAACCAGCCTGTCCAGGAATACTTCTGGAAAGGTTTCCTGTGTTGGATGGGGGGAAGGGAGGGGGTGTGGAAGAGAAAGGTACTGACTGAAAACTATGCAATTTCAAAGTGTAAGAAATTCACTTCTGTAGAGACAATGAGGGCAGTAGTGGTAGCTTCTGTTTAGTCTAAGTTGACTTTTCTCTGTTGTACAGCACACCTGATCCTGAGAAAAGCTGAACTTTCACCCTCTCCTGTTTCTGGAAGAATTAATGGAATGTATCCTGTTGTATTGTGAGTGACTGAGCTTCAGCTGTATTGCTCCAAATTAACTTAATGATCCCTGATATCCCAGAAGGGTTACATTGCTGTGCCTTCTTCATCTACTTTACGTCTTGGACCAAGCCTCCAGTTTCATCTCTCAGTAAATATCTAAACTCCCATATGCTCTGAAATGCAAAAAACCAAACATTGATCTACCTAAATCATGGCATATTTTTTACAGAATGCACTTTGCTTTTACCCTGATATTACCAATACCTGACTTTGGAAAGTTTACTGCTCAGATCACCAGTCAAGCCTGAGTATCTCCCAAAGCAGGATGCTTGCAGGTAATCAAAAAATTAATTAGAATGCTATTAGTGAAGCATTCGAACTTTAACTTCTTTTCTGAGGTGAGAAATAAAACATAGAACTTTAGAGTTCTTTTTAAAGTATGTAAATGGGGGAAAATATAAAATAAGTGTGTGGAAATAGGAAGACCAAACTTTATCAATATTTAGCATTTTATCAGTTCTTCCTCTGTCTTTCTAGGATCCTGTTTGTCTTTCTGCATTTTGAGTACTTAGTATTCCAGGATAAGCTATTTATGGACTTAAATCTTGGGGAAGAAGGAGGTTGCATTTTTGTCAGCTGATCCAGCTCCATGGACACTGTGCTGTTTCTGAGCTGAATCCTAAACAGGACAGAGCATCAAAACTTGAGACACTGCTAAAATCTGTGCTAATCTCAGTTTTTCTGATCAAATCTCATGGGAATTGATGAAGGGAAGGAGGAAGGGAAAAGAACATCTGCACTAGTTTATATTTAATTAATCATAGTCTAAATGTCTACTCTTCTACAGGGCTCTTTTAGACTATTTCCTATGCCATGGGTTATTCAGAAGTAGACAGCACACAACAAAATTTTAATTCCTAATTTATCCAGTCAGCCACTGAGTTTTCCAATCTCTATTTTTAAAAACCTCCAACACTCTCACTAATTAGGAGTGCCTTCTACCTCCAGCTGTTAATGGGCACAAACATGGCCAATTTGAAATATGTCTAATCAGAGCACTGCCTGATTCTGTCCTCATAAAACAGCTATTACCCTAAGAGACAAATTATGTTTTCAGTTGCACACACTCATCCCATTCAGCAACAACTAGCAAGCTCATCCATTAGAGGGAAAATATGTATTGCAATTAGCTGCATGGGTTACATATTTATTCCTTTTTTCTTAACCTTTATTTATTTTGCATTTATTTATTTATTATGGATTTTTTTGTAGCTTAATCTTTACTCTAGGAATTCTATTTTCTGTAAAATACTCTCCTTTATATTTGTGCCTCAGCCTACAAAGAACGTTGGAGAAACCCACTCTCTTTAAATACCTTTTAAAGAACATACTCACAGGAAACCAAGGTACTCTGTAGTTGCAAATTAGTCTCAAAATAGCTGTGTTTATTGACAGTTAAAGTTCGATAATCTCTCCAGTATAATCATAGGCTGCAGGTCCTCTGTCACAAAATTGTGCACCATCTCTTGTGGAGGTGCAGATTAAACTGCACACACACCGTAGGCAGAGAATAGAGATGCCTTGTGGATTATCCTCAGCCCATGGCTCCTGCATGTATTGTGGTTAAAATGGCACTTTGCAGCAGCAGAAGGATGTATTTTGAAGGTAGGAGGAAGAAATAAAAGCATCAGGGCTCAGCTGAGGGAGGAGGTTGGGAAGGAGGGATTGGAGCATTTATGGTCCAAGCAAAGGTGCTGGAGGCGCAAGTTGTTATCCCTAAGTTTAGGGGGTGGAGAGGGAAAGGCAGGATTGGCTCCTGTGTTGTTTTGATCTACACTCATGCAAGAATCTGCATGTCACCTCTTGTCTCAGTGTCTTCTGCTACTCTTTTGCTTGTTTGCTGAAATTTATAGTGCCTTTTCAGTGGAAGGGAATGAGAAAATCAGTGCTTGGAATTTTACTTTCTAGCAAGTCCGAAGCTGACTTCAAAATATCTTGCATTAGTGTGACAAAAGTTGCTGAAAATAAAGGGGAAATTGCCTATCAGTCAACTTAGAGCTATGTTCAGTGAAAACTAGAAAGCCAAATGAAAACTGCTTACCCTAAAGAAGGTGACAAGTGACTTAACACTTCACAGGCATTTAATTGCCATGTTCACTTTTGTCTAGCTTCTGTCCTACTCTTTTCCTAATACTAATTTTCTTTTTGCACTACCAAATTCAGCTTCCTAGTCAGTGTGTTATGCTCTCTCTTCAGTGCTGGATTCACATGTAATTTGAGGGTGACAGCCAGGTTAGAGACAGTTGCATTTTAGCTTCAAAGGTGTTAGTAGATCAGATGAGGTAGCAGCTTTTATGGAAACACCTGCTTCTAGAGGCATCTGCAACTGGACTCCGCAGGCAATCCTCACAAGATAATGGACAAGCTCTGTGACTGTTACCTAAGTGTATAATGTGTCCTGCAAATTTGGAACAGAGAAACAAAACGTTTTTTAAATTAGGTGGAATAAAAGGGGAGACATGCATGGTTACTAGGTAACCCTGCTCTGCCTTACAGGAATATTCCAGGATTTCTAGACATTCCTGTCCATAATGATATTTTCAAAAGTAATAACTTTACCTAGAATTTCATAGAAGTCTTGCTGGTACTGTGAAAACTGTTAAAAATATTGGACTTTTGGTGATCTACATGCTACACAAAAGGTTTCTATTATCTGAAATGCATATAAAATTGATTCTGCACCTTCAGCCATCTAAATGCTTTCAAGTCTTTTTAATAAGTAAAACGCAGTCCATCCCAAGATGGCTTGGTATGTAGGCAGAACTGTTGCTACCTGGATGGATCAGTGACAGATTACACACAACCTTGAGTAACTGTTCACAGTCTCTAAATGTGAGAGCAGCTGCTCTCTGCTTCATGTCTGCAGGAAAGAAATAGGTTTGAATTGGTAAATGAGGAAAGATTGTGGTCTGAGCTGGTCTAGCATCTCAACTCAAAGTTTGGAAGAGCTTTTTAAAGATGACTTATGGGGGATCATAGCCTTTACTATCAGTGTTGTTTGTCAGGGAAAGTTCCCTCCATCCTGACTGTGAAGGAAGAACAGGCAGGCAAGCAGCAACAGCATTAAAATGCAAAGTGTATTTAGCATAAGCTGTCAGATAGTGAAATACTGCTCTGTTGTTGCTCCTGACTGCAATTCCACTTGCCATGAATTTTCATTCTAGCTTGCAAATTAATCTATTAGTTACATTCTGCCAACACAAGAACACAGTTAATGCAGCTTGCATATACTATAGTTCTCTTTGCTCCTTCGGAATTACAGATTTTTTGGCAATTTCAACCAACTAATATTTGATCTTTTTTCCCTCCATGACTTCAATAGGTGACCCTAATCCTTCATAAACCAGTATGTAAGTATGTTAATATTTGCAGGTAGAAAAAGCTCTGCTTAGGATTTTTGGTAAAGAAAACATTTTCTTAATAGGAAAGAAATAATGTAAGTTACTTTTTTTCCCAAGGAAACTGCCTCTGAACAGAGCTATTTATAGAATATCAAGAATAATTTGGCTAATAATCAATTTTCATTTGCTTGCAAGTAAAGCAGCCCAGAGGAAACTGCCTGAACTTTTGTCCTAATCCAAAGTTTAAAGAAACATCTAGGTGATCTTTTATTCTCTTTTGCAGTTTCTGCTGGCTACAGATGGGCAGCGAGGTTTGCGGTTGGTGGCTCATTACAGAACCTGTTAAACCCATGGAAACCATGAGAAACCTCTTGTCCCAGCCAAGGGAACTCAGCAATTGCAGCGGGTACCAGCTCACACTGAGAGTCCTGTGAATGTTTAGATTTATCATGATCCAAACCAGCCATGGAGAAAAATGTTTTCTTCCCTCCTTGTTGATGGCCCTAGGCTTTTCTGCCATGTGGAAAAGTTTCCAGTGTAAAGTTTGCACCATATGCATGCTTAAAGTCTTCTTAATCATCTCTTTAGCTCAAGAATCAGATATTTCTGCTTTCAGTCAGTTCTCAGTTCCCATTGAACCGGTATCTTGAGATCTCTCATGCTGCTTGGTTAAGCATCTTAAGATTCTTAAGAAATCTTAAGATTTTTCTTGCTGCTACAAGGCTTTTAAAGTGCCTTGAACTTTCATTGTGATATATAATTGAGCAGAAATAGGAATTTCGTTTCAGATTTTAAAATTATTATGATCTGGGGTTGAAACTAGAAATATTTAAAGCTTATGAGACAGATAGTTCTTCTAAGATTTCAAGTTAACTTCCATGAATGAAAAAAGCTTAAAAATTGTAGGGAATTATCTGTATTAGGCAAGGACTCCACCTCACCCAGTTTCTGTATAAAAGCTAAATGCCTAGTCTGAACTCATTATGGGCCTCCCTTGACAGCTAATGGAGACAATGACACCCTCCTGCTAGAACAGACACCTTTGCCTAAATGAGATATGTTTCATAGTATAAGATAAAATGTTATATAAAGGTCCTTATTTCTCTCTGCTGATATAAGTTAGATGGTAACTCCAGTTAGACATTTAACTCTTAGTCCACATAAATTGACTGTGATGAATCCACTCATGAATATTTTCATGTTCTGTGTTTTGTTTTTAAATTGAAGTAGTAAACAAGGTGATTTGATATTGATTCTTGCTTATTCAAACATGATTTCTTTATCTGAGGATATAACTTTTCATTTTTGGCATGTGAGTATGGAGGCTTTGAAGCAAAACAAAGGAAAGTGAAAAATTGCCTAGATGCATGTTTTGTTTTCTTGCTTTGGTCGTTATTACAATTTTGAATCAAAAAAACCCACAAAAATCTGTCATTTTTATGGGTTTAATAGCTAAATATTAAAAAATCACAGTCTATCAAAATCAGATTCAAATTATAAAAGTGTAATTAAACTAAATAAATTTGAGTATTTTATTCCTACAGATAAAGATAACTGAAGTCTAATCAATGAATTGATGAATTAACCTTACTATGTAATTAAGTCAACAATTATTCACCAGTGTTGGACAACAGTTAAGACTCACTTAATGAACATCTTCTACATATAAGTGATTCTTACAAATTATCAATTACAGAAATAAAAATGGTGTAACCTGCTTCTCTTACCATCTTCTGTGTGAGAAGAAGGAGCCTCAAGGCTCCTGTTCAATATGGGATGTACACAGTTAACTCTTGTTTGTTGTGTCAATATAGAACAATGTTTACCTTTATTTTAAGGGTTGTGTGGCAGATTTCTTTTTTCCATGATTACTGTATTAAGTTAGACTGATATGTGGCATTGTGAAATGGTGTTTGCCAAAACCAAGGATCTTCTGGTGCATTTGCTGAATATGCAAAGGCAGACAGTTGCATCTCTACAGATACTTTGGAGAATATCAGAACAGTATTTATAGGCAGAGGTAATATGTTCACTAAACAATCTTACTGGAGAATGTGACAGGCTTTCAGATGGACAAATCTCTTTCCAGATCTGAAGTAGAAATAAGGAATTTAAAAACCAATGCTCAGAGGAATGCATTCGATAAGATGTATTCAAATGAGACCAGCTGGTATTTGTGGAGATGGAATGAGCAGAGAATGGGAGTAGAAAGACATTTATTGACTGCAGTAAAGAGATGTCCATAACTCAGGATCCTGCAATTGTCTGTATCATCAAACCATGCTTGGTGACTATTTTCCCTGCACTCCTCACTCTTGTGTCTTTTTATTGTCTCAGAATGTCTTCAAAAAATCACTTTAACAGAAACTAAAAGATTCCTGTTTATTTGGATCAGATAAAGGTTTGTCTTTCATGATAAACAGATTTTACAGGAACAATATTTCACAAAATTCGAAGTACTTTCAAAAGAAAATTTAAAACTCATATGTACTACTTCTATACCAACCTATACCCTCTGTCCCCAAATTTAAAAATATTGAGTATGCCCTGAAGAAACCTGTTTAAGACAATAAAAAAGTTATAATTAATTTAAATAAGAATGAGAGAGAAGATTATTCAATGAAATAGAATGTATTTTACAGGTATCCATGTGATACATTCCTTCACAGCCATTTGAACACTATGGAAAGGACACTACCAACTGGAAAAAAAATTATTAAAAATAATGTCTAATTATTTATCATGTATTTAAAGACAGGAAATCTGTGAATAACATGTAAAAATTATGGATAATAATTCTCGTACAGTCATTGTCCTGTGTACTTAGTTTATAGCTTTACTTGATTTTTGAAAGTGAAAGCTTATTCATCTTCTAATGCCAATGAAATAATTATTCAGGTTTACATCCAGCAGAATTTATTCCCTGAATAACCCTACTAGAATTAGGTATGGAATGAATTTCACTGATTACTTTTTGTAAAGAATCATTTTAATTTGCATTTACACACTGCTTGGTATCAAAGGATCTCAAAGCATATGACTATTAATTAAATTTCATGACTGGTCCCTGTGGAAGATGTGCCTAGCATTATCATTTAAACTTTTATTGTATTATTAAAATCTTGGCACTCCTTCTCACCACTGTCTTCCCATGGAAAATGCTGAACTGAATTTGGTGTGATGTTTGTTTTTGTCAGTTCTACCTCAGTAATGACAATCAATAAAGACTGATAGACTTTTTAGGTGTGGTGGTCCATGGAATGGAATGTTAATTTTAGATTTAGGGAGTATTTTAGGACTCATTATAAACTTCTTGAACATCAAACAACCTAAAATAATTCCAGGAAATACCAAGGCAAAGAATGATTATTGTGATCTTATTTCTTAGCCCCTTGTTTAAAGATGCAGGACATGTTCCCTTCGTGGGGGCTGCACAGTTCTAAGTCCTAGAAAATAGGTCTGCACCTCCATTTGAGGCATACTTTAAATGCAGGCCCTGTAGAGGAAGATAATGCTGCCCTTCTTTCCGCTGTTAGTTGTCTTGCAACACTAAGCTTGATTTTGGATTTAGGCATCTAAATTTCACCCTCATCTGATTTATAGTATTACTAGCCTTTTTTTGCAACTGACTTTTTGAGACTAAGCAAATGTAACACATCAAATATTCCCCTTTTAGGAAATACGAAAAAAGTGTATGAAGAGTCTAGCGCAACACCACAACAAATTACCCAGGGAGATCACATAATTTCTGTCTTTGGAAATTTTCAGGAGCAGATTAGACATATCCATGATACATGATCTCATGCTGGAAACTGACCCCCTCCAAGTAAGACAGTGGTCTAGGTGGCCCCATGATTTTCCTTACAACTGAGATGATTATGCTTCTGTGAAATCTTGCCATGTGGATATCCGGTGTGAGTATTCTGGCAGAAACCAGCAATGCATTGGCAGTGGTTTTGCTGACTATGATTGCACTATGTCAACCCAGCAACACATCTATCAACAACCAGGTTGATTTTTGGGCATAATTATTGCTCAGATTCATTTGGGCTTACCTTGTATTCAACTTTTTTATAGTTTTGTCTGCTTCTTCTGGGCTCTACCTTCTTGTTTAACTACAACAAGAGAGGTTAAGTCAGGAAGTGATGATTCATGAGAGATGCATTGGCACAGTTGTAAATACAAACCAGAAAACTCGACTCTCCATCCTCATGATGTTGTCTGCACTGAACATCAGCTTTTCCAAAAAGACCTTTTCTGGACTGCACAAGCAGAATGGAGCAGAGCACAGTTATGGGAATTAAAGCTCTGCTTCTTGGCTGAAGTTTGTGTAAAATCACAATGTTTCTGTGCAATGGTCAATGTCCAGTAGTCAGTGCTAGTCGCAGTCCCCACTCACAAGTGATAGGGTAGTTGTTTCTTCTAAGCATTTAAGAGGGAGCAAAATCATATAAAATGCTTCCACCTTGGCCGGAGCTGTACAGCAAATGTCCATATGGAACTCTTTTGTCTAAAGTTTTGCAATTCACTCCCTACAGAAGGCTATAGTAGGCTTGCAAGACTTTTCAGGGTCTGATGGTGATCAATCATTTGTCTGCCATCCACAGTCTACTACCCTGGTTGAAAATTAACAGAGGACATGGGTTTTCTGGTGGTGATGTAACTGCTCAGTCACTGGCAATTCAAAATGATATGAAGATGAATGGAGAGTATATGTGCATATATATGTATATGCAAACATAGCAAACATATTTCTATTATAATCAAAACCATGAGACAGGGTGAATTTGGTTCTATTGCTTTCTTACATTGATTTTTAATTTAAATTTACTGGGTAACCACAGGTTGGTATTAATCTCAACTAACTACAGGCAACTAATTTAAAACTCTTTTTCTCCTCTGAGTAATGAGAAGAAACTGGGCAATATAAAACAGTGTTTTATAAGATAAAACACTAAGATATATGCATGGATACAGGAGATGAATCCTAACCAGAACCTTGCCACTTCAGCTCAGTTGCCATTAATGTCATTACTTCTGTAAGAAATTCTTCCAGAAAGTGAGTATTCCAGCTTCCAAAAATTTGGAAATTTAAAAAAGTGGTGGGATGACTTCTGCTTTCTTCTGTATGGTAACTTACATGATCTTAATGAATTCCGTCTCTTGTTATAAGACTTATGTAAGGTGTCCCTGCCAATGGAGGGGGGTTGGAACTAGATGGTCATTAAGGTACCTTCCATCCCAAACCATTCTATGATTCTATGATCTCCCTTCTTCAAGGATCTACCATGAATAGTTATTTCTATTTAATTTTTCTTTTTTTTTTCTCTCTTGTTTTTTTTTTGGACTCCTCATTTGAGTGCAGATATCAAGAATCAGAAGCTAATCCACATTGCCAGAAATCAATAAATATTAGCTAAGATATTAAATATTGATGAATTAAAAATCAATGAAATATCAAGGAAAAATACGTTTTGCTGTGCATCAAAATAAGAAATAAACACAGTATTTTTGCCCTGGTATATATGCAGATATTGCTAAATTCACTACAACTGTGGGCATTTGAAGATAAAAACTGATGAGTTATGCTTTGCTACATATATTGACCACCATAATCATATTTCTGTGTTGATGCATCTAATTTGAACTTCCTATTTAAATTAATGAAAATTCTAAAGAAGGTGTGAAATTAAAACTGCTGAAAAAGGAAAAATGACCCTCCTCTTCTGTAAAAGCAGCATTAAATTTGATAAAGTTCATTGTTATGAATTAGGTATGAGTGAAGGATCATGACTAGAGAAATGTATTTCCAGGACCTGTTATCAACCATTACTTATGAGTTGAAAGAACAGTAATAGTTTCAGCTGGCTTCAGCCAGTCAAGAAATATGCTTCCTCTGTGTAATAATACTAAGTATTTCACAATATTTTTTCTTTATATGTCATGTTTACCATTATTTTTAAATTTATTTTCTTTATTAATTTCTCTGTAGCCATACTTCCTGGGGCTTTGCTTATGGAAAAGATTCAATAATTGTGAATGAAATACTGGTCTGGGAAATATGATGCATGGGAAAATACGTTTAGGAAAATAAGCATGAACAGAAACATAGTAGAAGATGAATTTGGCAAAGCTAAAGCAAAATTTGAGCAAAGCTAAATTCTAACCATTCTGTTCAAATCTGTCCCGATTCATCCAAGATAAGGAGTTGCAGACTTGGGGAAAAAGGCTTAAGTCCTTTTATATTTAGAACTTCACCCATATCTTGGAATTAGCCTCCTTGTTTTGGAGAAATTTGTCAGGAACAGCATTTATGCCAGAGATGTGTAGCCATAGGAAGCCCAGAGGAGAGACCAAGCCAACCACTATATAATATGGATGTGGCAATTTTGTCTATATCCTGCTTACAGGAGAGTCTGAATACGGACTCCCTCCTCAGAGACTCTTTCCTCTATCATGATCATCAGGAAAAGAGTCAGACACTCTAGGAGATCAGTTTGGCTGAACGGGGATTCCTGTTGGAGATCAAATTCATAAAGGAATCTCAGATGGAAGCTTTGCCAGGAAGTAGAAATGAGGCCAGGCTACCAAGAAAGAACTGTTTGCAGTGATTCTTTAAGTGATGAATACCAGTCTATACTGGGATCCTTTCACAACAACAAAGTTTGAGAGAAAATACCTATTAGATATGGTTTTGCTCTCTATTTTGTGTATGGTTTGGGACCCAGCGACATGTTCAGGAATCCAGACCACAAGATGTATGAAAAGAAGGAACTGGCTTTTTTCAGATGGAGAAGAGACTAGAAAGGGGATCTGACTGTTCTCTTCACTTACCTGAAGAGAATTATAGAAAAGGTGGAACCAGATTTTGTCAGTGGTGCATGCTGAAAAGACAAGAAGCAACAACTGCAAGTCATAATATAGGAAATTCCCACTAGGCACAGGGGAATAACTTTACAGACTGAATGTGACAGAACCCACAGAGGCTGTGAAATCTCCATCTCCGGAAATGTTGCAAACTGGTCTGGAGAAGCCACTGAGCAGCTTAATCCAACTCTGAAGTTCACCATGCCTTGAACAGGAATTTGGACCACATAGTCTCCACAGATCCCTCCCAACTTAATATTCTCATTCTATGCCATCTGGCTTTGGATCAACATACCAATTCCTATCCATTTTTCACTCCTAAAAGTGTACAATTGCTGTCTTCCAGTTAGTGTTGGGGTGGTCGAAAAAAATAATTCATCAGTCTCAAAAGGAGCAAGAACACAAGCCAGGTTGGGAGAGAATAAAAGGAATACTGCAGTGCAAGAAACCTCACACTTCACCAATAGATGGAAACCTTATGCATGATGTTTAAACTGTGGATCATATAATTGGGATGACTTTCTGTTAACTCTATGGATTTAAAAATGCTGCATCAGAGAGGGCATGACTGGTACAGACACATAATCAAAGAAGCCCCATGGCTCTAAGGTTTTGCTGGAGGATAAGTCAATAGTGGCACAAGGATCTGGGGCCAAAAAGGCAAAAACGGTACCATTTTCACTGTATAAATTGTGGATACTCTAGTTGGGAAAAGAAGAGGTAGGCAAGGTCTGTGCATGTATGAAGATTTCTAAACATCAGTGGGAATGGAGAAACTATGAAAAGAGCTAGCAGTATCTGTAACTGGCTGGGGAGAGTCATGCTGAGGATAGGCAGCCTGAAAAGTGAAATGTGATACAGCCTTGCCAAGGAAGGAGATGGGAACAAGAATTGGAAAGAAATTTAAATAAGATTGTCAATCTTCATGGCAAGGCTCTGTTTATCACTCTGTGAGAAATGAAGTGCAGATCTGGTGAATATAGCAATCCTTCACCATCAACAGAATTGCATGAAACATACTTGGAAGCATTTTTTACATCCCTTTCTTAAGTCTTTGTTACAGGTTGTATTTAAATTAAATTATACCTGTGTTCAGCTCTGGAGCCCTGTAACAGAAGTACATGGACTGCTTGGACTGAGTCCAGAGGAGGGCCACAAAGATGATCAGAGGGATGGAGTACTTCTTGTTTGAGGAAAGGCTGAGAGATTTGGGGTTGTTCAGCCTGGAGAGGAAAAAGCTCCAGGGAGACCTTATAGCACTTTCCTATATTTACAAGGAACTACAAGAAACCTAGAGAGGGACTTCTAACAAGGGCATGTAGTGATGGGACAAGGGCTAGTGGCATTTAACTGAAAGAGAATATATTTAGATTAGCATTAGGAAGAAATTCTTTACTCTGAGAGTGGTGAGACAGTGGCACAAGTTGCCCAGGGAAGTTGTGTACGCCCCATTCTTTTTTCAGTTTTCCAATTCTGATTCTCAGGTCATACCCAGCTGCAAAGCAGTTGGCAGGAGAGAGCCACCTGTGGCAATACTAATGGTGATGCCTTGTTTATTAGATGTTGAAATGCCTTTTCCATCCTGTGAGAGTTTGTTTTTACATTTGAAACATATGGAAGTTTATGTCCTCTCATAATTTTTACACTGTACTAGTGTAATTCAGAGATTTTTTTGTTTTTAATTCATCCTTTTATTTAAATAAAAAATAATCTCATTAGAGTTTTGATATTGGTAAATTTGTGTGGCTGTTCCCAAGGTTATGTGGATGCCACAGACGCACTGTTGTGTTCTAGAACTTCTGCATCTGTCACTTTTCTATGTGGGTTTTTCTGTGAATATTCTCAGGATGCTAGAAAAAAGTGTCAAGGGAGAGACATTTTCTGTGCAGTTGCTTTTTAGTCTTGGGCCTTGCACTCTCCCGTTCACAATGCATGGATGTAAAAGGGTAAATTCTTCACAAACATAAAACTGTCACGAAATGTTCCTTGTTTTGGAATATGGAAAGGAGCCACAGGCTACCTTTGTTTTATCAGTGTTTCCTCCTTTTTTAAAGTTGAATTTCAAAAAAAGACCTGAAACTGTGAAATCACTTCTTTGGTTTGTTTCCTAGCTTCCTCTGTCTGAATAAACATGTCAATCAGTCTCAGATCCTCTATCTTTCATAGGCCTGGGAAAAGAACAAATAAAAGAAGTTTCTCTCCTCTCTCATCAACTTCCTCTGTTTTCCTGAGTTCTTGTCTGCAGGGTCTGTTTGGAAAGAAATTAAGAGTCTTGACATCAGCCTTTTAAAGATCTGAACCTTTTTAAACTAACTGTTCCCCAGGCTTCATGCAGAAAACATTTTACCTTAGCAGAAAACTGAGATCAGTGCTTGGCATCATAATGATAGAATCATAGAATTCTTTGGATAGGAAGGAACCTTACAGATCATCCACTTTCTCTGCCATGAGCAGGGGCACCTTCCACTAGACCAGGCTGCTCAAAGCACCATCCAACCTGGCCTTGAATAATTCCAGGGATGGGGCAGCCACAACTTCTCTGGGCAACCTGTCCCGGTGTCTCACCATTGTCATAGTGAAGAAATAATAGTTTATTTTATTAAGTGATACTTAAATTAGCTCCATCAGTGTCAATATTTTTTTTCTCATGAGTCCGAAAGAGAGTTTAAAAAAAAAGAGAAAATGAGAGGTAAATCAGATAGGTAGACATTTGTGGTCTGGCTTGCTTGGTGATTGATTTCTCTATGCATTTTCCAGGTTGAAATAGAGTTTTCTGGTCAATGTCATTCTTTCATGCAGCAGCACATTTTTTAGTGAATTATGTATTTGCAGAAAGTACCTATGAGTCATGAATGGTGAGCTTAGTAGTCAGGTGCTTCTTTTTCCTATAAACTGGATAATATGTAAATGAAACAAAGACTGTAAAATTTCATCATCAATCTGTTTGGCTGTAGTTTATGGCTCCTCTACTATTGATGTGTATTTATTCTTTGCTGGTTTTTTGCTCATCTTTTTGCGTGCAGGTTTTATGATATCAAGTTCCCTTTCCAGGTCCTTATGAAGCATTATTAAGCTTTCAGTTCAGAACTGCTTGCATAGGCAAAACTTGACTTCACATAGAGATTTTCTTCAGTGAGACACACTCCTAGTACTTCATTTTCCCCTGCAAGAAGTTAGAGGGGGAATGGAAGAGTTTAATTTCTTTTAAGAGAAGTGAGTCTAAGACAATATGATTAACAACTGCTTACAGAACACACTTAACACCGTAATAGAATATTTTTACACCAAAAGATATCTGTGTGTATTAACAAATACTAGCTGACTTGTTTGCCTTCCAGATCTGTATGCTGACTTTGTACTACTGTTAATTTTGTTTCCACTGTAAATCTAAAATATAGGTCGCATTGTACAAGCTTTAATTAGCATTTGACGTTGCGACTACAGGCCTTTTTTGTTTCCTTTAATCTCTTTGAGCTTTCACTGTAATTTCAGGTTAGTATGTGCCTTGTTTGCTTCTGTCTGTAAAACTCACTTCAAGTCAAATGATACATATATTAGAAACTGAAAGAAACAGTTTACTACCTGAAAGAAGAAAATTTGAAGCCAACATAGGATAACAGCAGACAAAGAGGATCTTTTTTTCATTTTGATGCCTGTAACCTGAGGAACTGCAAGGAAGTTACAAATCCACATTTCCAAGTCCATGCTTGCATATTCAGTAAGTTCAGTACTGACAGTGGACTGGAAATAGCCGGTGTTCCAGGGTTGTGTCTAAAAAATCTTTAGCAGAGGGATATAAGACAAATAGCATAAAGGATGGGGTCTTGTTCTAGCATCTCAAGTGTGGAAAGATATGTGTCCCACAATGTTTTGAAAACTCAGTGGTCTCCATAAGTGGCTGATTCTAAGCTTTAGAAACCCCTTATAGAAATGGATTTCATAAATATATATTTTATGACAAACAAAACTAACCTGTTTTACCAGCTTTGTGTTTCCCTCTCTGTAATACAAGCTGCATTGTTCTATAAGACAAGGCTGAAGAAGCAACTGAAGCTCCTTTGGTATTCTGTGTTTGGTATTCCATGCAGAAATAAACAATTTTGGTAAAAAGATGCAGGAGTTGCTAACTTTAAAATGAAAGATTCACCCAAAGTGACTTCCCCTATTACTAAATTATATCCAAAACAAATTTTGTTTTGATGTGTTATGTTTACATATTTTTCTTTTCAACTTATTTAGCCTGCTGATGGACCTGAATCAGACTATTAAACTAAATTTCCTTGTGATTCAGTGGGCACAGGTGGCATTGTGCATGACTTGCAAGTCATCCTGCCAGAGGAGATGCGTACCCTGAAGCTTTTGTGTTGCAGGTGGACAGCAGCACTTTCTTCTCCTTCCCAGTGAAGCAGAACAGCATTGCCTCCCCTTGCCCAAAGAACAAACAAATGTTCTTTTGCACATTCTATTCTTCTTTGTGCTTGAATTAAAAATCAATGGAAGTTGCATGACTGGCAGCTTAAAGGCAAGAGCATCTTGCTGGCTATAAAACAGCATGTGGAGCACTGTTGGAAATCCCTCCACCCCACTGTGAGACTTTCTGAGAAGCTCCTCTACTGGTTCCCTACAATGACTGCCAATTATTTTTCCAGTAAAGGCTAGTTTTAGTGTTACCTTCTGTAAAGGAAAGCCACGAGACTCCTTTCAATGAGCCATTGAGCAGGTTTTATGCACCTTTTCATTTCTGTCACTGTCAATAGGAGCTGACTCCAGTAATGACCTAACTTGCTGTCATTCAGATATTACTGGCTGTGTCCCAGGCACTCCTTGTGGTTACTGAGGTGTTGTTCAGTTCCAAGGGAACCTAAGGCTCATCTATCACTTTAATATTGCTCTGCTATTATAATTGCACAGATGACTCATCGTGGACTATAACAAAGTCTTCCAAGACAGTTAATGGGAACAATAAGGACTAAAAGACATTGGCTGCTGCTCACTCAGTGGATAAGTTCCACTTTGTTGTTATGCAGGGTACGACACTGGGTTCTGGCTGCCCCCTATTCTAGATGTGAAAGCCTCGGTATTCAACCAGGATAGACCAATGCACTGAGATTGGGATGGATCTCAGTTCTTGAAATCCAGAACTTGCTTCCAACAAGACTTTGCCCATGACACACTTGCTAAATCTTTTCCTTTGAAGCTACTTCCTAAGCCTTCTTATCACTATACATTTAGATACAGGCATCCATCTTGAGTCTTACCTACTCCCACCTATGTTTAGAAAACAGTGGGGGCCATTAAACCAATTAAACACACTGTGCAATTGGTTAATAAAGGAATAATTTTTTGGGTACTGGACCCTATATGAAGAGTCACCCGTCTATTAGTCCTAAAAAATAGGGAAATTCAGATACATTCCTGTTGAAGAATTTCCTATTGCTTAGTATGTGTCTTCTGCTGACTACCTGAGTATAGCAGATTACTTTTCTGAGGTATTCTGTTCATAAAAACAGTGGCCTTTGGGTTTCCCATTGGTGCCAACCATATAAAGTATTTGTACTATGATATCCAACTTAAAGGTAAGTAAAACCATCCTGAGGCTTGTTCTGAAGTCTACTTCTTTTCCCAAATCAAGTGAGCCAATAAGGCAATAAGAAAATATAGTGCATAGAACTGTGGTTGAATCTTTATCACTTCTGAGATCCTAAACAAATATAGCAGTTAGGCTAATGAAGAGCTTATCACTGAGACAATGTATCACTTTTTCTTCCATTGATATGTTGACTTTTACTTCAGCCTGATGGTCAGGAAGCCTGAAGAGACGATACTGTGATAGCAGCTTGGCTCTGTCTTCAGTGGGTCCTTCATGGTGGCTGAATAGAGGCTTGTCACAACGAAAATGAAACTTTTTTTTCAAGAGTTCTTGTTAGTAGAAAATTTGTGGATAAAATTAAACCTGAGACTGAAAAAAAACCCCCTCTTAACTAACTGGAGCTGCACCAACTTAATTTTTCTCCATACTGCATGCTGAAAAGTGCCCAAAGAGTTAATGTATCTTTTTCAAGGCAAGTATTATAGGCAAAGTTTTAACACTTTTTCCTTATTCTGTCTCCTAAAATATTCACCTGAAAACTCATTCTTCCAGCTAGTTCTAGCTCCCTGCCTTATAATTTGTTCAGTACATTTTTTTCCTGCTAATTTTGTATTGTCCCTCTTTGCTGAAATATGAAAGAGACCTACCAGCAGAAACAATTATTGTAGCTTTTCCCTCCAACTTCACAACATAATTGTTATTCTTTTGTTTTGTTTGGGTGCTATGGAAACTCTTAATTGACTTTTAATTAATAACCAAGCCAGATACAGTTGAATACTGTTTAACTGGCATATATACCTTTAGGATTTCCAAACCACCACTAACCCACTTCAAACTGTACTTGAGCGTGCTAAAGATTATGCAAAGTTATTCAGAGAAAGGAAAGCTAAGAAGGGCAAAAGTTGCAGCCATATGCTTCCTGGGAACTTATCAAACAGAAACAAAGTCTATTAAAAAAAGTCAAGGTTATTCCTTTGCCCGGACTAATCTGTTGTGCTCTGACAGATCAAAACTTGAAGGCACAAACACAATTTTGGAATAGAGAACTGCTGTAAGCCATGAATTTGCAAAAGTGGAGCTGGCAAAGAGGGGAAGGTGAGCAGGCTGGGCTTAGCTTTGTGTGTGTTTTTAGACTACCTTCCTCACCTTCAGTTTCTTCTGTAAAATTGTATCTGTAGCTGTGGAATTTTTGCATAAAGGACATTGCTTCAAAGCTTTGCATAATTTACGTTCCTCTCCCTCTGATCTTCTGTTGGCTGCTTACAAAAAAATCCATAATAAATTATCACTGGACTAACCAGGAAAATGCAAGGATGCCAATGCTAAATTTTGACATTTACAGTATCTCCTATGCTTATATTCAGCAATCTCAGATAATTTCAAGCATTTTCATATAGACCACCTACAAAAGTGTACCCACAAAGCAATTACGGAAATACTTATCCATTCAGAAGCTGTCAACTTCCATTCGGTGTACTGGATCCAGACTTCCAGAAAAATTTATCTCCATAAGCCTGTTCCCTCCTGCCTTTTTATTTCAGAAGCCATCAGACATAGGTAAAAGGGTAAAGCGATGGCTCTCAAGTTTTGGCCATGTGACAAGCACTCAACCTGTTATGTGATGTGCTTGAGTAGAGGTGTTCTGAATAGTGCTTGTCACAGGTAAATGCCCTCTGTTTGTACAGTTATTTAGCCAGAGAAAACTGAATTTGCAAGAGAAATTTATGAGTTCTACTCCCATTTAAAAAATCTGAGTGGATGACTAGAAACCCTTTGCCCTTGGGAATCTCTCCCTCTAAGTTGTGCACGGCCATATGGTGGCTCAGCAGCACGATGCAGGACCAAGTTCACACACTTCCTGTGTCCTCTTTTCTTCAACCATATAGCTTCCCTATCACCTTTAACTCTAGTCCAGTATCTCAAACTTGTTTTGGTTCATAGAACTCTTAGGAACTTAAAAGAGTCTGGGCAGTATTTGTGAAGTCTGATGTAGTACACAAAAAGCCAGAGGGTTTGGTCATGCCTTAGAAAATCATTCTGATGACTGTAGAAATTTCTTTTTGAACCTTCACGGAAAGGGAAATAAGGTGTATTAACTTTTATGAAATGATCAGTTTCTTTGATAGTAACACTTCAGAAGTGTTGTTATCAAAGAATTGGAATAACCAGTTGATATCTTGTACTTTCTACACTATTTTAAATGCTTTCATTACATAGGTTAATCTGCCAGTGAATGATTATTAATATAAATTGATGTCATTTTTTGGGTGTGAACTTTGATTTCATGGCATGCTAATTTCCCTGGAATTACTTGCAATTTAAACTGGTGAAAAAGGAAACCAGAATGAGTCAAAAGTTTTTATGAATCAAAGAGATTTTCTTTGATTTTGATGGGTCATGCTTATATATTCATAGCAGAATTGGTTGTGCAGCAATCATCCAGAATTTTGCAGCTCTCACACTACCTGAATACAGAAAATGAGAAAGAAGTTTCTGTAACTCAAATAGGTCTCATTACTAAGTGATGCATGAACACTCTTGTGTGCACAGCCTGCAGCACCTAGGAGATATGAAAAATTAAGAATGGCATAAAATTAACACAGAGCTTGCTGTTCCTGTATCTCTTAGGATGTAATTTAATGATTAATTCTCCTGCGAATAGACTGTGTCAACTGATCAATGCAAATGAAAGCTGTCGAGTGGCTAATACCTGCAGTGATGGTTTGGAAAGTGGATGGAGCTAGAAAGTCTTAAGCACCAGAAGTAAAACTTGTATTGCATTAAGAGACACAAAGGAAGTCTAGTGTGCCCATGGAAAACCAGGAACACACTTATTGCAAACAGATATCCTGTGTAAACAAGGTTAAGTCAAAAGGGTGTGATGGGACACCAAACCATGTTGAGTATGCCCCTATGTCTTCTGTAAACTGTCTTATCCATTTTTTCCTGTGAAAATATAATTTTCTGTACCTGTCCCTGTATATCTTCTCTCTACCTTGTTTCTGAGAGCCTGGAATTGTCAGTTTGAACTTAAAGCAGGATATCATAAGGATCTTGATATCTAAATATCTTTCACTGAGATACATTGAGAGACACACAGCAAGTAACTCAAGTTACTTGTCTAAAAATATCTGCATGTTGTTTTGTGTTTGTACTGCACAGTGCTGTTTAAAGAATTTCTTCTTCAGTAAACTTTCATATACAACGTCATCATGATGCATATTGACTTGAAATCCTAAAAAATTAGCATAGTGGTGGCCATCATTTAATAAAAAAAACCCCAAACAACCAAAGCCCAACAAAATAAGGGGAGGTTCAAATATGTCATTAAGAAACATTTCTTTACTGAGAGGGTGGACACACAGTGGAACAGGCTTCCTGGAGAGGTGATAGATCCCCAAGCCTGTCAGGCATCAAGAAGCATTTGAACAATGGCAATAATAATGTGCTTTTATTTTTTGTCAGCCCTGAAGAGGTCCAGGAGTTGCATCAGATGACTGTTGTAGGTCTCACAACTGGAACTATTCTATCCCATGTTGATCTTAAGTTGATCTGAGAGCACTTGGTGAATCTTCATTAGGAAATTTTCTTGACTGATATTGCATTATTGGTCATTGTTGCTCTTGTCCTTTATTAGCTTGTCTCTGTCAGTTGATGTGACTCTGAATCTGCAGCTGCCTATGTCTCATTCCACTGTTTTCTATTTTTCTTCTGTGATCTTTATAGTTTTAAATTTCACTGATTCACATTTCACAATTTTCCATTTATTTCCCTACATTTTTTTCATGGACCATTTCTAGCATAAGTTTTAAATGACTCTATGGACAAACATCTTTCTTGGATGAAGATTGGCAGTAAACCATATTCATTCAGAAAGTCTTATCAGATATTATCAACTTATTACACCCCTTTTTTTCTGAAAAAGCCTTCCTTGCTTTTAGACCGTTAATGAAAAACTGCATTCCTTATTTTTTTATGCTTAGGAGAATGAGGGTGAATTTAAAATTAACTATAAAGACGAAATAGAATTAAGAGCAGAAAATGTACAAGACCTTTTCACTGAGATTATGTACTCACAAGAGCAAAAAGTAGAGGACAATATGGTGTGATAGAGTGTGGTGTGATATATAACTATCTTATGAAAAATCTGCTGAGAAATGGCATCCTGTTGATTTTAGCTTTGTCATAAATACTGAGATTTCTCCTAAATTGGGCAACCTACTGAGAAAGCAGAAAAGATTGCCTGATGCAGATTTCATTTGTGCTACAAGAACATTGTGCAACCATTATAAGCATTTAGATGTCATTTACGGTGGAATTCTTAGAGCAAATCAAAATATACTACCTTGAGCTCAGTGACCTCTTCAGTTGGAAGCTGAAAGCTTGTTTGACTTTTACATTTGGCTACACATATAAACCGAGATAAAACTCCCTGACCTCATGGGATGGACAGCACCACAGCAGCGCTATATGGTCCTTTGTGAGTTTGGTTATTTTTTTAAACAGATGAAGACCAGAAAGGGATTTTAAACACATCTAAGCTTTTTTCAAAGCTACCTTAGCAATATAATCTATGTTGGAATAACCTCTGGCACTTGTGATTATTGCTGTTGGATGGGTCACTGAAGCACTTAAAACAAATCTGCATCCAAAAAATCAACCCAATAGTGCCTAACAGCTGCAAAGCAAATGGCGAGACTAGTTTTGGCAAAAAATTACAGGACAGGAAATCATAAAGAGCTGGTTTGATGCTCACAGCTGTTGCATCTGCTCCTGAAACTCTTTCCAAGAATTATTGTATTAGGAAGAACAGAAAAATTTATATTACTTTTTCTTCTTGCTCCAATCAAATTCCTAGTTTAAATTATACAAAAGTTGTTTCAGTTTAACAATTACTTAAATAAGAACTATAGATTGTGTTAGGTATTGTAGACTCAATCAGCAACAAGATGGCTCTTGTGAAAGTTTATTGTTGAACTATAATCTGGTTACTTTGTATGAAAAACCCATAGTTTTGTGTCAAGGCTGATGAATCGAATGCATAGCCTGACAAGAACCATATATGCACAGGTGGAGGCAGTTTCTGGAAAAGCTCTGGTTGTAGGGAACTAGCCAAGACCACAGATCAAAGGTTGTGAAGACATATGTCAATTCTTAAATATACATGCTGGGTGTTTTGGTGTTGCTGTGACGGCCAAAAAGTGCATGAATTTGAGGAGTCTGTTGCCATTTCAAACAAGCTAGGACAAACGGGGTTCAGCATCCTTGTGATAACCTGGAACGATGCCTAGAGATTTGATCCAGGCAGCAGTCTCCCAACTACATGACTTCATTAACTTCTCTATGTGATTGATGTTGATGAATGTTGTGGGTTTGGACTTTATACACTTTAAGTCACATCAAAGACTTTAAGGAAGAGGGGAACCTGACAGTAGCTGGCTTGGTCTTCTCTTAGATGCCCTAGTGGTGCTCTTGTGGAAAAAAAGACTCCTGAAATTGCAGTGTCATGCTGGATAAAGCGCAAAAAAACAAGCACCATTTTTTGGAAGTGTATCCAAGGCAATATCTAAAGATCTGAGCATTTGTAACAGATTTGTTGACATTTGGCACAGTGGCCCAATAAGCCAGCCTGGATTTCAGAGCATCATGCTAAGACTGTCCTAGACAAAAAACTTCTGTTCGGTTTTGAGACCGAGAGTTCTGTGCTAGTAGAACAGACCTTTCCAGTAAAATAATAGTCAACAGTAATTAAAATGAAAATTCAGTTTCTTATGTGAAGATTCAGAAATTATTGTGGATTGTTTTCTAGTACCAAAATCAGCTTGAGAGTGTTAAAATCCTTTCTGTATTCTTTTGTTTTTCACTAAAACTGTTTTGAGTCCATGTTGTCTCTCACACAATGAAGCTCCAGCTCAGCAGATATTTCTGATTATTTCAGCAAGCCATATCAGCCACCTCAAGTAATGCTTATCAACCACACTCAGCTATGAAATTCTTTTACTTCCCTTGTTTCAGTCACTACCAGTCAGTAAAAACCACGTATGTGAGAAATTTTTTTCAAGGAGGGCCTACCTAAATATGGATAGTTTATGGTTTTGGGAACCAGTCGTGTAAGTTTCATACACACTACTGGAAATCATATACCCAAACATTCCCTCCAGCATAAATTTTGGCAAGATCCTACCAGTTTATTATATCAGAAAAGTTGAATTTGCATGTACAGGTTTACATTATGTTTACTTACATCATATTGCTAAATATCATATGATCCTGCTACAGCCATAAGAAGATAAAGGCCAGTTTTTGAGATGTCTTCAATGGAATTTTCCCATATTGTCATTGGTCATTTCTTTGTTTGCTAAGTTTCCCTCAGCTTCAAAATAAACAAAAAAAGTTCTCGATTGCGCAGAGAAGTTGTGGCCACTGAAAAATAATGTTTATACGAATATAGTGAAAATGCTCATGCTAAAAACTTCTTTCAGACTTCCTGCTTTAGCTGCTCATACAATGTTGGATGTGTTATATTTGTGATCTTATGGCACTGAAAAGCATGTTCAATGCTTTCCAAAATGCCTCAGTTCACGGTCACTCTGACTCCAAGACAAAAAAAAAAGGCTCAGATATTTACACTTGAGGATTTGAAATAATTCTGTATTGCTGTATAAGGACCCAGTTGGTAGAGTCAAGTAATTGCATATAAATGTATTGGTCTTATAGAAAAATTTTCTTAGATTTTACTATTACAAAGATATAAACTCAAGAGCCAAATGTAGATTGAAAAATATAAGAGAAATATTTGTTTCTTCAAGGAGTTCTCTCCGAATATGTAGGCTTAAGTGATGCTTTTTTAAACACTGGGGTGTTTGAGATTATTAAGAAAGGATCATACAAAATATTTAGCCTGACTTGCATTTTCCCAAATATTTAATGGGTGTTAACCCATTTTTGCCCTGTGTATTTTGTGATCAAAGGTGATGTTATTGAGGAAGAGGGAGATTATTCAGTCAAATGCATCTGGTATGATCATAAATATTTTCCAACAAAATTTGCAGTAATACCTAAAATGTGCACTAATTATTGTCCTCTTATTCTGCAATGCTCCAGCATATTCTTGTGTATATTTATAACATTGCTATACACTGAGTCTTCTTCCTTCTTTTATCTGAATATTCATTGTTACCTATTAAAAGGCATAAGATCAAAGGAGCTCCCTCTTGCAGGGCTTCAATTCATTGTGGGAGAGCTGCCTGGCCTATTTGATGTCATTCATCAGAAGCACAGGAGGGATTCATCCTAACTAGCTGTAGACATCCCTACTAATAGCTATAGCTGAGTTTGTGTCTCTAGTGTGTTCATAATGACTGGAGGGAAATGGTAATCTGTGGTGTGCATCAGCTGGTCCATTCTAGACATCTACTCAGGATAAAATCCATCAGAGAAACACTAGGCACCCTAATTTCTTCACTGATTATGAGAAGAGTCTGAGGCCTCTACATGTCTGAATTCAACATATTGGCATTCACTCAGATGACTTATTAGTCCCTTGGTGCATGTTGTCAGCCGATAATTTGTTCTGCTGCTTAGGGTAGAGCAAAGTGATACTCAGGATGAACATCTTCAGCAGACAGGCAAATGTCCCACACAGCATAAAACACTGGTCTCTCAGAGCCATAGATGGATTGGGTTTGATTGACAAGGAAGGCTGAGAGAAGGGTTTTGTTTGGAGAAGTGTTAAAGCAAAAGATGCAAATGTCATTTCTTGCTATATGTGTGAGCAAACTGTCAGCTAGCCATACTTTTGCTTGGTTTTGGATATTCTTCAGTAACCCAAAATAAGGATAACCATAATTTTCAGAGTGCTGTGAATTTCCATTACCTTGTCTGACATACCTAATTAGCATTTAGGTAAAAGCAGCCTGACATTTTGATATATGCCAAGCACCTAAACCTTCTTCACATTTTAATGGTTCTTGTTAGCCAGAGTCTCTAATAGCCAGGCAAAGAAGAGATTTAAAGACTAACTTTAGGCACTAAAGACAGAGCCTGGGCCATGAGAATCTGTAGCATTTCTAAACTAATATAGCTATCTAGGATGAGAGACATTAAGTGACCCTAGCCAGAACTGATGCAGTAATCCAAGGCTTTCAGAGGGACTTGGCCAGCTTTCTGGCCTTTTGACAATGGAAACTCTTATTCACATATTTCAGCATCAATGTCTCTAAGACCAGAACTAAGAATCTGTAAGAACTGTAACCATGGAACTCTAAAGGCCAACACACCTGTAATATCCTATGGTAACATACTTTAAAAAAAAAAAATAAAATATAACATTAACCTGAGGTTGGAAAAAAAAGAATTCAAGCACTTTCCTGGACTAATACAAAACTTAAAAAATGCAAATGATTTACAGCAGAATTTTGCAGACCCCTTGTCTTCCACAGAATCTAGAATACAATCTTGCACATGTCTAGAACACAGGTTTACTTAAGAGTTTACATGTGTCTCAATGCATCCTTCATAAGCATTGATGTAATAAAGATTAAGTAATAAATATGCATTTTATGAGGGGTTTGTATGAGCTGATAAGAGAATTTTTTAATCCCATTTTACCAGTGTCCTGGTCACAGTGAGTACAATGTGCCTTAACATGGCCTCAGGGAGGTGTCTATTTGTGGTTCATTAATAAGGGCTGTTTTCCAAAGAGCTATCTGTTATATAATTACAAAGAACTCTGAAAAATGACCTCCCAATTTCTGTGGTGGGGTTGTTCAATGTTTCCTGATCGCATGAGTACAGATTAAAACCTCTGTGCAGTCCTAGCTTCTTGCCTAATTAGGCAGCTCTTGTATATTTGTTTTTTCTTAAACCATGCAAACACATTTTGCAATTTCATTATCTCATTTATAGTCTGTTGGGTGTAGAGATGAGATGTAAATTCCTGTAGTTAACCCTTTTTGTTTCTGCAGAGAGGTAGTAATTCTCCTTTTACGTGCCTGTAAGTGATATGCTGGGTGTTTTCTGTGGGACCTCAGGAGGTAACCGTGCCTGATATATCATTAAGGGGAATAATATGCATCAGGACCAGCAAATGAGAGACAAAAGTTCTTTCTTTTGACATTTGCATCACATCTGAGAAAAGAAGGAGACATGCCCTTAGGCTGGGCAGGAGCTTGCTCAGTAGATTCAGTGAGCAGGGTGCATCCTACTGATCTTCACTGGCATAAAGCACTCCATTGTCTGTGTGACTCTAAACAAGGGGGTGGATTCCTTCACCACTGTGTGAAATATTAATGCCAATATATAAACACCCTGCCTGCTGTGAAAGGGTAATTATGTTTGTAATGGGCTTTGAGCTTCCGGAACACAAGGTGCCCCAGCAAACAAAATATATGATGGCTCTGAGGTTGAATTATATTTCAGGCTGGGTAAGTGAAAGAATCCCGCTGTAGAATGCATAGTGCTTCCAAATACTCATTTCTCTGTGGGTTTTCCAGGAGAATTTGTTTTAAAATTCCTTGGACAGATGTAAGAAACAATGAGGTGACCAGGTCTTGTGTTGTTTGTGCTAGTAGGTGATTGGATTATCCAAAAAGGAGAAAGCCCATCTTCTTCCTCCTAGCTTTCCTCCAGATTCACAGTGTACTTCTCAGTAATGGAAAATCAACACAAATACCACCACATCGTGTTGTCTTTTTCAGCTCTGTAAAACAAATCCTTAGACTCTTCAGATCATCTTATAACATGTACTGCACTGCTCCATAGTAAACATTATTAAATAGTATTGCAGGCTGTGTTCTGAGTCATCACTGCATGAGAAGGAAAGGAGGCATTTTTTAAACCTTCATATATAAATTTCTGTATAGGGGTTTAATAGATGGTTAATAGATATTTCAACAAATAATGAATTATTACAGAGTTTATCAGGTCATTATTTTGCCAATTTCATGTATTTATGTACATGATGCATTTATAACCATTTGGTACATGTGCAGCATAGACCTGTTGCATGCTCTTCACATCTATTAATTATTATAAATAATTTTAAATTTTAATATTTTAATGATGTGTGGGTTTTAGCATATGAAAAACAGCCATTGCAGGTTTCTTAAAAGGAAAGAATCATTTAGTTATTGGTTGTGTGTTCAATATGTTCAGCATCTAATTTAAATTTTTGCTTCTCTTGGTTTATGACAACATGATCTTTTCCTGACAGCTTTCCTTTGACAGTGCCAATACTTGCAGTTGCTTGTTCATGTGTGAATACTATTTGATAAGTCTCTATATTCATATGCTGTCATTATTCTGCAGTAAAATGAACCACCATGCTTTTCAGACATGGGTAGAATTGGATCAGAGCTTTTCTTTTCACATGATGATAAAGTGAAATGCTGAAGGACAGTATTGCTGTGTTTTGGGAGCTTTGTGAACTGAGCTGATGAGGAAGCAATTAAAGACAGGAAAAAACAGTCCCACTGAATCCATCTCATACAAATTACAGGAATCAGAATATCTTTCTCTATGTTGGAGCCTGATTTAAAAGCTCTGAGCCGTGAGGAGTGAAAAAACTGTATTTGTGAGCAATGCACAAAATGCACTAGTGTAAACAGGCATTAGCTCCTGGAGCTTGGAAACTGTGATTCACCTCTACTGTGTACTAAGTGTTTTGGCGAGCTAGATGTCCAAGTCCTTCCAGGTTTGTTCACAGAATCTGAACAATAAAGAAGAATTCTATTATGATTGCAAAATATTAAATATTTCTTACTTACATTTCCTTCAGGGTCTAAAGGCCAGCTCTGCACCCTTCCTGACTGAGACAGAAGGCACAGGTTTAAAAAGAAAGTTTAATTCCTTGCACACTGGGAGCAAGTAGGAAGGGATAGATCTTCATATTAAGGACTACAGATAATACTTCAATCTGGCATTTAGGGACTCACATATGATTTGCTGTGAGCCAAAGTCAGGCAGCTGCCTCTGAAGGTACTTATTGCCCAACCTGTTCCCAGGCTCAGGCAGACTCACACCACCAGAACTGCTGCTGCTGAGGATGTTACATATCTTATACAAAGGTTTGCAGGGCCCTCCACAGCCACACAGGGAGGCTAATGCAGTGCTGGCCAGCACACTGGGTAGGATTTTACTCAGAAGACTGAAAGATGGAGCAGGGGGTGATAGAAATGGTATTTTAGCAATTTTCTGTGTAGCTAAGCCATGTGTAGGAGTCCATTTTGCCTTAAACAGCTTCCACAGGGTTGTAAATTCTTGCAGCTTCCAGGGTAAGGATAAAGGAACCTCCAGTGTAATGGAATATTACAAAAATATAGTAGATGCTTCTCTTCCCTTCCTCCACCACAGATGACTGTGGATTAAACAGTGGTGAAAAGATGTTCGTGGGCACAGGAGCTAATCTGACCTGTTAGTAGCGTTTCCTACACGCTCTTCATTCTTGCCAGTACCCTCACCCACACTATTCCAGGATATGACACAAGGGCTATTTCCAAGGGGCTGCCTGGATACAGCCACTCAATGCTGGAAGCTCTGCGAGGTAACTCTGTGGGCACAAGCTCGTTCAACCCTGTGGTTCTCAGGGCCAAAGAAAGACCCTGGGCACATTTAATTTACTCATACATGTGCACACTCTGTGCTTAAGTGGTACATTAATGAGTCAGGTCCCTCTGTAACCTCTCAAGATGGGAAATATGGAACTCAAGATGGGGAGGACTGTTACCCTGGCTCTCCCAGCCCCAGGTGGCTTTGGCAATGGGGGTGCTATGCACGGCTGCGTAAGTGGGATCCTCACCTGCCTCTTTATGCTCTCATTAGGGACTGTTCTTGTCAGTCCCACTGTCAAGACATGATTGTGTAAGAGTAATGAAAGCAGAGAATAAAGCTCCTGATCATCACCAAATTAGCACAAATCAATGAAAAGGTGATCAGCAAAATGTTTTGTGAAAGATGATATTGAGTGCATTAATCTTGTTAAAGGATAAATTATACACAAACTGTTGGAAAGCAGTGCAAAACCAGGCATACAAGAAGTAAATCCTGGAAAAAGATGGGGGAAGTCAAGGGGCAAAATGCCACACTGTGATACACAGAAAGGAATGCCACTGTGGCATTGATGGGGCACTGCATGATAGCACAGGGTTGCACCAGACGAGGAGGATGGAGGTGGAGAATGCTGCAGCTACTGCTGTCCCCTCCAGCAGAAGCACAATATGGGTAGAAGAGGCAGCTCCCCATGACAGGACCAGATTGCTTCAGTTCATGATTTCGTCAGGGCCTTGGTGCATGGACAGACTCCTAGGCATCTCCAGTTTCAAGATTTGTAAAAGCACAAAAATATGGAGTAAATTGATGTCTAGAGGTGAACAGCACTAAGTATTCTTACAGTGTTTAGTGTGAGGATCTCGATACCATGGAAACTCGTCACCATCCAGAAAAGCAAGATTTTTTTTATGCCCAGATTTTTTCTTGAACAGATAAATGGCGAAATCTAAAGACTGATCAGATAGCAAAATCTAAAACACAATAACTCAGTACACCATCACAAATGAGCACCTATTTACAATCCTAGTCCAACAAGTCATTTTTCAGCTTGTTTTAAAGTTTTCTTTCTTCTTATACACATGATATTGGCAAATAAACTTGATAGGATAATATGAAATCAAGCCTATTTAATACAGGATACCATATACATGCTAAATACTCTTAATTGCAAACTATCTCTACTTTACAAGATTACTTACAACCATAATTTTCCATTGCAATTTCTTCATTTGGCCTGCCTATGGGATCGCTTATCTGGGACTGATCTGGTGATCTTGCATTCCTGTGGCAAGACCAATTAAGTAAGTGAAGATCAAGCCCAGCATTATTTCATTTAAAGGATGAAGTTCTCTCTATCGCTTACAGGAGTCCTAGGTAGTTAGTGTACATTAGATTCTGAATTTACAGATATCTAGACTCATCTGTACTTCCTCCCATTCTGCTTGCTTGGTTTTTCAAATGCATCCTCCTAATGATTCCCCATTCCTTCAAGATGAGTTTCACTCTCTCAGTTGAAACAGCTTCGCCAGCATCTGGATGTTTCTGACATCTGGAAATTGGCAAAAAAGTAGAGATTTAAAAGAATTACATGCAGTTCTCTCTTATAAGTAATTGCCAGCTCTGAAGGCCTTTTTTCAAGATAATCAGTGATGAAGGAATTTATACGGCATGTAATTAACTGGGTTTGTTTTATGGAACTAAGGATAGGCACCTGAAAAAAAGTGCATTAGCAGCGATTCTGCTTCCACAGAAATGGGCCCATCTAGTGCACAGAATTTAGTTTACCTGGGAATAGCACCGGTGTGTAGAAGGACTTGAAATGACACTGATGTAAAATATGGAGAAAAGAATTCTGAGTTCAGTTAAGGGGTAATGTAATAGTAAAAAAAATCAGGCAAACAGAATACTTTGTGCACGCAAAATATATTGCTTCAAATTAATAGCATAGCGCAGACATAGATGACAATGAGCACAGCCAAGTATTTGTCTTTGTCATAATTGTGTATTGAATACTAAATTAACTCAAAACCCAAAACAAGTCAGGGACATAGAAAGCTTGTGCCTAAGTCATCAGTACAGGAGTGCTGCTGTAGAGCCTGAGTAATATAGTTAGAACTAGGGACAGTGGTTAAATCAATTGTCCTGAGATGCTGTAGTTCTCATAAAGAAAATAATTTATTACTCTTCTGTGGGTCTCTGAGTAAAGACAGAGAAATGCAGTGGAGTTGTAAGCTAACAAGCTTGGATGCAGCAAAACTGTAGCCTGATCCTTCATAATTAATTATAAAAGAATTATAAACTCTCCCAAATATTGAAAGATAATGAAAGAAACAGTATCTGATTCCCCTATTTGTCTTTCCTGTTCAGTTTTGGTCATATTCATGTTTACTTTACATATAAACAATGATAACATCAAGATCGTAAAAATGGAGGTAAGGCAGGCCATAGACAGACCTGCCTCACCTCCATTTGTGTAAACAGAATGTGGACCTCTGACAGCATCAAGGAAGAAATTGTCTGGGGGAAATGATAAAACACAAAGAAGACTGATTTTCCCAGGGTGGAACCAGACTTCATCTGAGAAGAGCTGCTTGACACAGTATGGTCAGCTGCTTTTGTCTGTGGTTTAATCTCCCTAGAAGTCAGGAGATAGAGGTCAGGATTCAAAATGCTAATAGTGAAGGAAATTAATTTCCTCCCTCATCCTCCAGAAATTAATTGGAATGTCTTCAAAAACCTGACCAGAGTGGTGGGATCCTGCCTGGTTCAAGAGCAGTAAGCAAACTTCAGCGTGGGTGGTTGTGGAGGAAAGAGCCAAACATGGTACAGGAACCAAGTGCCCTTCTGCTGCTTGGAGACATTTGAAGTTTTCAGGGTTGGTGTTGAAAAAGCAAAATAAGCTGTGAAATGTAAAGTGCTCTCTCAGCCTAGATGTTGCAACAAACAAAGAATTGTGAAGACATGAACAAACTGTGTTGGCAGTCATCTAGGGGGGCGGAATCAGCTCCCTTAACTCCAGGTGTCCAAAGTGTCTTATTTCTGGTAATCACAGTTTCCTTTGGGATGACTATAGGGACAGAGGACTGTTAAATAATACCACAAATTGCTCTCTGGATGCACTTTTCTTTTTCACTGACTAAAGGAACTCAGACAACCAGCTTGGGCCGGACACTCAACTCAAGATGCATGGAATTAGGTAAATCCTACCTTTAGTAACCCAAAGCACACCAGAAGCTTGCCAGTCAAAGAGGGTGACAGAGACATGGGCCACAGCAGGCTTGCAGCTATCATCAGGAGCTCCAGTATTTCTGTGTAAGAGTGGATTTGGGACAAAACCAGCTCTCCATGTCAGCCTATAGTGAGACAGCTCTACCAGTTCAAAAGCAGGTTTGCACAGCTGCGTGAAAGCTGGTCAGCCCAGGCTCCTACAACATGGCTGGTACTCAAAATTAGTGAGTCAGTGCTGTTTTGAGTGAGGATGGTAAAGCCATTCTGCTAAGAGTTTACCAGAGCTGGTAGAAATTTTTAACTTCTGGAAAAGGAGATTTGAAAAAGGGGTTTCAAATATAAAATCTGTTTTCACATGAACAACTTTTCCACAAGGCCCCACAATACATGTTCTTCACATCCCCTGCACATCACAGAGTATTCTATTCATTTGATTCTTCATTTTAAATTGTGATCTTCTGATACAGACTTTGTAGTATACTTTAAGCTCCATGGACAAAAGATCCAGGGATGGTTATCCTCACTATTATTCCTTAATCCCCCGAGAAGTTTGCTGAAATGACTATTGATTACTTTTGGATGGTTTTGACTTAATATTCCTGTGCACACATGTGAAGAGACAGGTACCACATCTTGACTACAATATCTGTATGATCAAAATTAGTAACCATTGTGCAATATTTGTTTCATCAGCACTTTGAACGTATAACTCAGAAGCTGACTGTTGAGCACTGGCTGCCATGAATCTTGGCAGCGTGAAGAAGAAACCTAGAAAATATTTAATTATGAGTCCAACACCTCACTAAATGAGGGACTGGAAAGAGGTAGAATGAAACAGCTATGAGGCTGAAAATAAAGAAAATGTTTCACAAGTTTGTCCATACTCCAGGGAATAGGTCTAGTTCAAAACACAAAAAGGATGCTTTGACTTACAAGCATATGGCATGCTTGTTCAACTCACAGTCATTAAATCTGCAAAAATGAAGTAAATATTCTGGCAGTTTTATTAGGCATTCTTCCTACTCTAGAAAATCATACCCTGGACTGGATTCAGTTCAGAGAGAGGTTCTCAGGCTTTACCAAAGGCACAAAATGCAGCAATTATATCACCCAATGGTTGGAGCTGCCATCCCTTCCCTTGGGAGGCTTTTCACAGTCTGGTGGACCTCACTACAAGAAAAATCACACTAAAATGTCAGGTTGAGATCCAATCTATTTTTTTTCCTTTTTAAATTTTTTTTTTTAATATATCTTCCTCCCCCTTCAATTAATGCCAAATATTGTTACAGTCATCAGCACTGAGGCATAAACCCTTCAACTTCTGACACTTAGTTATCTTTTTCTTGATTTTTGAGAATTTTGGGTTAAGTTATAATAATTTCTAGTGTATTTCCTTTGACAGAATCAATCAGGACCTTAGCTGCTGTAGTGACCAGCTATTACTGCCAGCCAGGAAAACTCTCTACCTTCAGGGCAGCCTGTGGACTTCTCTGTGCAATGCAAGGAGACATATAGGCATGTAAGCAGGGCATTTTCAGAGAATACAGTGAACTAATTATGATGTGTCTCGCAGGAGTGGACCCCTCATGAATCCCTGCCATTTAAAAGTAGTGTATATCCACCAGCACTTGGCATTCCCAGTCAATGTATACAGGTCAACCCTTTGCCATGAATGACCTCAAAGTCTCTTGCCAATGTGTTCCACAGCTGAGGTCTGTGTCCTCTCTTCTTTCCCATCTTTTCTGTGGAGTGTATTTGGATAACTCATAGCTCAATCTCTGTCCTGCTCCTGTGTTTTCTTCCAGACAGAAGGAATTGTCACATCCCTGAGCTCTTGGATTTAACCTGCTCCAAGAAATGTATTTCTCTGTCTTCTGTGAGGACAGAAAGGGCAATGACAATGTTTAACCTCAGGTGGGGTCAGTAGCAGAGGCTGTGATGGGAGCTCTGAGCAGTTCAGCAGGGACACACAGTTGGTGGGCTGGAACGACCATGCAGACATGAACATAAGCACCTAATGGGCATTGCTGTCTGTTTAGGCTCTCAGATACTGTAAAATTAGTCTGTAGTTGGGCAGAGGGCTTGAGAAGTGAAATGGTACTCAGACAGTCAGTCCATGATGTCTCTGGAGAGACCTGAAACCTGTATCTGCCATGGTGTGGGTGTTCAGTTTCCTGGAACTGAGAAATTGTTCCTTGAGCAGAAAGGAAACACACCTTTTGAGGGAAAAGGGGGATTAAAAATGATGCAAGAACTTTAAATTACGTTTTTTTTCCCCAAAAGGATTGAAACAATAGCTGAGTAGGCTTTGACAGAGGTGAGAAGCCTGTGTGACTGTGGTACAGATTTATTCTTGGAGCTGAAGTGGGTTTTGCAGCAAAACAGCACTGTCTGTGGTGACACCTGGCCTCTGTGAAGTCAGTGGGAAAACTCCAATGACCCCAGAAGATGAGAAGCCTTGAATGTAGGAACCAGTGAGCAGGATTAGATCTGCTGTCTGTCCTGTCTGTTTCTGAATCTCTGACAGGTGGGTCCTCAGTTACAAGTACTTTGGAAGAATACGATAAGTATAAAATACTCAACTCCTAGGCCAGTATCTTGTAGCCAAGATATTGTCACGGCTTTTTGTCCTTAACCATGATTTTAGATTATTTAGATATGTTTATCTCATTGCATGAGATATTACATGGATTCTTTGGACATGGAAAAGCCACAGCCTCAGCCTTGGAGACAAAACAATTTCACATTTCAATTCCTTTTTCACTGGGATTCAAGTGACAATTTGGGCTCTCTCTGGCAGAATGCATTTTTTCATGGTCCAGACTACAGTTTTGTCCTATGCCTTCTGAACCAAACAGCTTTTCCCTTCCAAACCCCAAGGACTCATCATCCAAACCCACAAGATACCCAGAGCACTATGAAGTTTGCTTCTTTCCATTTAGCATTTAACATGAGTTGGACAGGGAAATAGAGAGTATGCAGAGCCCCAAGACAGCCTGGCACAGTTGCTGAGACATGTCAAGTGCAGTAGTGCATGTCAGCCCGTGCCAGGTTCTGCACTGGTTGGGAAGTAACGCAGCTGCAGTCCTAATCACCACTGCCCTCCCAGGGGAATTCCGTGCATGTTTGTGAAACTTTTCCTAGGGGATGTCGCTGGCTGGGAGGGTGTGAGAATAGAGCAATGGACACAGCTGTTTTCCTCATTCCGTGTGCCAAATGTTTTCCCTTCTTCTTTACAGTGCTATAAATTATTTTTTAGTTGAACCTTTGTTCTGGGCGCAGCTTAGCCTTGAGCTGGGCTTGCTTGTTTGTTTCCATTCCTGCTTAATTTCCTCTGCCTGCCTCCCAGCATGACTAACACTGTCTGTGCTGCTTCCCTTGTCTCCACAGCTTCCCCCCCAGTTCTCTGTCCTGGACACGGGCAAATGCCATGCTGGTACTCTGTGTGCTGCCAAAGAGCGACCTGCTCAGCGTCGAGCAGCGGGAAGTCTGCTAACAGCGGCAAAGAGGCAATGACTTCACAGAATCACAGAATTTTTTAGGTTGGGAAAGACCTCTGAGATTGCTGAGTCCAGTAATTGACCCAGTGCTGCCAGATCCCCCACTTAAGCATGTCCCTAAGTGCTACATCCACACATCTTTTAAATACCTCCAGGGATAGTGACTCCACCATTTCCCTGGGCAACAGACCTTTGTTTCTTGTTAAGAAAATGAAAACTTTGCTAGTTTGCAAATGAAAACTTGCACTACGTGAGCAAAGCAAGATGGATGTGTAACAAAGAGAAAGAAGTCCTGTGTTCCCCGATGTTGCAGCCTAACCCCCACCAGCAACTAATCCCCACGCAGCCACTTGCTCACTGCCTCCAGAGGAATGGGGGAGAGAATCAGAAGGGTAAGAGTGAGAAAACTCCTGGGTTGAGATTAAAGACAGTTTAAGAGGCAAAGCAAAAGCTGTGCATGCAAACAAAGCAAAACAAGGAATTAATTCTTCCCTTCCTATGGTCAGGCAGGTGTTCAGCCATTCCCAAGAAAGCAGGGCTCCATCACACGTAACAGGTTTTTTTTTGGAAGACGAACTCCATCACTCTGAATGTGTTCCCCTTGCTTCTTCTCCCCCAACTCTGAGCATAATTCCACAGGGTCTGGAATGTTCCTTGGATCAACTGGGGTCAGCTGTCCCAGCTGTGTCCCCTCCCAACCCCTTGTGCACCCCCAGCCTCCATGCTGGTGGGGTGGGGTGAGGACCAGAAAGCCTTGGCTCTGTGTAAGCTCTGCTCAGCAGTAATGAAAACATCCCTGTGTCATCAACAGTTTCCAGAACAAACCCAAAACACAGCCCCATAGTAGGTACTAGGAAGAGCATTAACTCTGCCCCAGCTAAAACCAATACCTGATATACTTTTTGATGGATTAATAGGAGTCTGGGAGATGAAAAGCGGCACCTGCCTTCATTTGATCATTCATATTCATTTGAACAGATATGTATTTTTCTTCTTTCTCATTGTCTTATATTTTGCTGGTCTGGGACAAGCTTTTTTGCTCTCCTATAATCGATATGATACATCTTCATAGATGACAACTCACTTTATCATTTCAAGCCTGTTAAGCCTCCCTGCAGACCACCACAGTCCTTCAGACTTTGCAGTGCCTTTGCTGCCTCTGCAACTGCTGGCAGCCTCTGAGCTAACTTCTGGTTCATGGGTTCTCAATGCTTCTCAGAAAGTGCAGACACCCCCTTAGCACAGGAAAGGCTTCATGCAATCATGGGTGACCATGCACTGCAAGCATGGACCTGGTGAGCTGAATGGCTTGAGCAAAAAGGGTTGAACTGTCTTCCTTATTTATTACTCCTTTCATACCTTTTGCGAGTTTAAGTGAAAGTGAACTTGAACCAAATCCCACTGTGGTTGGTGAAAAAATTCCTGCCTATTCCTGAAACGTACAGCTCCTCAGGGTACCTATCTTGACCAGCTTTGTACCTCAAGTTATCCCACTGACTTCAGGCAAGTATTTAAAAGCTTTGCTGAATCCATTGGGAGCTCACAAAGACCATGCCTCAAAGCTTGTCTGGCAATGGAGCGATGACAGCTCAAAATGCAGCAAAGTAATGGGAAAAGCAAGAGTTCTATTCCTTAACAGGAATGATTCAACAGAAGCAAAATGAGTCAGTGTAATTTGCGAGTGGATTTAATGAAAGTTTTGCCAAACCTAGCACATTTTGCAATGTAGAGATTTTTCCAAAAGAGAATGTTTTATCTCTGTTCTATTTATTTCTCTGATATAAATTAAGATGTTGATGGCAGTATTTTTTACTCTGGACTGTTACCTGTGTCCTCTCAAGACTGAAAAACATTTCTGTGGAGTGATTGTATCCAGGGCCTGGGACGCCTGTTGGGACTCAAAGGATCTGGATCATTCTACAGCTTCATCATGGACATCGTAGATGGTCTGTGTCAGCTACTGCATCTCATTTCCTTGTTTATAAAATATGGATTGCAGCGCCTCTCTGTTTAAGAGAATGCTGTCAGGATAATGCCTTCTAATGATTATGATACACCTGATAGTGATTGAAAGCACATATGCAGATAGATGAAACCTGCTGAGACAGACTGACAAAAATAAATGGGGATAATCTGAATCCAGAGAATTGTTTTCTGCTGAACTACACTGTAGCCAATCTGTTATAACACACACCACCCGAACACAAAAATACATACATCGTATACATCCTGTATAGAAATCCTTCTGAATGTGTATACAAGGTCCCAACAAACAAGGGAAAGTATTTTAGGATATTCTCTGTGCACAATCTTAGTCATTACTCATTGGCAGGAAGCAAGCCAGCTAAGCATTTCCCCAGCTTGTCAGCTTTCTGGGAAGCTGAAGCCAGGCCCTATTGCTGGGCAGGACTGCCAGCTGCAGGCTTGTCTTTCTTGTATTGAGGAGCCCAGCACTGGACACAGCACTCCAGATGTGCCTCACCAGGGCTGAGTAGAGGGGCAGGATCACCTCCCTCAACCTGCTGATAAAGCTCTTCAATGCACCCCAGGAACCCTCTGGCCTTTTTGGCTACAAGGACGCTGCTGGCTCAGGGACAGCTTGTTGTCTACCAGGACCCCCAGATCCTTCTCTGCAGAGCTGCTTTCCAGCAGGTCAGACCCCAGCCCATGATGGTGCCTGGGATTATTCCTCCCCAGGTGCAGGACCCTGTATTTGCCTTTGGGTATCAGTCCCTCCTCACAGTTCTGTACCATCAGCAAACTTGTTGGGGGTACACTCTGCCCCCACATCCAGGTCACTGATGAATAAGTTGAACAGCTTGTTCAGTTTAGGCAAGGCTGTGCAGCCTGCTGACCATATATAATGTATTTCTGATTGCACATTTCATTTCTGGGTAAGTCTGTTAAAATGCTCTAGCATGGAGGCACAGGAGCTTAAATAAGTAGTAGAACAGTGTGCAAAAACTACTGGTATTTTAAACAATAAGTTCACCACGCTGTAGGGCTCTTTTATGTATCATTCAACAAAAGGGATAAGGAACATTTATCCTTATCAATTTAAAATGAACTACAATTTAAAATTAAAAAATAAAATTTAAAATAATATTAAAATTTAAGTAGCAATGGCTGTTACCCTTCCTGGCCTAAGCCCAATATTTTGCATGAAGTCCAGTTGCCAATTATAAATTGTGTAGTGCAATGCAAGTTCCGGGTACTGGAACATTGCATTGCCAAAGTGTTTTATTCAGAGTGTCAAACAACATGTTAATAACTTATTTAAATGCCAGTGCATCCAGTAATTTTATGATATTAGGATTTAATTTATTCCCTAATTAAACTGAGAAAACTAAGGCAGGAGAAGAAAATAAAAAGGCAGAGAAGGTGAGATGAGATTTGAATGTAAATGGAACTCCAGCAATGATTTGGGGCTGGAAAGAAAGTGTGCATCCCATAATCCATATTCTTTTTAAGAAAAATAAGCATAAAAATATGGTTTACCTAAAAAAGGTACCAGCAGGACAACTCATTATATAGACAACATGGAGTGAGACAAAAACTCTGGCTTGCTTGAAGGAACTTGTTCAGGAAAATAAGTTTCTGAGGTCCCAAAGAGAACAGAACAAAGCCAAATAACTTGGAATTAAAAAAAAAAAAAAAAGAAAATTTATAAAAATGGCACCATGTACACCCCAAGACAGGACAACTATCCAACCTCTCCTGAAGAAAAGGAGGAAGACATGTCTGCTCCCAGCCCTTCTCTGTGCAAAGACTCCAGGATGCTGACACCCCAAAGAGTGACTGTCAGCATTAGCACCCAGGACAGCACTGACAGGGTGAGCATAACACCAAAGAAAAGGAGGACATACTAAGAAGGCTTTTCTATATAAAATATTTTAAAGATATTGCAGTTTTTCTGTATTAATTTGGGTTAGTGTATAGTGTGGAGAGATGGATTTGATGGGTAGATTGTGAGATGGATAGGAAAGTGGTTGGATGTCACATCCAGAGGGTGGTGATCAATGACTCAGAGCCCCAATGGATGTCAGTGACGAGTGGTGTCCCCCAGGGGTCCATACTGGGACCAGTGTTATTTAATATCTTCATTAATGACACAGATGAAGGGATTGAGCACATCTTTAGCAGGTTTTCAGAGGATACCAGGCTGAGTGGTGCTGTTGCCACACCTGAAGGATGGGATGCCATGCAGAGGGACCTGGGCAAGCTCGAGAAGTAGGTTCATGGGAATCTCTTGAGGTTTTACTAAACCAAGTGCAAGGTGCTGCACCTGGGTCAGGGCATCCCCCAGTATCAGCAGAGGCTGAGGATGAGCAGATGGAGAGCAGCCCTGCTGAAAAGGACTTGGGGATGCTGGTGGATGAGAGGCTGGACATGAGCTGTCAGCACACACTGACAGCCCAGAAAGCCAGAGGTGTCCTGGGCTGCATCCAAAGCAGCGTGGGCAGCAGGGCCAGGGAGGGGATTCTGCCCCTCTGCTCTGCTCTGGTGAGACCCCACCTGCAGTGCTGCATCCAGCTCTGGGGTCCCAGCACAGGGAGGACATGGAGCTGTTGGAGCGAGTACAGATGAAGCCACAAAGATCATCAGAGGGATGGACCTCTTATATGAGGAAAGGCTGAGAGAATTAGGATTGTTCAGCCTGGAAAAGAGAAGGCTTTGGGGTGACCTAAGTGCAGCCTTTCAGTACCTGAAGGGAGCTTACAAAAAAGACAGACACTCTATTTACAAGGGCATGTAGTGACAGGACAAGGGGGAATGGATTCAAGCTGGAAGAGCAGGTTTAGATTACATATGAGAAAAAGACTTTTCATAATTATTCTTTACATTGTAAATGATGTATCTGAGTTTCTGAAAATAGCTTAGCTGTTCAGCAAAGCAACTAAAGTTCCTCAGACCATGGGGAGCCTATCCCTTTCTATATGACTGATTCACACATTGTAATCATTCTTCTTCGCAAGGCTATGATGTGTTTTCTTTCTCACTGGTAGGATTATATACTATGATATAATCTTTGGAGTACAGCATTTCAGTTTAAGTAAAACTTTTTTCTCTGAATCATTTGCAACAAAGCTTTTTTCAGTGACTAAATTACAATTCTGTTAGTAGCTTCCTGTTCTATTTTATTTTTATAAAAAGAAAATAAATGAGCTTTAAATAATAAAAAAATAGGGTTTACTTAGGAGTCCAGCTGCATCAGAATGGATTCATTTTTGACAACTTGTTCCTGAACAATTAGTTTGGCTGTTTAGAGGGTTCACGCAGAGGTGAGGTTTTCAGGTACTTCATATTAGTCCTGTAGGTAGAAACATGATACCACAGGAAATACATGTACTCTGCAGCAGCATTTTTATGAAGAAACCCACTTAAGCCCGAGAGCAGGTTTTAGGAAATGAGGACCTAAGTGACTTTCTCCAGATGAGTATTTTCAAACCTAGTTTTTTTTTTTATCAAAATTTTGGTGACTGAAAATAGGGCTAAGTTTTTAAAAGGCCTTAAACACTCCAAAGATTTAAAGTGAAGTATGACCCACTGTAATTGCACAGCCTTTAGGAAATCAAGTAATAGTTTTTGTGCTAGGGTTTGTAGCATGAAGCTGGTCCCCACACATAGAGAAGCCCTCAGAATCGGTGTGGGGAACCCCAATTACATCCCAAGTGGCTGCTCTTTGGGCATTGAAGGAACTCCCCAAAGGCTTGTTCCCTACTATGAAGGACCCTAAGGCACAGAGACATGTAGACTCCCAGTGTCCCCATCACTGACATGAG